>NC_060130.1:576104502-576413252 GCF_021461395.2 Schistocerca americana | reverse complement strand
AATTGAAAATGTCAAACCTTTATTAATTTACTGCGCAGACAGATTTATAAAAGATGGTGTCACAGGAAAAAAAACCTTGCAGGTATTCCTAATGCTATTACCAAGAGCCTTGGTAATGTGTGCCAAAAATATAAAAAACATTATAATCCTTAGGTAAATAACTTTCAAGAGATCTGTCTTAAGTTTGGGTTACAGGGGAAGTAAAGGAGATACTGAAAGATAGGGATATCCCTTCCACAAGAAGGAAGTGCCCAATAATTACAATCAGAGATAGGACACAATTCTTCCTGCATTTCAATCACAGTTGAGAACATTTGAGTAATGTTAAAGTGGTGTGATAAATTCAAACTTTGATATTTGTGGCATCTTTATCATCTGCTTTTATTGGTGGTGATCTTCATGTCACACTATTGACATACAGAGCAGAGAAGTGTCAACAAGCTATTGTTTCAGGTTATACATGTGTACATTGTGTCACCAATTGTCTCTTGCAGTGCAGTTACAGCCCCAAAAACAATAAATAATCAGGAACACTGATGTCTATGACACTTAAAACAATAAGAAACCTCCAAATACTTCTGCATTACGATGTGACATTGAATTCCATACAGAATATAGTGGGAAATAGTCTGGTACAGCTACAACAAAAGAAAACACTTATCATGCATTTAACTATGTTTCTGATGATGCACAACAGCTACTCAACTAACAGCAGACACTGCTGTGATGGAACAACTTCATCCTGTATGTATGGTGAAAATGGTCTTAGAATAATAGTGTACTCATGCTGCCCATGTCACTCTGTTCTTTCACAAATATTTCAAAATACTGGTATATGATTGTTACAGCAAGGAGGATACCAGTACCAGAACCAATAGCACCCAAGAAGTCAGCTAGAACAGAAAGTGCTCCTATGCACAGACCACCGAAGGCTGCAGCAGTTGGTATGTAACGGTTCAACTCTCTAATCATGGAGTTGTCACGATGTCCACGCATTACCATTTGTTGCTCTTTAAGTTGCTTTGCCACCTGCAAGATAGGAAATATTCTTAGTTCAAGTACATGTTTAAGTAGGTAACAGAGAACAATTCAGGGGAAAGCGTGAAAAGGGACACAAATGAAACTATCCAATGGTATATAGCCAGTGGGATTGCTATGGTACTATTTCCAATTTTTCTTGAACGATTATCTCTCAACACCACTGCAATATCTCTAAAAGCATGTAGCAAACACAGAGAAATTTTCAGGGGAAACACTTGGTGCAAGTATGTACTGCCTGAACACACAAATTATGGAAAGGCATTGAATTACTGACAAAATTATTATGCCAGCCACCATAGTTCTCGTTTTTTAGTTCAGCTCTCTAAGGATACTGTATAGCGTGTCTGGAAAGTTGGTACAGGTGTCGTGAACCGTGAGGTAGTATAAACTCCACAGTGCTTTACATCGCATGGCTGTACTGGAGGAGGCGGGTCACTGCCTTCCTCCTATCTTTGAACTGACCGACTTAACCCCTTTAACGCTCACAATACTCTATGTTCTGTGGTTGACGAATGGTGGCTAAATATTTGAACACTTCCACTACTGTCGAATATCCCAGCACATACCCATTAGATTTGAACCTTATCTACAATACTGCACCTGAACATTCTGTGGTCGAATATGTAGCCACTTTTGTTGGGGACAGTCGTCTAGTTAGTGCTGCCACCTATAGGAAATGTGGCCTTTCATTGCAAATGATCTTCAGTATTATTAAATACACCACCGAAAATCTAACATAGAAAGGAATATAGTGACAAACAATAAACTACCCAAACATGGAGGAAAAAAAGGAAGAAGAAGAAGAAGAAGAAAGAGAGAGAGAGAGGAATGAATAAAATACATTCCATGACACACTTCTTGTACTACTTCACTATCTTGCCCGCAACTTACAAACAAAAAAACTATGAGGGCTGCCCACAAAGAGTTATTAGCATATATGTATATATAACAATGAAAACAAACACACACTGTACATTGCCAACAGTTACGGATTACAGACATTTCTGTACTGACTTTGGCACGAGTCAAACATACAGATTCGAATAGTTATTGTTAGGACAGGTTAGTCACCAATGGTGGCAGCGTATTTACTGCTGTCTGAAATTCGGTAATATCTAGCGATTTTATCATGGATTCTGACTATGAATTTATCTGGGTGCAGTTAAGCATCAAACATCAGTCAAAAATGGTAATCAGATGCTTTTATAGACTGCATGGGCCGAAGGCTGTAGTGGTAGAATATTTTAGAGAGAACTGACTTCCCTGATCATGCCTTTGTAATACTTCAACTTGATAGGTATAGAGAGGGAGACTCATGACATCAGAACTGCTGCCAGAGACAGTCATTTGTGTGACATTATTCTGAATGTTTTTATTCTAAAATTACTTTGAGCAGATAATTAGAAAATAAACTTGAGAAACAAACTTCTTAGAACTCCTACCTACAGACAGACCTGAACCTATTGAATCAGTTAACACTGAAGAAGGTACCAGTGACCGTAAGGCTGTGATGCCCAATTGTGACTACAAATATTACAAGGAATGTTAAGAAAGGTGTGAAAGACACAGTGATTTAAAAACTATGTTAGAATACTGGTACCTAAACAGAGCTGCTCCATAGATTTGGAAGTCAAAACCTAGTATAGAAACGAAACCTGAAGAAAGCAGAAATGAGACTAAGGAGATCTATTACAGAAGTATTTTTACTTTGAAATTAAAGTATTGTCAACCAATCGAACTAGAAACCCTACGATGCTTGATCTTACATGAAATCAGTAAGCAAGTCAAAATCATCTATTCACACCCACAGACCATAGAGGCACTGAAACAGACGATAGCCGAGATAAGGCCAAAATACTTAAGTCGCAAGGAGAGGACGCCTACTGGTCATTGCTGAATTTGTCCAAATTCATGGTACATGTAGGGCATGGTGAGACAAAGTGCCCCAAGTGGAAACTCCAGATGGCCAAGTGTTAAGGAAATAAAAGGAATTTTGATACGGATCTATCGATTTGCATACACGATGTTCCCATGTACGCATTAACTACAATCTCTTTTTAAATGTTTGCAATCCTGCATTTCATCCTGTACCTATACTTCTCGTGCTTATATAGATTAATAAAATAACCTATATGATGTTGCAGTCATTTGTGATGTCAGTAGTGTACACATTGCCAAGGAGCACAAAAATATTTGCCACCTGGCAGAGTCCAACCTGCAACCCTTTCAATGCAAAATCCGATGTCTTACCACTGAGCCAAACACCGCTTCCTAAAAACACTGTCAGAGGGACAATTGATATGGTGAACATTGTGATAGATCTGTATCAAAATTCCTTTAATTTCCTAAATGTTTCGCCATCTGGAGTTTCCAGTTTGGGCCACGTTCTTGTCTCACCACACCGTACCATGTACCATGAATTTGGATGAATTCGGCGATGACAAGTTGGTATCCTCTTCTTGTCAGTCTTCCAAAATTGTTTCACCCTCCTCTGAATTATCGCACGAACAGCAAAATGGCAGATACTGAGATAACTGATCTTGGAATAGGAAAGCATCCACAATTGCTTAATAGAGGAGAGGAATCAGCGTCAGGTAAGATACCTGTAAGATCCTACAAAGATTATGTGAAAGAACTTGCTGCCCTTCTAGCAGCAGTTTATTGTAGTTTGCAGGAGTAAGGTACCTAACAACTGGAAAAATATCTAAGGTCATTCCCAATTTCAAGAAGGGTCATATAGCATATATGCACATAATTGCAAGTCTATATTGTTGACGTCGATCTGTTGTACAATTATGGACTGTGTTTTATGCTCAAGAACTATGACATTTTTGGAGACTTAAAATCTCCTCTTTTAAAATCAACATGGATTCTGCAAACATAAATCTTGCTGAACTCAGCTCACTCTGTTCCTCGATGAGACCCATATTGCTGTAGATAATGACTCTTAAGTTCATGCAGTGTTCCTCGACTTCAGGAAGGGATTTGACACTGTCCCCAACTGCTTTCTAGTGAGGGGGAAAAGAAAAAGGAAGAAAGAAGAAAAAAGGAAAAACTATGAGCCCACTGAGTATCAGATCAGTTTTGTGACTGGATTCAGGACTTCCTTGCAAACAGAGCTCAATGTGTCACTCTTAACAGAATAAAATCTACAAATAAAGATAATTTCTGGAGTACCCCAGGGAAGAGTGATTGTACCATTACTGTTTACAATGTAGATAAGCAATCTAGTAGACAGTGTCAGAAACTCAGACTATTCACAGTTCATGTGGTTGTCCATAAGAAAGAAGAAACACCAGAAGAGAGTATTTGCAAAATGACCTAAGGAAAATTGATGAATGGTGCCATCTCCGGCAGCTGACCCTGAATGAAAATGAATCTAACATATTGCACATCCATAGGGAAAGAAATCCACTGTTGTACAACTACACTATTGATGACAAACTGCTGCAAATCGTATATACCATAAAATATCTAGGAGCAACTATCCAGAGTGACCGTAAGTGGAATGATCACATAAAACAAATAGTAAAAAATCTGACGCCAAACTGAGATTAACAGGAAGCATCTTGCGTAAATGTAACTTAACCACAGAATAAGTGGCTTACAAGGCATTTTTTCAACTGATTCTCTAGCATTTTTCATTAACGCTTGACCCTTACTAGGCTGGACTGATGGAAGATAGAGAAGATCTACTGAAGAGTGGCACATTTCGTCATGTAATCATTTACTCAGTACAGGGATGTTGAACTAATTCCATTGACAGAAGCTGCAAGAGAGGCATTGGGGCTTCATGGAGAGGTTTACTACTGTAATTTCAAAAGTGTACTTTTGGGATGAGTCTGACTACACGATGTCCTACCACACACATCATGTGAAATGGCAATGATGAACATTACAGTATTAGAGATAATACAGAGGTTTACTGACAACCATTCTTCCCACACACCATTTGCAAGTGGAACAGGAAAGGCGAGGGATCAGTCAGTGGTATCAGAAACACCCTCCATAACACACCAACAAGTGTCTTGCGGAGCACTGATACGGATGTAGTTGCACCAATTCCAAACAATACCAAGTACCATTTGCGAGCTACTGTGCCAGTTTATGATAACATCATGAGGCAATACATTTTGTTGAACGTGTTTGAAAATTACAGTGGAAGTCCACTTTTACACTTTTCAAGGGACTTAAAAAGTGTCATAAAATGTGAGAAACAATATTTTAAGCTGTAAAAGTTACGTGTATGATACCCCTTGCATTTTCGTACTTTGTGTATGATACATGTACATAATAAGCATCAAAATACTTGTCACAGACTGATCTTTATCTAATAAAGGTTTATTCCCTAATAAAAACTGCTGACTTAATGGGAACTGTTAACCGTCTGGGAAGTAGAAATGTTTGCCTCTATTTCACACATCATAATTGACATTTTTGGAAGCCTGAAGCTGTCCTTAATTATTTAAATAACAAAACACTGCATCAGTTATGTAGTTTTTCATGCCAGCAGGAGTGTTTCAAAAAAATTTTCTTGTTGCCAAGAACTAATTTTTACGCATTGTTTGTCGTGTTTGCATATGTGCAGTGCTGCGGCTCTTGCATTGTAGTCATCTTTGAGCTTATCAGGTACTCTGCCTCCTGAGTTTTGTAGAAACCCCGCTCACACAGTGTGTGATCACAAAACACACACACATAAATACTCCATTTGACAATTAGAATAAATTCTTGAAACACATTTTGCTGAGCATGAAAAAATACCGAATTGGCACTGTGTTTAAACCAAAAACATTTGAGTGACACAAAGTGAGAAGTTGTTAACTAGCACTACAACAAAAAACACTAAACATGGTTCGACAAAGGTGTCAAGACGATCACAACAATCACTGAACTGTGCATGTGCAGTACAGACAGTTTGGAAATGTTTCTGATTGGTCACAATACCTTCAGTCACACAAATCAGTTACTCCTGTCAGCCACCACAGTGAGTAGAGCTTGGCTATAGCAAGAAATACAGTGTGAATTGTTCCAATTATTACCCGTTTACCAGTTCAAATCCGCTATTCGAAGAACCCTCTACCAGGCACTTAAATATGATTTGCAGAGTCTCCATGTAGAGTGCTCTGGTGTCGAGAAACTTTGCCACATAATGTTTGTAAACACTACTTGATAGCCAACACCATGAGAGCGTCACTATGTCAGTTTTTCTCCATGAACATTTTTTACATAAAGCATAAATCACAAAAAAATCATAAATTGCAAAATCGGGTGCAAATTAACATTGTGGACATAGGAAATTTTACGGGAGTAATAAAAAATGTCAAACACAGGGAAAACGTTAATTATGGAAACGTAAATGCATGGTTATAGTGTACATTATGTACAATGCACAATGATGGCCCAGTCTGTCATCTCACATGAACTACTGTGAAGATCCAAGGGTGGTAGATGTCAAAGTGACAAATGTGAATTGTATGCAATCCTTTTAGAGGTGCTCAACATGATATTTCACACAGCTGTGATGAAAATTAGGATCCAAGAAATCTTATGCCTTGGGCTCCCTAAACACTAACAGAGGAATATGAGAAATGCATAGGCTGCACATGTTATATTCTTGTTTGCTATGCACAAGAAAGATATTTTTCTTGGTCCTGTCATGATGGAACTCAAAACCACAAGCTTTAAACTATTACCAAACACATCTGGCACAAAATAAATTTTTAAAGTTTATTTTGATATCACGGCTTCAGGATCAAAACACTAATCTTTTTCATCTCACACCTTCTGGCGTCACCATCTTTTCTCCTGTAAATTCTGAAACATTACATTTGAAAATGTCCACTAACTGAAATCTCCTGCTTTAAAACAATCAACTTCACATGGTGAATGTCACCAATGTCTTTTCGCCAGCTTTCAATGGCTAGAATTGGAACGTATGCCACACAACCCAGGCTATGGGCCCAGGGAGTTCATTTTTCTGTATGTACAGAAGATTCTTTAAAAAATAAGAAACACTATTGGGATGCTTATGGGATTAAAAATTAATCTGAAATATGACAGTGTCCTGGCTGAACAAGTGATTATCAACAACAACTATGGAGAAGAACTAAGTACACATTTAGCAATAATTTGCCATAAAAATTTCATCAGATAATACTGCTAAAATTACAAAGGGTCAGGAAGACAGCAGAATTTAGATTCAGAAGGTGTAAATCTCAACCCACTTCAAATAAAAATAATATTCCTAACTTTCTGAATTATATGTTCCTTTTACAGGAAGGAAAGAGGGATTGGCTCAGAGGTTGGAGGAAGGGGAGGAAGAGCCAGGCACGCAGACCCTACATTAAGAGGGTCTCCCATTTTGAGGAGAGGTAGGGGTGCCTCGAAACAACAATTCATTTTTATCTTCTTTCTCACCAAGTAATTAAAAATATATGGTCACTGTTGAGACAAAATTATGGTTACGAAATACTATTACTACATACATCATATTAAGCTTTAATAAACTTACATCTTTTGCTGATGAGCCAGACACATCAATCCACGTCTTCGAAAAGAATGCACATGATCCAAGCATGAAAATAATGTACAGCAGTGCATGTACAGGATCTTCCAGGATATGCATTATGTTTTCTGGTGGTGATAAGTAATAGCAGAGGCCACCAACTGGATATGCACGAGCTGGGCCACCACCGCCGACATCAGCCCAAACACCAAGAAGGTTCACAAAGAAGTTCCCAGTGAACTTTACAGCCAACATCTGTAAAATCAAATGCATTACACTATGGCAAGCAATACAGCAGTTCATGGCTTTTACACAACTATCACAGAAAACCAAACTGGAACCCTTAAAAAATGTGTAAAGCCCAATCCTACAAGAAAAAAGCAAAATGCTTCCTAATTATCTCCCAAAAAGTAGTTGCAATAAATTTTTATATGTAACCATTAAGAGGTAATTTTTGTAACACTGAAAATAAAATAAACTACCACTACCAACCTTTCACAAATAATTAGTGTCAATATTTTGCACCAATGATTGTGCTGTATTTGCACTTTTCTCTGGAACCAGAATTTCTACATTTTTCTTGAAATCTGAGGGTATTTCAGCTGTTTCTCATTTGAGGTGGAATAGTTTTGTCATAGGTGGCTCTCCCAAGCACCTAAATAATTCCGAGAGAATGTTACATACTCCAGGTGTCTTGCTTTGCCCTTCAATGCTCTGCCAAGTTATTCTCACAATATTGGATCTCGAATCCCTTCCTTGCCAACTACAGGGTGATTATAACTACATTTAAACTTCCAAAATGCTGTAGAAATAACACCACTGGTCAGAATGATGTCAAATTGAAACGGATTATCATCACAGGAGGAGGAAAACGTATGGCAGAAGAAAAAAGTATTATGAAAACTGATCAACTGATTGCACTGTATGTGTCAGAATATGTAAATGAAAACACCCACCACGCACACGACCCATTGAAGTTGGTATAAACACGCTGGGTACACGGCTTTTCCTCCTTTCGCGTCTGCGACGTTCGCCATCACTGTCTCAATGCAGGATCGTGCTGTGCTCGTAAAGCTGTGTACAAGAATGGCGACTGTACACACACAATCTGCGGAAGTTCCGGACACTTAAGTGTTCGAAAAAAGGCGTTGGTCTGATGACTGCCTTGAGTCTGGAGAAAATGATTCGGAAATTCGAAAAGACGAGTTCTTTTGGTGTGCAACCTGGTAGATGAAGTAAAGGAACTGTTTCAATGTCAGTGGAAGCAGCGACCACAGCAATCCAGGAGACGAGTGGTTATGTACAAACGTGTAGTGCACAGAGAATTGCCCAAACATTGGACAGAACGAGCACAGTGCGTAAAATCCTATGAAACATCCTTCTTTGCTATTCATTCAAAATTACCCATGTGCACGAGTTGTTGCCTGTTGACCTGCCAGAAAGAGATGTTTGCTTTAGAATTTCTTGCTCGAATGGAAGTGGACAATGATTGGTTGTGGAAGACTTTGTTGACAGACAAAGCCTACTTCCATTTCATCTCACAGGATATGTCAATACACAGAATTGTCAAATACGGGCAACGGAAAACTGACACACAAATCAACCAGTAGCACTTCATTTTGGAAAGGTCACTGTGTGGTGCGGGTTTACGACATCAATCATCATACGGGCATATTTTTTCAAAGAGAGAGGTGCTTCCGGTCCTGTTACCTGTACTGTCACTGGTAAGCACTATGAGTATCTTTTGCGCAACCACGTCATTCCAGCTCTCTAACAGCGTGGATGTGTGAATGGGATCATTTTTATGCAAGATGGCACACCTCCACATATTGCAAATCCAGTTAAGCTGCAGTTGAAGTGCTATTTCGGAAATGCTAAAATTATCGGCTGCCATTTTCCTACAGCCTGGCCATCCCTATCACCTGATCTTAATCTGTGTGACTTCTGGCTGTGGGGCTATCTGAACGGTGTTGTGTTCAGTGTTCCAATTGCAAACTTAGCCGCATTGAAGGCAAGCATTGCGCAACACATTCTGAACATGACACCGGAAATACTCCGATCATTTGTGGAACATGCTGTGTCTTGATTTCAATTTGTTGCAGAAAGCAGTGGACAGTATATTGAACATGTTTTGCGCCAGTCACACGGTAATTAATAATCCAATCTGATTTTGATTGATGCTTTTTATGCAGTTTGTGGCCTCAGGACAATTAAAAACTGATTTTACCATCCGATGTGATATGACCTTGCTGTGGTGGATGGGCTTAGATAACGAACAGCATCACACCTGTACACCCATGCAGTAGTACAGTTTGTTTAACGTCAAACATATGGCTTAGGCATTGTTGTATGATTCATTTGACATTTGTAGTCTAATACTATTAAATTGTGATGCTTACAGCACCATCTATTGCTACATTTTGTAACAATTTATTTTTCTCCTGCCATATGTTTTACCCCATCTCCGATAATATTCCATTGCAATTTGATGTCATTGTGACCAATGGTGTTATTTCTACAGTGGTTGGAAGATGAACTTTAATTATAATCACACTGTACTACTTCTAGCTCCATAATATTGTTTACAAGGTCATTTCTTTTATGGCCCTTCTATATTTTTGTTCTACTACACAACTTTACCTTCTTTGCTTAGAACTGGCTTACCTTCTTAGCACATTATTTTCATACAGCTGCTTCTTTCTCCAAAGGGCTCTGAATCATATGGGCAATAATTATCTTTCACACAGTCATGCATGTTTCTAAAGCACTTTGTCAATCTCAGCTTTATATTTTCTGCTTTTGTCAAATTCAGTATATGTCATATTATGATGGTTTTCTACTGGGCCTTATCTTTTTCCATATTTTATGCTCTACTGCTTCCATTATTTCATCTCTCATAGCTGCCCATCGGTCTTCTCAGATTTCTTCCCCCTGTTTCAGTATGGTCATCAGATGTCTCAACAGTGTGGATCCACTATTTTTCGTCTTTCAGGTTTCATGTTACCCTACGTCACTGGTGACTGAAAAAATGTTTCTCAGCAACTAGTGGAGGAAAAACAAGACATAGCATTCTCTGACTTCAAGAACTGTTGTTCACACCAATCTACAAGATATTAAATTAAAAAATATTTCTTTAGATATAGCATACTTCTTGACAAAGCAGCACTTGGCACCCCCTCATACCCCATAGCCTTGTTTGCACATAAGCAAACACAAAAACATATCACTTTAATTGCCTGATAGAGTCAAATTCTTACTAAGCATTACACCACACACATCCAATCAATATATGAACAGGTTTCTCTGCCTCTTTTGAAATTGCTACCTTCTCTGCATCACACAGCAAATCTAATTCAGCAGCCTAATGTAACACACTGTCAGTAAAAACTGGTGAATTCTGTTGATGCATGTGAATACTGTTAACACAGAAAACATGATTTCAAATCCCCTTGTTAAATTAGGAAAGTTACAGAAAAACACAGGTGAAACCATCTTCACACTGATCATCTCAGAAGGAGAAGCCCCTTAACTAACTTCCCTTTTGTCTTGGACCAAGAAACATTCTTCTGAGGTAAGACACACAGTCTAGCACATAAGCAGATCATTCTGCGACATGAGACGTGAATGTTGGGTGTTACGGGCTGTGGCATCTACATTGTCTTATCAAGATTGACTGGCACTGTTTTAATGGGTGTAATGAAGTTTGTTTACACACAATATGTTTTTTCACTGAAACATTTGTTGTTTGTCTTCCATTGTCCAAAGATCCAAAAGTCATCCTCAACTGGACTGACATACCACACAGTTCCATAGGGTGTCAATAGAACCACTCTGCTGCATTAATCAGATCATCCTCTTGATGCATGACAGACCTCTGAAAAAGGATGAATCTACTCATTTCTCTACAGCCAAGAAAGGGACAGTGGATGTTATAGTGCAGATTTGTCCTTCCAGCTATCTAAATTTACCAAATTCAATGCGGAGAATTACAGGATTCAGTGCACTGGAGAAATTTTGTTCTCCAAAATGCTTACCTGCTGCACTTTACAAACTACGCTTTCAACAATAAATTCCTGGTATCAAATTCTGAAAGCTAGTAAAGGAGACATGTGTTTCATGGCGTAATGCATCGAAATAACCACTTGAAGTTTTTGCAATGCACTCACTCAAAAAAAAAAAAAATACTTTTATGACAATTCTGTGTAGGAGCACCTTGTGGAAGAGGAAAAATACAAAGTACAAATCACTAGAACTGGACTGAATATAAATGTCATACCTCTCTACAAGATGACTGTGTTGTAGGAACAACTTCATATTTAAGACAACAGCCAGTCTGATCAATATGGCAAAGATCAGTATGCAATACAACTGTACACACCAAGACAAAGCAAAGGGTGAAATACCATTTTAATGAGTGAATAGCTCACATGGATTTTCAAATCCTAAATTTTGTAAATCAAATACAGTAGTGATCAAATTCAAGCACAGTATGCAAGAGACTGCTGAAGGTCTTAATAAAGCCTTTCAGGTAAGCACTACTTTCCAAACATAAGCTACTAATAGATTCCTCATGCCTAGGGACCTGAAAATATAGCATCCATTTTTGGCAAAATTAGTGTATTTGTTTTTCTCCTTGTAAATATTAAACATTGTCACCTAAGTGCTTGAAGACTAAGACTTAGTGCTTTGATACTGACTTAAACAGAATGGTGATTGGTGAGCTTCTTGGCTGAAATGTTTGATTTTGCTTTTTTCCAAAACGGTTCTTTGCTTTGTTTTCTTCTTTTGTGTAACATCGTCGAGTATAAGTAGCACAGTTATGAGTGGCCATGAAAGGTCAAAATGAGTATTACACAGATTTTATAATTAATAAATTGGGTCGGAAAATAAACTACCATAGGTTCAAAGTGACTGCCAATCCCTTCTGGTGGTGTGAGAATCACAAACTCCATGATGGACCAGGATTGATGTCTTCACATAGTTCCAAATGAGAAAAGAAAACTACAAGGAACGCACAACACATACCTACCAGCATTTGACAATACCACAGTTCAAAGGAGCAATCCCATCCTTACCAAGTATTTACCCAGCTGGAATAACCACCCCATCTTCCACCAGAAGTTTGACTACCTTTGATTTAGTTCTGAAATGAACATCCTTCCCACCTATCCCAATGCATTCCACTCTATGAAGTATCTTTATCCATCCTTATGCCATACCTTATCCCAAACCTTTGTGACATGTCGATATCCATGTGGAAGACACGTGTGGGACTTATTCTTTGCACCCGACTAGCTTATCTTATTCCAGTCACAACACAGTCATATCCTACTCTGTGGCAGAACATACCAATGAACATATGCTCAGCTTCAGTACATAATTAATGATGTATACTATCCTCCCCTCTACGAGTTTTTCTGAATTTTGTAGATGGGCATTGCCCTTAAACACCCCTCTGATCTCTAAATCCCCTTGTCCTCAATCTCTGCTAGCCCATTCCATACCCACTTCCATCTATCTCTATATGACTCACTTCACTAACCTACATTCACTTACCTCTCCACTTTCCTCCTCTTCCTCTGTTCTATACACCTTTCACTTTCCTTTCAAACTACACCTCCACTATGCCACGTGTAATCTCCCTCACCAGCAACAATGAGCTCACGAGTGCCACATCGCTATCACATTCCCTTGCTGCTTCTCCCCCCCCCCCCCCCCCCCAGCCCCCAACCTCCCATCCCCTCCACCACCACAGGTCATCTCAAACCCAGCTGGACTGCAGTACTGGGTGCAACGTAAGTGTGGAAGTATTTTGTTAGTCAGATCTGACGTAGGACGTCTTGTTTACGAGAGTGTTGACCACTAACACATTCCCACATTCCATTATTGGTTTTTGAACTCGGGGTTTTGCAGCATCTTAGTAATCCTTTCAGTCATTCTTTTCACTTCTGGGATGAACATTTTGTAATTTGGTATCCAAGCAGAACATCTTTTTAAGAAATGTTTTGTATAGCAGAAACCAAAATTGGACAATCCAAATCCAAGTTCCGGATTATCCACATCATCAACTACGGAGGACACTGTGACAAGGTATAATTTTTCCTAGTGTTCAGAATTTTGTATTGTGTACTGTGACACCTGTTTTTAAAAGGAATGAAACATTTAAATAATACTCCTGTGAAATAGTTATAAAAGTATATTAGAAAAAGCTTTACAAAAATGAAATGGTGCTGGTGACACTGGTTTTTCATGGAAAGTGTATTTTGTATGGGATTGTAGAAAGCAGTTGTGCCCTATTGCTCTAAGAGATGGAGCTTGAGTTTGGCACATTGTATGTGTTTTAGCTTTGCACTCAGGATTTTTTTCCATCTATATGCCGATTTCTGCTAATCAACGCATGGTAAATGATCCACAGAATCATATCCAATGTCCTCTATTGGTTTTAGTTCACTTCTATGCTTTGCAGGTACATATAAAGGTTCATCTGAAAGTCTGCCTCTCTTCTTTACAGTCCAGTTTCATGTCAATCAATGATACTGCAATAAATTGATGAAAATTGTGTACCTCCAGAGTTTTCCTTTCACTGAGGACCAATTACAACAAAAATGCAAGCCTGGGTGAAAGTTTAGATCAGTCCCAGAGCTGCTGATGGGAATGAAAGGGAGTGTGTGTGTGTGTGTGTGTGTGTGTGTGTGTGTGTGTGTGTGTGCGCGCGCGCGCGTGTGCGTGTGTGTGTGTGCGCGCGCGCGCGTGTGCGTGTGTGTGTGTGCGCGCGCGCGCGTGTGCGTGTGTGTGTGTGCGCGCGCGCGCGTGTGCGTGTGTGTGTGCGCGCGCATTTTGCTTGTTCACATCACCAACGCACAAATTATTACATTTCAACCCAACCTAGAGCAAAGGCTACACTACAGATCATTTTTTTTTTTTGGTGGTTTTAGGGCGCAAAACTTCTATGGTCATTAGTGCCCAGCCCGTGACTTAGGAAACAGGAAAAAACCGAAATTTAAAACCAGCAGCAATGGGAACAAAGTCATAAAATTTGAGAAACTAAAAGCAGAAGGAATGCTTAAAAATCCACTACAGAAAGGGGTTGGGTGTCCCCAAAAAAAAGCTTCAAATGACTGACGTCATTTCACTGTCACTAATAAACTGGAGAACGCGGTCGGCTGAGCGCGTGTCATCTGCTAAAATCGACGATAGATCAGGCGATAGCTGTAGATGGGAGCGTAACGGATTAAAATAGGGGCATTCAATTAAAAGGTGTCTGACCGTCCACAGCTGAGAGCAACGGGGACAGAGTGGGGGAGGATCGCCGCTTAAAGGATGTCGATGGCTAAAAAGACAGTGCCCTATCCGGAGTCCAGCTAAAATTACCTCCTCCCGACGACGCGTTCGGGAGGAAGAGGTCCAAGCGCAAGGAAGGGCTTTCACTTCCCGCAATTTATTATGGGGAAGTGTTGACCAATGCGCATGCCATAAATGAGCAACTTGGCAACATAAACCGCTCCGTAGATCAGTGAAGGGAAGCGACTGAATAGCTGGCCGAGGAAGAGAGACTGCAGCCTTGGCCACTATATCGGCCACCTCATCCCCACAGATACCAGCGTGTCCCGGGAGCCAGAGGAACGCCACCGAGACGCCCCCCAGGTGGAGCAAGCGCAGACAGTCCTGAATCCGGTGGACCAGAGGGTGCACAGGGTAAAGAGCTTGGAGACTGAGGAGAGAGCTGAGAGAATCTGAGCAGATTACGTACTGTATCCGCTGATGGCGGCGGATGTAGTGGACAGCCTGGAGAACAGCGTAAAGCTCCGCAGTATAAACCGAACACTGGTCGGGAAGCCGAAAGTGATTTGGGGTGTCGCCAACAATATAGGCACTCCCTACACCAAACGATGTTTTCGAGCCGTCGGTGTAAATAAATGTGGCGTCCGTCATTTGTGCACATAGAGCAGAAAATGCCCGACGATAAACAAGTGTAGGGGTACCATCCTTGGGAAATCGACAAAGGTCACGGAGCAAGCAGATCCGGGGACGGAGCCAAGGCGGTGCTGTACCCCAAGTTGTCAAGAAGGTTTTAGGAAAGCGGAAGGAAAGAGAATGGAGCAGTTGACGGAAGCAGACTCCCGGGGGTAGTAGGGAGGAGGAGCGGCCTGCATACCCTACATCAAAGGAGGCGTCGAAAAAAAGGTCATGGGCTGGATTAGCAGGCATTGAAGACAGATGGCTAGCATAACGACTCAGAAGGACTGCCCGCCTACAGATCATTTTGTCAACACAACCTTCATTTGAAGCAACTGGCAGCCGTAACACAGAAGAAAACCATGAAGCACCAAATACAAAGCCACAAATCAAGAGCAAAAAGAATGGTTTCAATTTCAGCACTAGAAATGCATTGCATCTTTTCCCATCTCTCATTGGTTACATGAAACTATCCTCCCACTGGCTATGTGAAACCTATGAGCAGTAGAGAAACACCACCATGCTTGGCACTGCACCAATTTACACTTTAGCCCACACCTTAATAACAAATTTTCACATTGTGTATTAAGAACAAATGAGAATAGTATGTACTAAATATTAAGTATAAACTAGTATGCAGAGAAAACGGATAGTTTTGTCACACTACACTATTTAATTGTGACAAAATATTCATTGTTTTCACTAGTACACAGTTTAAGTCCATTAAGGCAATAGGTTAAAATAGTTTTACTTATTACATTTGATACAGTCAACAATATTAGTATGTGTAGCTACTGTCTGTTTCATTGACTTTGGTTACAACATTTTATAACACTACTATTTGCCTATGAATTCTTGTTTATTGCACGCATGGCAAGCATTTGAAACATACCTGAGATATGACATAGAGATTCGAAACAAGAGCTGATTGCAAGATAATAGGAATGTTTGATGTATAAAACAGCTTTATTGGGTAGCTGCTGTACTGGCCTCTATAGCGAGCAGATTTTATTGGCAGATCCACCCTGAAGCCCTGTAAGTAAGTAAAAAGATATAAGGAAACCAGCTACAAACTACTATTCATACATATCATCAGTAATATTTCAGCTGAGAACACACACTACATAAGTAGTTGGCAAAACAATTATGACACTACGACTCGTCTAAATTTTTTAAGCCAGTGAAATGTGAAATTTCATCATCACAGCAGGTCTTCACTGAAAGTAGCAAATGGTAATCATGATCAATACTTTTGCAAACATGCAAAACATCTGAAAGCATACAGTAATTGTTCGGCCATTTGTTTCTCTGATTACACTTTGCAGATATGAGGAAAATGTGTAGTATGCAGAAAGACCAATGTTACACAAGGTGCTGATGCAGTATCCGCCAATTTATAATGAATGTTAGATTGTACTACAACCACTAAAAATCACTGCAGAGTGCCAAAACCATCAACACTGATTAGGTGTTAACAAGTCATATTTGTTAAACATTATTACATATTAAAGTGAGATACATTACCAGTCTAAAAGTTTTAAATCACCCATAAAGGAAGCTGTATGCTTCATTTAAATGTATGAACACATCACCAAACAAACTACACTGACCAATAAAATAAATATTTTCTCCTATCATTAAGTACAACACAATATGTTATAGATTTAGTCTCTTTAAAGAATCCATCCTTTGTCCCTCAGAAAATCTGCACAAATTCTAGGAATTCTGGATTTAAGCTTTTGTAACGTTTCTGAAGATACTGCAATCCAAAATGCCAAAGTTATTCCACAGACCTTCAACATTAGGTGACCATTTTATGACCACCTTCATCACACAAGAGCTCAACAGGGTTACGTCAGGTGACTGACTTTGGCAAATCATGTGCGTCAGTTCCCCACATTTCTCTTTTCTACTGAAATATGCTTTTCACAATGAGAAGCATGTTGAGGATCACTGTCCTGCGGCAAAACAAACCCATGACCAACAAGGATCTTGCCAGATGGAACAGCATTGTTTATCAGCATCCTTTAATATCCTCCTTTCTTTAATGTTCCATTAATTTTCACTAGACCACTGACTATGATGTACAAAACATGCCCAGACCATGGCAGACCTCTCATCATGCTTCATCAGCGGCATCACACACTACTCGTCATATGTTCTCCAGTCAGTCAACGAACAAATATTTGACAATGGCCCACAAATACTTCAATTTAATTCATCTGTGAAAAAACATTTCTGCACACTCCAGATTTGATGTTGCTAAGCCCACTGCAATTGTTTCATGTTATTTAGTTTACATAGTAAAGACTTTTCTACTGCTATACCCTTTAAACCTTGCTCATGAAGACAGTGTTGCCCTCTTGAGACAGACTGCAGCAGCTTGCATACTATTCACTTCTTTGCGAATTTCAGGTGCAGTACAAGTTCTCTGATGTTTACTCTGTACACACATGAAATGATCTTTCTTGGTGTATTTCCTTCAGATCACAAAACACATGCATCGGCAACAGTTTTCTTCCATCACTGCAATGCGCACACCTCTTTACATTGGGCTACACTAAGTTTTGTTGCTTGTGTCTTACTGGAATAGCCTTCTGAAGGGCTAGAATTACAGCACATTTCCAATCTCTTGCTTCCTTCCCGTTAGGAGGCATAATTGTATGAACCTGATCAGGTATCCAAACACACTGCTACGTGCACACAACATACTGTAAACTAATGCAAAGTAATTGTTACAGAGACGGCTGAAGGAATGAGGCCTATTTGAATGGCACCATCTTAGGTTAAGGCATGTCAGTGTTGCGGATACTCATCAGTGCCCCTCTAGATGAACAATCAGTCAAATGCACAGAGGCACTTAGTCTTTACATGTTTATCCATATTTTGTTATCAGATGGGAATACAATTGAATAATCAAAATGAAATTCCCACTGTAACCACAAATCCATATTTGTGACAGGTGATCAAAAACTTTTGACTGCAGTCTTTGTAGACTTGTTGCATCACATAAAATGACAGAAAATAAACAGAAGAACTTGCTAAAAGAGTGGACAAGACCTCAGAATGTTATCACAGTAAAACCAACTGGACACAGCAAAAGAAGTGTACTCCTGAAGGTATCATCAACACACTTTCCATACACTCTTCACAGTCATTAGCAAGTCAGGAACAAAAATTTTGGTAAGTCAAATGTTGTGATTTTTGTATGCCATTTAGAATTTCTTCCTTTGAGTAAAATATACTTTAAAAATTAAATATGTTTCTGAACTATCAGGACCACCACATGCTGTTCCTGTGTAAGGTTAACCAATAATTTTAAAAGTATGAGAATATTCCTGTAGCTGCATTGCTTGTTTTAAGAACATTTCACTTTTTTCACTAGCCTTAATTCCATCACACATCCCCACAATGCTCAAATGATATAAAATACTGCAATTTAGGACTAATATTTGTGCATAATTTGCACTGAAGAATGTTTAGCTTCCAGCTCCCATTCAGCATTTAACATTCCAATCTCTTTGGAAATTAATAGTGATACTTACAGAAAATTAATGTCATTTTATCAAAATGACAAAGAAACAGCTTTATTAACACTAATTACCTCTTGTCACATTTTAATGACAACTTAGTAACATTTTGGTTTCTCTTGCGAGAAATCCTTTAACCACAGAGATGTACTACAATATTTTACTACTAAAAAATATATATTTGGCAGTTACTGGTTGCATCTCACATGATATTCTTATTTGAAGTTGTCACCAACATTATATACTCCACAGTCCTCAACAGTTTCATTTTTATATGCTATCTTTTGTTAATGTGCACCATCCACACATTCTAAACTTTCATATAAATATTCCATATATATAATGTGAAATTCACTATTTGCACTTCCTAACCATGCAAGTAAAAGAATTACCAGAGAAACTTAACTTACTACTTATGGGTAAAGTGGGGACAAAATAATTATCTCCCAAAATTACCCCACAGAAATCAACTTCCATCTAGACTTCTGAATTATACATACAGAACACCTCCATACTACTCCACAAAGTAATAACAATCAACCAAATTTAAGTATGAAGCACTGAACAAAAGTAGCAAAAGTTTATCAGTGATACTGTCAAATCCCTCTTAAATATGATTACTCAACACTAAGACATCTTTAGTTATGGATGCGCAAAAGTTTTCTGCAGTTAGTTTGATTTCAAGAATGTTGCAAACATTACTTTTAACATCATTGACTGATAATGGTGTAAAGTTCAAGAAGTTGTGAAGATTTATGCAATGAATAATTTCATAATAGGTACAATTACGTGTCGTTAAACAACATGACTACCGATTTCAGACAGTGACATGAATATCATATTACCTTCCCAATATGTGACCACTTTGAAATTTCACAATATGTGGAAGATAATCATTACTGTCAATTCTACCACTGTCCTTTAACAATTTAGTTATTCACAAGTGTTTTGTACTTACGTTTGATAATGCAACCCCAACCCACAAAAAAGGAAACACACTTTGACATGACAATGCAACACACAAAAATGTCCTATTCTAGCAGCAAAGACTTATCAAAATGCTTATTTGAAACTCAATGCTGAGATATTTCATGGAATTATCTTCACTGAAAAATAAATAAATAAATTAGCTAGCAATAACATACACTGTACAGAACATTATTTCAGAACAGTTCATACCTGGAAGTAAATTACAATGGCAAAAACAAGAATAGTTGCAAGCAGATTCATCAAGTTTGGCAGATTCTGCCTATAGAATGCTTCCCTCAAGGCTCTCACTTTGTCCTGACGTGTTGCCAGTAAGTGAAACAGGGCAATCACTGCACCTTCAAATTCTGTACCACGTCCTGGAGTAAGAAGAGAGTAACTGTTAAACATACATTTGTCTAATACAGATAATACTAATAATATGGTACTTACATCTTTCAAGATGATATTTACCTTTTCCTTCCACCATCAGCAACATTAAAAGTTACTTACACAGTATGGGGAGGGAGGGGGAGGAAGTGGGGGGGGGGGGGGACACATACTAATATTTCATTAATACACACAAAAATAAATGGCTGTTACACTAACAAGTACTGTTGCAAGTATCCTCTGCTTTAGATGGCATAACTGTTACCTCAATGAACTGAAGGATTCAAGAGTAAATGTTTCTTGCAGCACACTAACAGAGAATTAAAGTTAACACTTTTACAACACTGTTACATACCTGTATTCACAGTAGTTGGACTGAATGCCTTCCACACAATTGTTTCACATATGTTTGTTGCAATGAACAGTGAAATTCCAGATCCAAGTCCATAGCCTTTCTGCAGAAGCTCATCAAGCAGAAGAACAATAAGACCAGCAACAAAAAGCTGAATTATGATCAAAAGGCAAACGCCAGCACCAATCTCTGAAGGATCACCATACATGCCAGTCATAACATACACTATTGCCTGTCCAACAGTTATGACCATGCCGAACACTGAAACAGAAAATAAAATTTTGTATACCTGGTTGAAAATACAATACAAAATCACTGAAAATGGAAAGTACTGCATTGTAAGCAGGAAACTGAATACTCTGGCAAAGTCTGCTGTTCAATGTACTGTACCACATGAATTTAGAACACACAAAACTGATGTTTCATTGCAATTTTGGAGGCATTTATTGTGACTATGAAATTTCATTCTGCAATAGCAACATTAGTACCATTTCCAAAACATCTGGCTCTGTCACAATTTCGGAGAGTCGTGAATATTTATATCTTCACAAGTTAAGGGTTCTTCAAGATCTACAAAGAAAGACAGGGCATTGTGCAATAAAATTTGCCCTGGTCACATTGTAGTAATAATACAAGGAACACCAGAAAATCATTCACGGGCAGAACTTGCATATGAGCGTCTTGGAGCCCAAGTGCTGTAACTCAGTCCTTTCTTGATATATTTAATGACCTATTAGAACTTTTACAAAAAATTCAATAGTCCTTTTTGTATCTTTTTGATCATGTATGTCATCAAGGTACTTTTCCTTACTCAAATTATCAATGTCAATGAAAAAAATGGACATATGGCATTTACTGGCCGGGATATCCCCTTCGGGGTTCGACCGCCGTATTGCACACCTGTTTAGTTGGTGCCACTTTGGCGACTTGCCAACAACACCCAGTCCCATGCCGGGAATCAAACCCGGGCCCCCTTGCGTGGTAGGCAGTAACGCTACTGCTGCGCTACTGAGGCGCTACTGAGGCAGACATCAATGTCGATAAATTTTATACATTTATAGACTTAATAAAAGCGCCCAAATTAAGTTACATCACCTGTGATATAAAACAGGTGAAATATTTTATTTACTATAAAAATACACATGACAATCAATAAAAATTTTTACATAATCTTTGTTACGTATCAACAAAACTATCATTTCCATTCAGTGACGTCTTCAGAATTGTCGAAAGAAAGACATCTCAAAGTATTGGTAATAAATAGGTGGACTGAAGGGCTAAAGTTCTTCCATGTCCACCTCTTCTGTTACTACCCACTGTCTTGCATACAGATTTCCTTCAACTATGTTAGTGTGCATCCTTTCAGATATCTGCTTGAAGCCCAACAAGTGAAATTCCATGTATATTGAAAGAATTTTCTCAAAAAGAAGAGTGAATGGATTCCTCTTTTGGTACCAAGTCCACAGCCTCTTCAGCCAGGACACTAGGTGCTTTTCAGTGCCAGTCTTTCTTTTGGTGACTGAATTCATGTTTTTGACAGACAAGACGGAATTGTTTGTCATTACAGTAACATGAAAGTGATTTTTTTCCTTGACCTGGTAATAATACTGAATCAATGATTGGGACAAAATACTTATTGTGTCTTGATGGAGTTTTCTACTAAGGCAAATTCATCTTCATTGAAGAGACTGAAATGGCCAGCTGTCATGAGCTTTCGATCTGTGATTTTTATGCTATTTTTTCACCTAAAACTAGTTTCCCTAACTTACCTATAGGTGCTACATCTAAGATGTTTTACTCAATATCCGTAAAAGCAACGAAACACAGGAGACTATCAATTTTCATGAAAAGTAATAAGGTAACAAGAAAATGGAACACACTGATCAGCACTGGATGACTCTGAATGTGATGGAAAATATTGGTCACTAGATCCATTATCAACCCATAAACTACATCTGTGATGCTGCCTTTATTACTGTAACCAATGGTGAATCACACTGAACATAATTTAAACGAACAAGTAAAATCCTGTAATAGGCAGAATGAGAAGATAGAACATCCACAGTGAATTGAGAAAACTCTGAACAACTGCAGGCACAGTGGTGAAAATACCAACAACACAACTTCAGGGTCAACAGACATATGTCTGCATACAGCACAAACTTGTGCTGATACACATGCAACTGATATGCGAGTTATGAATGACAACATTTTCTCTGTTGAAAAGAACACCACTTGCTGAACAAAATCTCACCCATATCAAAAAAAATTAAGGAAAGTGGTGTTACATGTATGTTGCCTTCCTGTGTCATAGGATGAACAATGACTTCACGTATTGCAGCCCAGGCTAGCCAGCATGGATTGGGAGGAATGTCAGAAATGCCCCACAGTGGTAACACAATGGTTGCAATCAATCAGCCCAGAACATTCGGTAAATTAGACTTAGATCTAGCAGGTGACCACACTTGACAAGCTGCCATATGGTTTGTGGTGGACAGTACATAGTTTATCTGTCCACCAGCACCCCACCCCCCTTTCCCATTCACAGATGGAATGTGGAAAAAAGACTACTTGCACCCCTCCATATGCAGTCAAATTTCCAGTGCTGTCATTTTGCAAGAAGCATGTAGGAGAAAGTAGTGTGTGTCTTGACTCATTTTCTAATATGGGCTCTCTGCATTGTGTAAAACTGCCATTGCTGTGCTGTATCTATCTACTAATATGTACCACTGCATTTTGAGAATTTCCATCACAAAACCATGACAAGTTGTGCAGCTCTTCTTTGAATCTTGACCATCACCGCCGTTACTCCAGCTTGGTAAGTATCACAGATTGCAACATTATGTTCAAGAAATGTTACAATGGTAGTAAGATGACAGTTTTACACCAAGTCGACAAAGAGGTCATTAGAGACGAAAAACAGATTTTTTTTAAGGATGGAGACAATAACTGACCATGCTCTTTCAGAGAAACTATCCTGGCAATTACCTGGAGTGATTCAGGGAAATCCTGGCAAACCTAAATCTAAATGGCTGGATGCAGATCTGAACCCTCATCATCCTGAATGCAAGTGCAGTGAACTAGCCACTGTCAAGAATTGGTCAAATAAGGGTTATTTAAACATGTGAATTACTACATTCTGGATTCTTCCAATAAATGAGGCTATGCCTTTCCCAATGGCTAGATTTATTTGGTCATTCCCTTTTAAATCAATTTAGACAGGAAATCTTGGATATTTTATGATTGTAACCAATTCAAGTGACTGACTGCTTGGCTAAACAGTATCGTCTGTCCTCTCACATTACATTTATTGTGTTTACAGCTGGCTACCAATCTTTGCACCAGGCACTGATCTCCTAGCATGTCTGCATTTTATACAAAGTTTCTAATGATATCAGCTTCCTGCACACAACTGTGGTGTCTCCAAAGAGCCTCACATAGCTGCTGGCATCAATTGCCACTTGTGTGATTGGGCATTACCATGCAGCATATGGGAACCAAGTTCACATACACCACGTTCATGATGCACGCCCAACTGCAGTGATAACGTGCAAAGGTCAGTTGCAACACTGTTGTACAACATACACAGTGGAACGAATGCTTCCAACATAAAGCTTTCCCCTCCCCCCCCCCCCCCCCCCCCCCCCCCCCACACACACACACACACACACACACACACACACACACACACACACACACACACACGCGCGCGCGCCGGCGGCGCTTCAACAAGATTACAACACATCACAGTCGAATAAATGATAAGAATCACTCTCCTGGCTAAACTGTGGACAAAACGACGTTTCAATGTTCCTTGGGTCCACTCAGAGTAGTCATAACATCACATTCAGTGACGCATACGGTGCATTTGTGTACGTACAGAGGAACCTCTTTAGGCCAATGATACACAAACTGAATGAGGATGTGTGACACAAATACTCATGTGAGATTTAGACTACAACATGTGGCACAGACTGCATGCCTAGTCACTTGGGCAAGGTAAAAATCCCTGCAACAGGCTGAAGGATACTGTCAATCATGGCCATATAGCCACACAACAATTTTTCTCCTGCAATGGCCAACATCCATGAAGAAACACTAGAGGCAACATTCAACTTCTTACCCAACTCTCACTGACTGTAGTAAGCCTCTAAGTCTCCCTATGACTTGGTCATTACTAAGGTCATTGTAATCTGCTTGCTGTATCTTCCTGTTACTTGATTCAAGTATGGTGTGTCCCAATGACTAAAATGCTGTTCAGCATTTCAATATCCAATACTTCCTCCCACATGGACTGTTGTAGGCACACTAACTGTAAGTGTGCCTTGCACTGATGTCTTAGTGTGAACAACAGTTTAGGACTTCAGGCAGTACCGTTTCACAATGGTGCCATGTTTTCCCCTCATGGATATTTACAATTTCTTGACTTATGCGCATTTCAGTGGCTTAAGTGCACTTACTGTGTGTGTGTGTGTGTGTGTGTGTGTGTGTGTGTGTGTGTGTGTGTGTGGCCCTTAGATTGTGTACTGGTGACAACTTCTTGTTGCTTACAGCCAATGGGGTGACAGTGCACAGTGCTCAATGGGAATTGCTGGAGTTTATAATCTTTTATCATTTGACAGCACACAGTGCCCAATGGAAATTGCTCAAGTTTATCATCTTGATCATCACAAACAATTGGACAAAGCCTATAGAGTGGACCATTTCTAAAAGGCTGAAGTCTCAATCAGGGCCAGTGGCAGTCACGGCAATGTTTCTCTGCTGCTCATAGGTTAATAACATTTCAGTTTCGCTTATCCATTGGGATGGTACTTTCACGGGATCAATGATGGGTGTGAGAAAAATGAATTTCTAGTGCTGAAATACAAATCACTCTCTTGACTGCTGTCATAGGTATCTGACACTTTTCTCTGAACATGTCACAAATCACGAGATTATGACTAGGTTGGTGTGTGACAGCTGGGTTGTGATTTGGCAAAGCAACAAATGCAAAGCTAAAATATCAGGTTGCAGTGCTAGACTGATCTGCAACTTAGCCAGAGGCCTAGGTTACATTGGAAAATGATAGTTTTACTCAAAAATTACATTCATAATTGTCAAAATAATTGTTTCTTTTTAATGTGTTATGATTTCGAAGGCTGTGATATACTGACACAAAAATGTGCCTGTATTACTTTGAAACACATTGCCTGTCCACTGATCTCTCTTTGGCTGCAAAAACCCAGCACCACACACATCCCTTACCTTCCCATCAACCCTCATGGCGAGCACTGGCAACACTGTTGCAGAGAACACAAACATACACAACTGGCCCCGATCTAGAATTTTGCTTTTCTAAAATACTCCGATATTAAAGCTTCTAATATCCATAAATATTCGTCATGGCCTACATAGAAATGAACAAAACTTAATGTAACTATAGGTGGAATGCCCTCTGTAAAAACCTAGCCGACAATACTTCAAGATTCTTTATTTGGGGCAGGTAGATAAATGACTGATAATATGGCCAAATATTGTAATCTATTATTTATAAAAAAAATTTCATCTTTGATGGAACAAAGATTCAAAATGTTAACATGGGTTACACACTTAGACCCACATTAAAAGAAATGCATTTCATTCAAGAAGAGCTAACTGTTTCGTCTTTGGTGAAACAGAGACCTACTGTATCTTCTTATAAATACAGCATTGAAAGTGTTGTGCACACCTGAAGAAAAGCTTGTCTCTCAACAATGACAACTGGGAACAGCAGAAATACCAACTAAATAGGAACACCATAAACAATGGTTTGATGAAATAAACTGGTGCAGATAAATGTAGATCTGGCAACAAATTCTTCACTGGCTCACCTCCACAATTCAACGGAGGATTTATTTTTAATGAAAGCATTCAGCTGTGGAAATTACACTGACATGTAGCATAAAATACGAGCCGAAGTACCAAGAAACAATCGGCTGAAATTATTAGTATATCTTAAGTACTGTCATATTTAAGCTACCTTTAAAGTAAAAAAGTATATTATTATTGTATGATATTCTTAACACTTTGGAGACCAAGAATAGCTCGGGTTGCAACTTTGTGTTATTTAGACTGTACCCGAGTATAGGTCGGGCTGTAATTTTCTCAATGTATGACTAATTTTTCATTCATAAACTGACATTCCTGCTCAGGAGAACCTATGGGGTTAGTTCTTATACATAAACACAGAATTACCATTTACAGAAAATAATGTTAATGGTAGTGCAACACTTCTATACTGACAATACTGTTACAATTTTTAATGTATTGCTAAGTATGCTTACTTTAGGAAAATATTACCTGGCAGTTAATTTTCAAGCATAAATAGTTCATGGAGAGAGAAAAATAGTTCATGGAGAGAGAAAAATAGTTCATGGAGAGAGAAAAATAGTTCATGGAGAGAGAAAAATAGTTCATGGAGAGAGAAAAATAGTTCATGGAGAGAGAAAAATAGTTCATGGAGAGAGAAAAATAGTTCATGGAGAGAGAAAAATAGTTCATGGAGAGAGAAAAATAGTTCATGGAGAGAGAAAAATAGTTCATGGAGAGAGAAAAATAGTTCATGGAGAGAGAAAAATAGTTCATGGAGAGAGAAAAATAGTTCATGGAGAGAGAAAAATAGTTCATGGAGAGAGAAAAATAGTTCATGGAGAGAGAAAAATAGTTCATGGAGAGAGAAAAATAGTTCATGGAGAGAGAAAAATAGTTCATGGAGAGAGAAAAATAGTTCATGGAGAGAGAAAAATAGTTCATGGAGAGAGAAAAATAGTTCATGGAGAGAGAAAAATAGTTCATGGAGAGAGAAAAATAGTTCATGGAGAGAGAAAAATAGTTCATGGAGAGAGAAAAATAGTTCATGGAGAGAGAAAAATAGTTCATGGAGAGAGAAAAATAGTTCATGGAGAGAGAAAAATAGTTCATGGAGAGAGAAAAATAGTTCATGGAGAGAGAAAAATAGTTCATGGAGAGAGAAAAATAGTTCATGGAGAGAGAAAAATAGTTCATGGAGAGAGAAAAACAGTTCATGGAGAGAGAAAAACAGTTCATGGAGAGAGAAAAACAGTTCATGGAGAGAGAAAAACAGTTCATGGAGAGAGAAAAACAGTTCATGGAGAGAGAAAAACAGTTCATGGAGAGAGAAAAACAGTTCATGGAGAGAGAAAAACAGTTCATGGAGAGAGAAAAACAGTTCATGGAGAGAGAAAAACAGTTCATGGAGAGAGAAAAACAGTTCACGGAGAGAGAAAAACAGTTCACGGAGAGAGAAAAACAGTTCACGGAGAGAGAAAAACAGTTCACGGAGAGAGAAAAACAGTTCATGGAGAGAGAAAAACAGTTCATGGAGAGAGAAAAACAGTTCATGGAGAGAGAAAAACAGTTCATGGGGAGAGAAAAACAGTTCATGGAGAGAGAAAAACAGTTCATGGAGAGAGAAAAACAGTTCATGGAGAGAGAAAAAGAGTTCATGGAGAGAGAAAAACAGTTCATGGAGAGAGAAAAACAGTTCATGGAGAGAGAAAAGTAGTTCATGGAGAGAGAAAAGTAGTTCATGGAGAGAGAAAAGTAGTTCATGGAGAGAGAAAAGTAGTTCATGGAGAGAGAAAAGTAGTTCATGGAGAGAGAAAAGTAGTTCATGGAGAGAGAAAAGTAGTTCATGGAGAGAGAAAAGTAGTTCATGGAGAGAGAAAAGTAGTTCATGGAGAGAGAAAAGTAGTTCATGGAGAGAGAAAAGTAGTTCATGGAGAGAGAAAAGTAGTTCATGGAGAGAGAAAAGTAGTTCATGGAGAGAGAAAAGTAGTTCATGGAGAGAGAAAAGTAGTTCATGGAGAGAGAAAAGTAGTTCATGGAGAGAGAAAAGTAGTTCATGGAGAGAGAAAAGTAGTTCATGGAGAGAGAAAAGTAGTTCATGGAGAGAGAAAAGTAGTTCATGGAGAGAGAAAAGTAGTTCATGGAGAGAGAAAAGTAGTTCATGGAGAGAGAAAAGTAGTTCATGGAGAGAGAAAAGTAGTTCATGGAGATAGAAAAGTAGTTCATGGAGAGAGAAAAGTAGTTCATGGAGAGAGAAAAGTAGTTCATGGAGAGAGAAAAGTAGTTCATGGAGAGAGAAAAGTAGTTCATGGAGAGAGAAAAGTAGTTCATGGAGAGAGAAAAGTAGTTCATGGAGAGAGAAAAGTAGTTCATGGAGAGAGAAAAGTAGTTCATGGAGAGAGAAAAGTAGTTCATGGAGAGAGAAAAGTAGTTCATGGAGAGAGAAAAGTAGTTCATGGAGAGAGAAAAGTAGTTCATGGAGAGAGAAAAGTAGTTCATGGAGAGAGAAAAGTAGTTCATGGAGAGAGAAAAGTAGTTCATGGAGAGAGAAAAGTAGTTCATGGAGAGAGAAAAGTAGTTCATGGAGAGAGAAAAGTAGTTCATGGAGAGAGAAAAATAGTTCATGGAGAGAGAAAAATAGTTCATGGAGAGAGAAAAATAGTTCATGGAGAGAGAAAAATAGTTCATGGAGAGAGAAAAATAGTTCATGGAGAGAGAAAAATAGTTCATGGAGAGAGAAAAATAGTTCATGGAGAGAGAAAAATAGTTCATGGAGAGAGAAAAATAGTTCATGGAGAGAGAAAAATAGTTCATGGAGAGAGAAAAATAGTTCATGGAGAGAGAAAAATAGTTCATGGAGAGAGAAAAATAGTTCATGGAGAGAGAAAAATAGTTCATGGAGAGAGAAAAATAGTTCATGGAGAGAGAAAAATAGTTCATGGAGAGAGAAAAATAGTTCATGGAGAGAGAAAAATAGTTCATGGAGAGAGAAAAATAGTTCATGGAGAGAGAAAAATAGTTCATGGAGAGAGAAAAATAGTTCATGGAGAGAGAAAAATAGTTCATGGAGAGAGAAAAATAGTTCATGGAGAGAGAAAAATAGTTCATGGAGAGAGAAAAATAGTTCATGGAGAGAGAAAAATAGTTCATGGAGAGAGAAAAATAGTTCATGGAGAGAGAAAAATAGTTCATGGAGAGAGAAAAATAGTTCATGGAGAGAGAAAAATAGTTCATGGAGAGAGAAAAATAGTTCATGGAGAGAGAAAAATAGTTCATGGAGAGAGAAAAATAGTTCATGGAGAGAGAAAAATAGTTCATGGAGAGAGAAAAATAGTTCATGGAGAGAGAAAAATAGTTCATGGAGAGAAAAAAATAGTTCATGGAGAGAAAAAAATAGTTCATGGAGAGAAAAAAATAGTTCATGGAGAGAGAAAAATAGTTCATGGAGAGAGAAAAATAGTTCATGGAGAGAGAAAAATAGTTCATGGAGAGAGAAAAATAGTTCATGGAGAGAGAAAAATAGTTCATGGAGAGAGAAAAACAGTTCATGGAGAGAGAAAAACAGTTCATGGAGAGAGAAAAACAGTTCATGGAGAGAGAAAAACAGTTCATGGAGAGAGAAAAACAGTTCATGGAGAGAGAAAAACAGTTCATGGAGAGAGAAAAACAGTTCATGGAGAGAGAAAAACAGTTCATGGAGAGAGAAAAACAGTTCATGGAGAGAGAAAAACAGTTCATGGAGAGAGAAAAACAGTTCATGGAGAGAGAAAAACAGTTCATGGGGAGAGAAAAACAGTTCATGGGGAGAGAAAAACAGTTCATGGGGAGAGAAAAACAGTTCATGGAGAGAAAAAAATAGTTCATGGAGAGAAAAAAATAGTTCATGGAGAGAAAAAAATAGTTCATGGAGAGAAAAAAATAGTTCATGGAGAGAAAAAAATAGTTCATGGAGAGAAAAATAGTTCATGGAGAGAAAAATGCTAATCTCATCTATTTTTTTATTAAATGTTCCAAAAACATGGCATACAAGTTAGCATACAACACTAAGTAATGGAAAGATACTTACATTTCTGTGCTCCATTGAATAAAGCTCTGTCCTTTGGTGTGTCGCCGACTTCAATTATCTTGGCTCCAGCCAATAGCTGCATAATTAAACCTGAAGTTACAATGGGGGAAATACCAAGTTCCATAAGAGTACCTCGATTGGAAGCTAGAATAACACGTATCCAGTAGAATGGGTCTGCAGAGTCTGAACTCATTATGCCAAACAGGGGTATCTGAAATATCAAAGCAAACAATATATTAGGTTTCCTTCAAATGAGGGTGCCGAATTCAAGAGTTCATGAAGTCTGCATCAAACAACAGGATATTTTCCTATGTCGAAAATATGGTTTACACACTCGTCATTCTGAATGATTTTAACATTTAATAGCATTTTCAGTCAATATTCTCAATTTTTCTGCAATTTAAGCTTAAAAGTCATTAAATATAAAGATTTGGCCACATGATCAAAACTGTTTTGTTATTGGCTGAAGCTCTAGTGATGTCACAGGAATAAGAGTAAGATGAAGCTGTACGTATTGTAAGAGTGTTAGCCAAAGCTACTTCCAAAAAAATGTGTGTGAAAAGGGACCAAACTCTGAGGTCAAGGGTTCCTAGTCTTAAACAGTAATTAAACTAACTTATGCTAAGAACAACACATACACCCATGTCCAATAGAGAACTCAACTCTCCAGCAGGAGGGGCCATGCAGTCCGTGACAACGTGCTTCAAACCGCGTGGCCACTCCACATAGCAGTTGCATCTACATCTATACCCTGCAGACCACTGAAGGTCCATGGCAGACGGTATGTCCCACTATATTAGTTATTAGGGTTCCTTCATGTTCCATTCATGTACGGAGCATGGGAAGAATGATTGACTCAATGCCTCTGTGTGTGCAGTAATTATTCTAATCTTATCCTCATGATCCCTATGTGATGAAATGTAGGGGATTTTAATGTATTTCTAGATTCATCACCATTTAAAGCTGGTTCTTCAAACTTTGTTAATAGGCTTTCTCGGATAGTTTACGTGTATCTTCAAGAATCTTCCAGTTCAGTTCCAGTTGAATATCTGTGACTCTCTCCCATGGATTAAACAAACCTGTGACCATCCGAGTCGCCCTTCTCTGTACACATTCAATATACCGTTAATACTATCTGGTACGGATCGCACACACTTGAGCAGTATTCTAGAATCAGCCGAACGAGTGATTTTTAAGCTATCTCCTTTGTAGACTGACTGCACTTCCCCAGTATTCTACCAATAAACTGATGTCTACCACCTGCTTTACCCATGACTAAGCCTACGTGATCGTTCAATTTAAAATCCCTACAAAGTGTTACCCCTAGGTATTTGGCTGAGTTGGCCGATTCCAACAGTGACTCACTGGTATTACAGTCATACGTTACTATTTTTTTATTTTCATTTTGTTAAGTGCATAATTTTATATTTCTGAACATTTGAAGGAAGATGTCAATCTTTGCAGCACTTTGATATCTTGTCAAGACCTGACTGAATATTTATGCAGCTTCTTTCAGACATTACTTCATTGTACATAACTCGTCTGCAAAAAGTCTCCGGTTACTGTTAATAACTGCAAGGTCATTAACATACAACATTAACAGCAAGAGTCCCAATATGCTTCCCTGAGGTGTATCTGAAGTTACTCCTACATCTGACAATGACACAATATCCAAGATAGTATGCTGCATTCTCCCTACCAAAAAGTCCTCAATGCAGTCACAAATTTAAATTGATACCCAATATGATTGTACTTCTGACAATAAGTATTTGTGGTTCTGAGTCAAATGCTTTTCAGAAATCAAGAAATACTGCACCTGACTGCCTTGATCCAAAGTTTTCAGTATGCCACATGAGAAAAGTGGAAGTTTGGTTTCACATGATTAATGTTTTTGGAATCCATGCTGGTTGGCATTGAGGAGACCATTCTGCTGAAGATACCACATTATGTTTAAGTTCAGAATATGTTCTAAGATTCTACAACAAATCCATGTCGTGGATATTGGTCAGTAGTTTTGTGGATCACTGACTACCGTTTTTGTAGACAGGTGCGACCTGCACTTTTTTCCACGAGCTGGACATGGATTTTTGTTCGAGGGATCTACGACAGAGTCAGTTGCAAATTCTGTATAGAATCTGACAGGGCTTCCATTGGGCCCTGGGGCTTTGTTCAATTTTAAAGATTTTAGCTGTTTCTCAATAACACTGACACCAACACTTATTTCATTCATCTTTGCAGTGGTATAAGGATTAAATTCAGGCAATTCTCCTGGGTTTTTCTTCATAACAGAAAATTTTAGAAAAGGGTTAAGCACTTCAGCTTTTGCTTCGCTACCCTCAGTTTCAGTTCCTGTCTCATTTGTTATGGACTGGACACTAACTTTGGTCCCACTAATAGCCTTTACATACAACCATTATTTCTTTGGCTTTCGTGAATAATCATTTGACAATATTCCGCTACAGTAGCCATTGAAGGCATCATGTATTGCTTTAACAGCCAAATGAGTTTCATTCAGCGTCTCTCTATCTACAACCCTACACTTTTGTAATCTCTGTTTCTTTAGAAGTTTCTTTACAGTGGATGTGTACCATGGAAGTTCCCTCCCATTATGAACTATTCTACTGAACCATGGACCTTGCCATCATTGAGCTGGCTTGCACGCCTCAGCGATACAGATAGCAGCACCATAGGTGTAATCACAACATAAGGCTATCTGTTGAGAGGCCAGACAAACATGTGGTTCCTGAAGAGGGGCAGCAGCCTTTAAGGGCAATTATCTGGATGATTGACTGATCTGTCCTTTTACCATCAACCAAAACGGCCTTGATGTGGTAATACCACAAAAAGCTGAAAGCAAGGGGGAACTACAGCCATAATTCTTCCTCGGGGCATGCAGCATTCTGTACGGTTAAATGAGGATGGCATCCTCTTGCTTAAAACAAAACAGTCCCCTATTCTAATCTCCGGGCAGGAACTACTCCGGAAGATGTCATCAGGAGAAACAAAACTAGCATTCTAAGGATCAGAGCATGGGATGTTAAATCCCTTAAATGAGCAGGTAGGTTAGAAAATTTAAAAACAATTGGCTGAAGTTAGATATTGTGGGATTTAGTGAAGTTTGGTGGCAGGAGGAACAGGACTTCTGGTCACGTGAAGACAATGTTACAAATATAAAATCAAATAGGGGATAACGCAGGAGTAGGTTTAATAATAAATAAGAAAAAAGGAATGTGGGTAAGCTATTATGAACAGCAATGTGAATGCATTATTGTAGCCAAGATAGACACAAAGCTCATACCCACCACAGTAATACAAGTTTATATGCAAACTACTTCCACACATGGAGAGAGAGAAAAAAACTGCATGATGAGATAAAAGAAATTACTCAGATAGTTAAGGGAAACAAATATTTAATGGTGATGGACAGGAATTCAATACTTGGAAAAGGAAAAATAGTAGATAAGTATGAACTTGGGGGAAAGGAAAGCACCCTGGTTGAGTTTTGCACAGAGCATAACTCACTCACTGCTAACACTTGGTTTAAAAATCATAAAAGAAGGTTGTATACGTGGAGGAGACCTGGAGACACGGGGAGGTCTGCGACTGATTATGTAATGGTAAGAGACAGATATAGGAACCAGGTTTTAGGTTGCAAAACAATTGTAGATTAAAATTGAAGAAATTGGAAACATGTAAAAGATTAAATAGATGAGACCTGGATAAGTTGAAAGAACCAGAAGTTGCTGAGATTTTCAGGGGCAGCAAAGGAATACAGTAGCAAAAAAATGAGCAGCTTTAAGAGATGAAATAGTGATGGCAGCAGAGAATCAAATAAGTAAAAACACAAGGCCTAGTATAAATTCTTGGATAACACGAGATACTGAATTTAACTGATGAAAGGTAAAAATATAAAAATGCAGCAAATGAAGCAGGTGAACAGGGACACAAACGTTAAAAAAATATCAAACGACAGGAAGTGCAAAATGGCTAAGCAGGAATGGCTAGAGAACAAATGTACGGATTCAGAAGCATATTTCAGTAAGATACAGATAAATACCACCTACACAAAAATTGAAGAGGGCTTTGCAGAAAAGAGAAGCAGCCGTATGAATATCAAAAGCTCAGATGGGAAGCCAGTCCCAAGCAAAGAAGGGAAAGCTAAAAAGGTGGAAGAAGTATACACAGGGTCTACACAAAGGTGACAAACTTGATGGCAATATTATAGAAAGGGAAGTGGACGTAGGTGAAGATGAGATGGGAGATATGATAGTGTGTGTGAAGAAGCTGACACAGAGCTCTGAAAGACCTAAGTCAAAACAAGGCCCAAGGAGTAGAAGATATTCCATCAGAATTGTGGATAGCCTTGGGAGACGACACTCTTCCATTGGTGTGCAAGATGTATTAGACAGGCAAAATACCCTCAGACTTCGAGAAGAATGTAATAACTCCAATTCCAAAGAAAGTAGTAGCTGACAGATGTAAAAATTACTGAACTATCAGTTTAGTAAGTCACAGTTGCAAATACAAATATGAATTCTTTACAGAAGATTGGAAAAACTGGTAGAAACTGACCACAGGGAATAGCAATTTGGATTCCACAGAAATGCAGGAATATGCGAGGCAATAGTGAACCTGTAAGTTGTGTTAGAAGACAGATTAAGGAAAGGCAAACCTACGTTTCTAGCATTTGTAGACTTAGAGAAAGCTTTTGACAATGTTGACTGGAATATTCTTTGAAATTCTGATGGTATTAGGATAAAATTCAGGAAGCAAAAGGCTATTTACAACTTCTACAGAAACCAGATGGCAGTTAAAAAAGCTGAGGGGTGTAAATGGGAAGACGTGGTTGAGAAGGAGCGAGACATGGTTGTAGCCTAGAAAAATCTGGAGTAGAAATTAAAGTTCAGGGAAAAGAAATAAAAACTCTGAGGTTTATTGACGGCATTTTAATTCATTCAGAAACAGCAAATGACTTAACAGTAATTGAACAGAATGGGCAGGGTCTTGAAAGGAGCATACAAGATGAACATCAACAAAAGCAAAACAATGATAATGGAATACATTGGAATTAAACTGAGTGATGCTAAGGGAATTAGATAAGAAAATGAAAAAGTAGTAGATGAGTTTTGCTATTTGGACAACAAAATAACTGATTATGGTCAAAGTACAGATGATATAAAATGTAAACTGCAAACGGCAAGAAAAGCATTTCTTAAGAAGAGAAATTTATTAACATCGAATATAGATTTAAGTGTTGGGAAGTCTTTTCGATGAGTATTTGTCCAGTGTTTAGCCATGTATGAAAGTGAAACATGGACAATAAACACCTTAGACAGGAAGAGAATATAAGCTTCTGAAATTTTGTGCTACAGAAGAATGCTGAAGTTTAGATGGGTGGTTCATTAACTAATAAGGTGGTACTTAACAGAATCACAGAGACAAGAAGTTAGTGGAACTACTTGACCAAAAGAAGGGATCGGTTGATACAACATGTTCTGAAACATCAATGGATTACCAATTTAGTACTGGAAGAAAGTGCTGGGGGGGGGGGGGGGGGTAAAAATTGTAGAGAGAGGCCAGGAGATGAACACAGTACGCAGATTCAGAAGGAGTTTCGAGTTCCACCTCAAGATATGACACTACTGATGTTTTTATCTGGTTTACTGAAATTTTATATATATATATATATATAATGGAGGGAAACATTCCACGCGGAAAAAATATACCTAAAAACACAGATGATGTGACTTACCAAACGAAAGTGCTGGCAGGTCGATAGACACACAAACATACACACAAAATTCAAGCTTTCGCAACAAACTGTTGCCTCATCAGGAAAGAGGGAAGGAGAGGGAAAGACGAAAGGATGTAGGTTTTAAGGGAGAGGGTAAGGAGTCATTCCAATCCCAGGAGCGGAAAGACTTACCTTAGGGGGAAAAAAGGACAGGTATACACTCGCGCGCGCGCACACACACACACACACACACATATCCATCCGCACATACACAGACACAAGCAGATGAAAAAAATGTCTGCTTGTGTCTGTGTATGTGCGGATGGATGTGTGTGTGCGTGTGCGCGCGCGAGCGCGAGTGTATACCTGTCCTTTTTTCCCCCTAAGGTAAGTCTTTCCGCTCCTGGGATTGGAATGACTCCTTACCCTCTCCGTTAAAACCTACATCCTTTCGTCTTTCCCTCTCCTTCCCTCTTTCCTGATGAGGCAACAGTTTGTTGCGAAAGCTTGAATTTTGTGTGTATGTTTGTGTGTGTATCGACCTGCCAGCACTTTCGTTATATATATTATATTTCTGCTTGTTTTAGTTATTCTTTGCGCTTTAGTAACCATTGTTGCCACAACTGCATCATGGTCACTGATACCAGTTTCAATGTGGGCAGCCTCAAAGAAGTCAGATCTATTTGTTGCCATTAGGTGCAATACATTTCCATCATGAGTAGGGTTCCTAATTACCTGCTCTAGGTAGTTTTCAGAGAAGGAATTCAGTAGAGTTTCACAGTATGTCTTATGCCCACTACTAACAAAACAAATTTTCCCAAGTAATAGTTGGATGATCAAAGTCTCCATCGATGATTACTTGGGTTCTTTTGTACTTCCTGCAAACAGTTATTCAGTAGTGGAAACTGCATTTACCACTTTTAAGTAAGAACGGAAACGAATTTTGTGAAGGTTGATAGGGGAAACCTTCCAAAAGTTGGTGTCTGAGGCCTCTTCATGCTTAGAAAACAAACCAGACTTAAGTTCCAAAAGTAAGAAATACGAAAACTGCACTGTGTGGTGACTGGAACGAACATACTGTGATGTGGCAGTAAGTTGTAGACCTGTCTTAAAACTGAGGAAATCTGCAGCTTTATTATTTGGTTGGACCATGCTGGAAAGATTTTCCAGGGCAACTTGTGAAAGCCTTCAGTCTTGCCCACAAAAGCTTCTACCTGAAGACACCAATTGCTTTCACTTCTGGGAATCTGCACCCCTTACTTGCTGAATGTTCCACTATGCATTGTCCCCCACTCTCACTGGCCCAGAGTCACTAATGTCCAGTAGTGGCATCCTCATGAGCTTTGCACCTGAATGCACTTAGCTGCATATTCCACACACAAAAGTCTATCTCTGGCAGCTCATCCTGATGAGTTTTGTCATATTTTGAGACACAGATATCCATATAAGTATCAGAGATATGGCTCAAACCAAGTACTGCCACAAGTTCAGTAGATCTAGAGGGCTACATCTTTGTAAGACACGACAGATGTAATCAACGACAGGCTAGAGTACGAGCGCACATATTGCTCCGATTTATCATCTACTGTGCTACAAATATCCAACAATATGGATGATAAACCAGTGGAATACATTCATTCACAGAGACCAAATCCCTGAACAGAAAGAGCCTGATGTGTCCTTCACAAACCTTGTAAAACAGGCAGGTTTGCCTGCTTCAAAACTACTCTTAAAGTCTCAAATCGACATACAAGCAGGTAACTATAGGTGGTGACACTAACAAATTTTCTGTACACTAGTTCTTACAGTGTGAAATTTAAGCAGACACTTTCTTCTTCAAACTTGCTGCTACTACAGTTTGATCCTACCCATAACATGAACAATGATCACAATCTCATACATATATTTGCAATGAAATCCCCTAACAGAATAATTCATACCCCTCAAATATCTGCACCACACATGTCTGCCCATAAATTTCATGACGTTCTTGATAGAATGCCTCAGAAGGAAACTGCAACTGACTACATACCAAACCCCAAACACATTACTTTATCTGAACTTGCAACTGAGGTGTAAGAAATAGAGCAATGTCTTCTATTTCTTTCTTGGATATAAACAAAAAACTTCATGGGTTTATTAACAAACTGACCTAACTATATGACAAATATGCTTCCCCGAAGCCTGGAAAAGTAAGAAGAAAACCTGTGCCTTGGCTATCTGAACTAAAACAGCTCATGAATCTCAGGGATGTTGCACATCATGCATACAAACTATATCCATGCCTGAAAGCCCTACTGCTTACAAGCAGAAGTGGAACAGAGCCAGTCAAGCTGTGTGAAACTGAAAACTCTTGCATGTCCATACAATAACAGACAACAGAAAGAACAGCTGTGCTACACAAAAACCTACATGGTCTTAGTATAGGCAAAGTAAAAGCTGCAGCTGACCTGTTTGGCACCGCCACAGAACTGAACTGGTACTCTACATTACTTACAACCACAGCTGAACCACAAATGAAACAGACTCATCGCTTATTCATGGGGATAAATGACAAGCTGTGAAAAATTCTATCTAAAGGACATTACATTGAATACCATCACAAAAGCAACCATTCATATCAGATCAGCATCTACCAGACAAAATGGCATCACAGTCCATATGATGAATTTTATTACTGACCCACTACTGCCCACTGTAACAGATATTAATCACTCCTTAACAACATGTGTATTCCCCGAGGCCTGGAAATGTGACAGATTAAGCCACTACCTGAAAAGGGTGTTGCATTCTTCCTGCAGTGTCCAAGACCTGAGAGCATATACGCCACTACCAGCTAAAACACTAAACACAAACAACCTACTAGACAAATACTGATCAGGTTTCTGTAAATACCACAGCACATCTGCCTTAATAAAGGTAACAGATGACCTGAAGCTTGCCATAGATGCACAAGAGGCAAGCATCAAGTGCTTCTTTGACTTCCACAAAGCCTTCGACACTGTCAACTTCGACATTTTACTTGCCAAACTTAGCAGCCTTAACTTTTTGCCAAGTGCAGTGCGATGGTTTTGCTCATACCTGATGTCTCGCCATCCATGCATCATATTCAGCCCCATAAAAGTTACAATGGGGGCAGGTACTACCAGATATCCTCGCGGTTTAGTGTTAAGTCCTACATACTTTTCATTGTATGTAAATGATGTGCCATCAGTTTTGTCCTACTGCAAATACCGCATGTACGCTGATGACCTGTAGTTGTATCTGAGTGCAAAACCAATTATCCTGACGACACCTATTGAGAATCTCAATACCGACCTGTGCGCACTACATAAATGGGTGCAGGATATAGGATTAAACCACAACCCATAAAAGAAAGTGATACTGACTGGTCATTCCAGCTCATTAACCTGAAGTATCTGGAATCCCTACCATCTTTAACCCCAAATGGGAGACAACTTTTCTCCTTCAGCAAACAGTCTAGGAGTAAAAATAAATGAAAATCTAAACTGGACTGAGCACATGACCCCAATATGCAAGAAGCCATCAGCATCTCTCCATGCCCTACAAAAATATAAAAAGCTATTCCCTCTTGACCTGAAAAAGAAACTTATACAAAGACTTATACTTCTAGTTACTGATTACAGCAATGTTATCCTGCCAGGGCTTTCTCAGGAAAGCATGCAGCACCAATAACTGGTCATGATGCCTGTGTTCATTATATTGATGATGTTGAACTTTATCATATTCACAACTATCCTGTGTATCATATTCACAACTATCCTGTGTATCATATTCACAACTATCCTGTGCATGCAGACAAGTGCAGAGATTTTCATACCCTCTGTCTTGTCAACAGTCTTATCAATAAACACTGTCCCTCCTAACCTGTCTTTCCTCAACTTTAATAATCCTGTCCAAATGAGATGGCAGAAACCTCCATCCCCATCAGAGCAAAATCCTTTGTCACCCTCCAACGTTCAGCCATTTTCTCAGAGTCCTCAGTATCAGGAACCTGACTCTGGAATAACCTCCCACATTATATTAGAGAATTGAACAACATCTCCAGCTTCGGAAGACAGTTAATGACTTACTAATACAGCAACAATAAGGATTACCCTTCTACATCCTCCTTTCCAGCCAGATATTCATAATTTCCCAGTAAGCTTAGCTGGTGCAGTCTCTCTAAATTTCCTATCCCCAGAGCTCACCATATCAGGAAACACCTATCTTGTACACCTATAAATTCTTTTTATATCTGTCATCATCACCACCACCACCACCACCACCACCACCACCACTACTAGTACTATAAGCGCTGTTAGTGACACCAAAATGACTGTCACAGAGAGAAACACAGTGACCATTCTCTCTTTTCAATCTCTAAAAGAGCTGCAACGATTCTCCTCATTATTTGGAACACTCAATTTCAGTAGTTTTTGTACATGCATTTGTACACTGTGGTACGAAACACCATCTGTAACCCATTTTTCAAAGCAAGGTCTCTCTGAATGATATTTAAGACAGTTAAGAGCAGAAATCCAGCCAGTGATATCACAGGAACCATACCTCAAATGGAGCATTTTAGTGGGGTTATGTATTTGTTTTTTTTTCCCCCTTCTGAAATTGATGAGGTTGGAGGGGAAGCATGTTATTAGCAAAAAATGACAATCATTTACAAGGATTTCCAGAAAACAGTCAAATAGCCTATTCCAAAACTGATTAGAATTCACTAAGCTTGTACATGATACAAATTTCCTACATGACAGTTATATGGGATATTTTCTGAGTATTTCTATACTAAACACCAAGAGGGCCAATTCACATTTTCCAATATAATGTGGAAGTACCAATTAGGCTTCCCAACTGGTCAATTTGCTTTGCTAACTCAGATCAAATTGTCCAGTCTATCGCCACACTGAAGATTTCAAACAAAAAGGGGGGGGGGGGGGGGGGGGTGGTTCAGTACCACATTGTAACCCATGTTCCATACACTCTTAGCACAATATTAATGCCCAACACCCAGTTCATTCTTTGCCTTTAAGTTCACATTCAGCACTGCTTGGTTGTCTCTGGATTGTTTTTCCAGTGGCGTTAGCTGTTTGTTAACAGTGACACAGTATTACGGATTTGCTCACTGATTAAGAGTTGGCCAATACACATTTCATGTACGAGTTCACTGACTGCAACCACAGGACTGACACAATCATGCTACGTTTAGCTGTTGCTGCAAGGAGGCAAGTATATAATAAAATCATTCTGTGTTATGTATTTAACACTTTGGTGACAATATTACAGGCTTTTTCACTGTTGTATGTGTATTTCCACAGGAACAAAGGTAACTGAGGAAACAAACCAAATAAATCACAACTGCATTATTACTCTGTAATGAGCCACCAGAGACTGGACCCATTGTAGCAAAAATATCCCTAAATAACTTCAGAAATTCTGTCAGAGTTTGGTTTCACCCTTTATATCAAATAACTCAATATTATTTACAAATCTAGCAAAATAATCTGCATAAACTATTCTTGCACTGTTGTTGTGGTCTTTAGTCCAAAGAGCAGTTTAATGCAGTTCTCCGCAATTTTCTATCCTGTGCATACTGCTTCATCTAATAAGAACTGCAACATACATGCTGTTTACTGTATTCATGCATATGTCCCCTCTACAGTTTTCACTTACCACACTTCTCTAAATTACCTCCTTGATATCTCACAATGGGCTCTATGAACCGATGCCTTCTTTCATTTTAGATGTGCTGTAACTTTCTCTTTTCCTCAAACTGTTTGAGTAGTTCCTTATTAGTTAATCAACCAATGTAATCTTCAGTATTCCTCTGTAGCATCATATCCTACTTCAAAGAGTCTTTTCCTTTTCTGAACTGCTTGAAGCTCACATTTCACCTCCATACGAGGCCACACTCAAAAGATTTCCTGACAAATTTATATTAGATGTTGACAAGTTTCTCTTTTTAAGGAAAGCCTTTCTTGCTAATACCAGTCTGCCTTTTACACACCCACTACTCCAGACAGCCAGTTACTTTGTTAGCCACATAACAAAACTATTTTTAGCGTAATTTCCTAATCTAAATTCTTGTACTATGGCCCTGAATGTATTTAACTTTGGTACAAACACTTTGATTCCATAAACCACAGTAACAAAATAAGATAGTCACAAAATACCAAAAGTGTCGCACGGAGACTTGCATGGGAACATGCTGTCACAGTATCAGCTGTTACTCCCTGCCAAAACTATCACATACCCACACTAACTCATCCTTTGTTTTTCTCCTCCCCATCCACACCATCTGCTTTACTACTAATGTCACCAGCCAGTCTATGTAATCAGTCTCCCCACCTGTCTATTATCCCTTCTCGAACATAGTCTTGTTCATAGCAGTTCCTCGCCTCCATTTGTGTTCTATTTCCTTTGAAAGCCAGTCTAATACTGAATTATTGCTGAAGCAAACTAAATAGCTTACTTCCATTACTTGTTGCATCATTCTTGTAGCTCCCACACTCATCATGTTACCTTACATTACTGCGTGTTCTCTTAATGTATAAAAACTGTGATACCACAGGTTCTTAAAATTATGCAGTGTATTAGATGAACAATAAGTTTACCTTTTGCTTCAGAAAGTGCAGAACAAGGAAGTCTCATGGTACTTATATCTTGCCTTGAATACAGTATCAACAGCATAGCTAAAATGCTTGGGTTACAAATCTTACAGCTGTCAACTGTATCTCTACTATTTCCTAAATGATTCTGCACTCAAAGCCATAATACTAATTGAGATAGTGGGCTCAAATTTTACAGTGCTAGTGACTACTCCCCCGCCCCCCTATAAACAACGTTGTTTACGTTTTTCGCGGGGGGCGGGGGGGGGGGGGGGGGGGGGGGGGGGAATCTGGAGAGTAATCTGAGGTTTAGGTTAGTCACCAACATTTGTTCCATATTTAACATTTGTCATTATGACATGTGAAGTACGGTACATAAACTATAAAAAATAATTAGTAACTGGGGCCGGCGTGCGCATTAGTGGACGACGATAAAAGCATAGCTTTCAGCACGTTCTGTACTGACATTTGTAGACTTTTCGAGTCCACCAAGCAATGAAATCGGCCTTTCGGCTGCCAATTTGCATGTTATATGGCAAACATGAACAATCAGTGATGGATACACTGCTGCATAGAAACACTGTTTGAAACTGACGTTCGTCAAAAATATACGCACGTGTGACGCAGAAGCTGAAAACATGTCGACGCACTTACAAATGTTTAAAAACAACAATTCCACACACAAAACACGTGAAAACAAATGTAAAGCAAGTACTTATGGTAAATTCAAGTAACGGAACACTGTGAGAAACATGGTTGTCTAACCTACAATGAGGGAGTGGCAAAAAGTTGCAAGGCGAAACTACAATTTTAAAGACAAGAATAAATTTATGTATGTATTAACGAACAGTCACATTTTAATACTGACCTGGCAGCAGACTAAAAATATGAATAACGTTATCGCTGTCCATAGCACCTTCTCACGAAACTGAATCTGGAACAAACATATGGTTCGTTAGACGCTTCATAATAAATTCGCCATGGGAGGTAAACACAAAATATATGAACAAAACGTATTAAAGCACTTAAACGTCATACCTTTCGTTCAGGTTTCGCGATTTCTGGAAGTATACTGCAAAACGGCTTGATTACCTCTAGGAACTTGACTGTAACACACGATCAACCATCGAGGTAATTACTTAAAATATGTCACCAAGCAATACATAAAAAGCAATAACGCAGTAATCACAGATCGAAATGTGATATAATTAAACACTCAAAAACAAACTGTGATTAGTACCAAATGAAGTTCAGCAAAACTTTAGAAACTGGAAACAAATCTGTCACATTTAGAACAATCAATACTTACTCCCCATATTTACGGAGTTTTACACTATTTATATATAGCAATTCTTGTTTTACACGTTCTACTACAACATGTGAAAATTAAGACACCGTCCGCAAGCCACCCTCTCACCGCTTCGAAAGACAACTATGCTTTACACGTCCACAGTCAACCAGTCACGTGACTCGTCGACGCAGGCGCAGTTTCGTTCTAAGGACCGCTAGAGAGCTCTGTGGTGGGGATCATCCGGTTCCAACGCGGCTACTGTTGGAGCATGGAAGTACAGTTACACGACGGCAGTATTCGATCAACGTGGCACCATTGGGTAGGGCGGTGGACACGGACGCTTAGTATATCTACTTAGTGCAGTAAACTTTCTTCAACTATGATTCATTCAGTTCAGCCATAGTAATGAATAAATGTTACAGATACAGCGCGTCGCCTGCATTTGGGTCGTTTGCTAGTCTGTTTGTATATTTCAGCAAACTATTATCGGGCTACCTTTATAACCCACCTCCCGCTAAAGGTCATTCATAAATGGATGTTTCGGGTTCGATAAAATCCATAGCACGCCGTTATGAATCCTTCATGTCTCCACGTATATATATATATATATATATATATATATATATATTAGTGAAGTTCGGTGGCAGGAGGAACAAGACTTTTGGTCAGGTGATTACAGGGTTATAAATACAAAATCAAATAGGGGTAATGCAGGAGTGGGTTTAATAATGAATAAAAAAATAGGAGTGCGGGTTAGCTACTACAAACAGCATAGTGAACGCATTATTGTGGCCAAGATCGACACAAAGCCCATGCCTACTACAGTAGTACAAGTTTATATGCCAACTAGCTCTGCAGATGATGAAGAAATTGATGAATATATATATATATATATATATATATATATATATATATATATATATAGGGTGTTACAAAAAAGGTACGGCCAAACTTTCTGGAAACATTCCTCACACACAAATAAAGAAAAGATGTTATGTGGACATGTGTCCGGAAACGCTTAATTTCCATGTTAGAGCTCATTTAATTTTCGTCAGTATGTACTGTTATCAGGAGAAAGAAAACTGGCGTTCTACGGATCGGAGCGTGGAATGTCAGATCCCTTAATCGGGCAGGTAGGTTAGAAAATTTAAAAAGGGAAATGGATAGGTTAAAGTTAGATATAGTGGGAATTAGTGAAGTTCGGTGGCAGGAGGAACAAGACTTTTGGTCAGGTGATTACAGGGTTATAAATACAAAATCAAATAGGGGTAATGCAGGAGTAGGTTTAATAATGAATAAAAAAATAGGAGTGCGGGTTAGCTACTACAAACAGCATAGTGAACGCATTATTGTGGCCAAGATCGACACAAAGCCCATGCCTACTACAGTAGTACAAGTTTATATGCCAACTAGCTCTGCAGATGATGAAGAAATTGATGAAATGTATGACGAGATAAAAGAAATTATTCAGGTAGTGAAGGGAGACGAAAATTTAATAGTCATGGGTGACTGGAATTCGTCAGTAGGAAAAGGGAGAGAAGGAAACATAGTAGGTGAATATGGATTGGGGGGAAAAAATGAAAGAGGAAGCCGCCTTGTAGAATTTTGCACAGAGCATAACTTAATCATAGCTAACACTTGGTTCAAGAATCATATAAGAAGGTTGTATACCTGGAAGAATCCTGGAGATAGTAAAAGGTATCAGATAGATTATATAAACTGTAAGACATTTCCAGGGGCAGATGTGGATTCTGACCACAATATATTGGTTATGAACTGCAGATTGAAACTGAAGAAACTGCAAAAAGGTGGGAATTTAAGGAGATGGGACCTGGATAAACTGAAAGAACCAGAGGTTGTAGAGAGTTTCAGGGAGAGCATAAGGGAACAATTGGCAGGAATGGGGGAAAGAAATACAGTAGAAGAAGAATGGGTAGCTCTGAGGGATGAAGTAGGTAAAAAGACAAGGGCTAATAGAAATCCATGGGTAACAGAAGAAATATTGAATTTAATTGATGAAAGGAGAAAATATAAAAATGCAGTAAATGAAGCAGGCAAAAAGGAATACAAACGTCTCAAAAATGAGATCGACAGGAAGTGCAAAATGGCTAAGCAGGGATGGCTAGAGGACAAATGTAAGGATGTAGAGGCTTGTCTCACTAGGGGTAAGATAGATACTGCCTACAGGAAAATTAAAGAGACCTTTGGAGAGAAGAGAACCACTTGTATGAATATCAAGAGCTCAGATGGCAACCCAGTTCTAAGCAAAGAAGGGAAGGCAGAAAGGTGGAAGGAGTATATAGAGGGTTTATACAAGGGCGATGTACTTGAGGACAATATTATGGAAATGTAAGAGGATGTAGATGAAGATGAAATGGGAGATAAGATACTGCGTGAAGAGTTTGACAGAGCACTGAAAGACCTGAGTCGACACAAGGCCCCAGGAGTAGACAACATTCCATTAGAACTACTGATGGCCTTGGGAGAGCCAGTCATGACAAAAGTCTACCATCTGGTGAGCAAGATGTATGAGACAGGCGAAATACCCACAGACTTCAAGAAGAATATAATAATTCCAATCCCAAAGAAAGCAGGTGTTGACAGATGTGAAAATTACCGAACTATCAGTTTAATAAGTCACAGCTGCAAAATACTAACGCGAATTCTTTACAGACGAATGGAAAAACTAGTAGAAGCGGACCTCGGGGAAGATCAGTTTGGATTCCGTAGAAATGTTGGAACACGTGAGGCAATACTAACCTTACGACTTATCTTAGAAGAAAGATTAAGAAAAGGCAAACCTACGTTTCTAGCATTTGTAGACTTAGAGAAAGCTTTTGACAACGTTAACTGGAATACTCTCTTTCAAATTCTGAAGGTGGCAGGGGTAAAATACAGGGAGCGAAAGGCTATTTACAATTTGTACAGAAACCAGATGGCAGTTATAAGAGTCGAGGGGCATGAAAGGGAAGCAGTGGTTGGGAAAGGAGTGAGACAGGGTTGTAGCCTCTCCCCGATGTTAATCAATCTGTATATTGAGCAAGCAGTAAAGGAAACAAAAGAAAAATTCGGAGTAGGTATTAAAATTCATGGAGAAGAAATAAAAACTTTGAGGTTCGCCGATGACATTGTAATTCTGTCGGAGACAGCAAAGGACTTGGAAGAGCAGTTGAACGGAATGGACAGTGTCTTGAAAGGAGGATATAAGATGAACATCAACAAAAGCAAAACGAGGATAATGGAATGTAGTCAAATTAAATCGGGTGATGCTGAGGGGATTAGATTAGGTAATGAGACACTTAAAGTAGTAAAGGAGTTTTGCTATTTAGGGAGTAAAATAACGGATGATGGTCGATGTAGAGAGGATATAAAATGTAGACTGGCAATGGCAAGGAAATCGTTTCTGAAGAAGAGAAATTTGCTAACATCGAGTATAGATTTAATTGTCAGGAAGTCGTTTCTGAAAGTATTTGTATGGAGTGTAGCCATGTATGGAAGTGAAACATGGACGATAACCAGTTTGGACAAGAAGAGAATAGAAGCTTTCGAAATGTGGTGCTACAGAAGAATGCTGAAGATAAGGTGGGTAGATCACGTAACTAATGAGGAGGTATTGAATAGGATTGGGGAGAAGAGAACTTTGTGGCACAACTTGACTAGAAGAAGGGATCGGTTGGTAGGACATGTTTTGAGGCATCAAGGGATCACAAATTTAGCATTGGAGGGCAGCGTGGAGGGTAAAAATCGTAGAGGGAGACCAAGAGATGAATACACCAAGCAGATTCAGAAGGATATAGGTTGCAGTAGGTACTGGGAGATGAAGAAGCTTGCACAGGATAGAGTAGCATGGAGAGCTGCATCAAACCAGTCTCAGGACTGAAGACCACAACAACAACAACATGTACTGTACTTCCTAGATTCACCGTCATGATTTCATACGGGATACTCTACCTGTGCTGCTAGAACATGTGCCTTTACAAGTACGACACAACATGTGGTTCATGCACGATGGAGCTCCTGCACATTTCAGTCGAAGTGTTCGTACGCTTCTCAACAACAGATTCGGTGACCGATGGATTGGTAGAGGCGGACCAATTCCATGACTTCCACGCTCTCCTGACCTCAACCCTCTTGACTTTCATTTGTGGGGGCATTTGAAAGCTCTTGTCTACGCAACCCCGGTACCAAATGTAGAGACTCTTCGTGCTCGTATTGTGGACGGCTGTGATACAATACGCCATTCTCCAGGGCTGCATCAGCGCATCAGGTATTCCATGCGACGTAGGGTGGATGCATGTATCCTCGCCAACGGAGGACATTTTGAAAATTTCCTGTAACAAAGTGTTTGAAGTCACGCTGGTACGTTCTGTTGCTGTGTGTTTCCATTCCATGATTAATGTGATTTGAAGAGAAGTAGTAAAATGAGCTCTAACATGGAAAGTAAGCGTTTCCGGACACATGTCCACATAACATATTTTCTTTCTTTGTGTGTGAGGAATGTTTCCTGAAAGTTTGGCCGCACATTTTTGTAACACCCTGTATATCTGCTCCTTGTGAAATAGAGACATGCAATTTGTTTTTAGGTATACTACTAATTTCAAAATTATATGCAAAACACTGTGAAGTGCGTGGCGGAAGGTACTTTCTATCATACAACATTTTTGTGGTTTCTTCCCTTTCCATTCTCATAGGGAGCACGGGAAGAATGGCTAAGTTGGGAGCTGTAATGTACGCCTACGTTGTTGGTGTAATACTGGATCTTGCAACTTTGTAAACAGATTTTCGCAGAGTAATGGACTTACGTCTTCAAGCGTCTGCTAATTCAGACTTTTCAGCATTTCCGTGGCACTCTCCCATAGGCCATACGAACCTATGATTTTTCGTTCTGCTCTGCTTTGTATGCGTTCAATATCTCCTGTTAGTTCTGTTTTATATGGATCTCACACACTTAATACAGTATTGGAAAATAGGACGTACGTGTGTTTGTAAAAGTCTCCTTTGTAGACTGAATGCATTTTGAAAATAATTTATTGTCTAGCACAATCACACTGTAAATGTATGGCATTATTGGATGGGAAGCCCTACGGGTCACAATCGGGCACCTGTCGGAAAGGATGCTCCTCCTGCCGCACATTGGCCCCTTTCCTTGCTGATGTGTAGGATGTTTGGTTGGTTAATTCGGGGGCGGGGAAGTAACAGCGAGGTCATCGGTTCCATCGGACTAGGGAAGGATGTGGGAGGAAGTCGGCAGTGTCCTTTCAAAGGAACCATCCCGGCATTTGCCTGTAGCGAATCACGGAAAACCTAAATCAGGATGACCGGACGCGGGTTTGAATCGTCTTCCTCCCGAATGCGGGTCCAGTGTGCTAACCAACGCGCCACCTGGCTCGGTGGATATGTAAGAATTCTGCCGTGTGTGTTTTTGTAGAGCGTAGGTTAGCGAAATGAATGCGCTCAACGTCGACATCCGACGGACGGATCGCCATCAACAGTGTCACATGCCCTTAGTTCTTAAGACATTGCGAAGAGGTTTGGAATTTAATCCATCTCTCTCTCTCTCTCTCTCTCTCTCCCCCTTTCCTCTCCCCCCCCCCCCCCCCCCCCCCCACCTTACCGGCCAAATACTGGTGGAGAAAAATTCATCCACCACCAAGATTCGAACCGGCTTACCTCGGAATCGAGCACCACAGTACAGGCGGTAACTGTACAATCACATTTACTTCTAACAAAATCGCCTGTTTCAGCTACAGCATTCACTCAGACCATAATATATATCCCACCACCGCGGAAACCAAGTTGTCAAGCAGTATGTCCTTGTTACATCTCTGGACTTGTAGAGACGACTATGAAAAAAAAAAAAGTCTGCCGGCCGGAGTGGCCGAGCTGTTCTAGGCGCTACAGTCTGGAACTACGCGACCGCTACGGTCGCAGGTTCGAATCCTGCCTCGGGCATGGATGTTTGTGATGTCCTTAGGTTAGTTAGGTTTAAGTAGTTCTAAGTTCTAGGGGACTGATGACCACAACAGTTAAGTCCCATAGTGCTCAGAGCCATTTGAACCATTTGAAAAAAGTCTACTGGAAATCAATGTTTATAGCTGCTGTTTAAAATACAGATGGTTACTTTTTTGTTTTGTTTTCAGCTGGAAGACATAAGTGTCGTCGTGAAAGACGTTGAATAAAAAGTTACTGATTTAGTACGTACAGTACTGAGCAGCATCATTATAGTGACCAAATAATTAGTAAAGTCGAACGTTTTAAATTCTTGGTAATGCGGACAAGTATGAAGACGAAACTTCCTGGCAGATTAAAATTGTGCATCGGGCCGGGACTCAAACCTGAGACTTTTGCCTTTCGCAGGAAGGTATCTGCTTGCTAGACTAGCACTCCTGGAAGAAAGGATACTGTGGAGAGAAGCTTCATAATCACTGGCGTTAAAACGCGATAACTTGTTTGGTTGGTTGGTTGGTTTGGGGAAGGAGACCAGACAGCGTGGTCATCGGTCTCATCGGATTAGGGAAGGATGGGGAAGGAAGTCGGCCGTGCCCTTTCAGAGGAACCATCCCGGCATTTGCCTGGAGGATAACTTGTTTGCCTGGATAGCTTTTATTCCAGTACAGGGTATCTCCGATGGTGTCATATTTTTGGGCAGTCCCGCCTATAAACAAAGAATATTATTGGCGAGAAACTGCCTGTCAGAACTATCTACAATGTCAATTTCCGAGCTTCGTGAAGGCCGTTGTTTAAGCATCTTCCAATAGCGACTCTACCATCTCTGAACATACGCGTTGCCGTGTGATTATCAGTTGACGATATGGAATCATCCAAAAGGAACTACAGCACTCTCTAAGCGAACAATCAGCAGAAAAATTATTTGGACGTCATAAACACTTCATCTAGATCTGCATAATTATATACTCCGCAAGGCACCGTAAAAGCTGCGGGGAGGATGCCCTGTACCCAAGGGCGCCCATACGATAGTTTGTAGAGGTTGGGGGTGGGGGAGACAGACCTGGGGATATAGTGTATTTTTAGTATTTTGGGAGACGAATGGCGACTTGGAAGTAGGCATAAAAATTTGAAAGTCATCTTGTATCCCACTACAGTCACTCAACGACGACTCCTTCCTGTCCACAACAGAATCATCAGCAAACAATGGCAGATTGCTGCCGCCCCCGCCCCCCCCCCCCCTGTCCGCCATAGCATTTATGTATATAGAAGATAATAGCGATCCTATCACACTTCCCCAGGGGCCGTCCTGACGATACCCTCATCTCTGATGATTACCTGAGCTATTGTGCAGAATGGTGTGCACTATGCTGCAGGTTTTCAATAAGTTTCCAGAAGAACTGAAAAATCTGAGTGATGATAAACCCTAGACTCTGAAACATAAATTGAAAGGCTTCCTTGAAGCACACTGATTTTATTTTGCACAGGAGTTTCTTTGCAGTCGTATAGAGATTTCCGCTGTAATGTGTTACATGTTTGCATATACTACTGCAATTGTTTTTTTTGTGCTATACATACTTCATCATTTCATCAATTAAGTAGTGAATCATTCCAAGTTTTCTCATATAGTCCCACAGAAATTAAGAAAGAATAAAATAATAAAACATGATGGGCCACATTCCTAACGAAAATAACACAAAATTTGTCGTATTCACATCGGGTCTCCACCCGGGACATCTCGTCATCTGGACGCAATATTTCGGCGGTCCACCTGGCCGCTATCTGCAGGTGAGTAGGCCGTCGCCTATCTCGCCGGCGACTCGTTTATACACCGACCGTGGGTCCACCGCGCGTGCGCGAAAAAACTGCCCTCTAGCGACAGACACAACACCGCACCCGGGGTGAAAGCTCGCGGAAATGATAAATCGATATCAAACACTACTGACAATTTTTGAAGACCGAGACGGGGACGGTTGTTTCTTAATGTCAAACAGAACAGGGTTCCAACACTTACTTAAAGGATACCCCTTATCTCTTTATAATTTTGTTAGATAGCCGGATTTCAATAGCTTCTTTCACCACACAGTCCCAATACCGCGACGAGGGGGCAACCACTTGTGTCCCATCGTACAACATTTTATGTCCTTCCGTAACACAATGTTCCGCCACCGCAGATTTTTTTGGCTGAAATAAACGCATGTGTCGATGATGCTCCTCGCAACGATCCTGGACTGTACGAATTGTTTGTCCAATATAGACTTTCCCTCAATGGCAGGGAATCTTGTAGACTCCTGGGTTTCTCAAACCTAAATCATCCTTCACTGACCCCAACAGGGCTCTGGTCTTAGCTGGTGGATGGAATACACTTTTAATATTAAATTTGTTTGAAATTATACCTATTTTTTAAGATATGCTCCCCGCAAAAGGTAGGAATGCCTCCGATTTGCTTGTATCTTCCGTTGGTTCCCCCGAAGGTCCAATCTGTAGAGCACGACGGATCTGATTGTCAGTATAACCATTCTGCTTGAAAGCAGCTTATAGATGGTCCAGTTCCTGTGTCAATTTATCTGCATCTGAGATGGCGTAAGCTCTTTTTACCTCAGGGAAGAACGGTTAACTGATCCTCGTGCTCTTCGAACCTCGCAGCGTGCTGAGTGACATGTTGCATTGTCCTGCTTGTAGATGCCATGTACATCTACATACATACTCCGCAATCCACCATACGGTGCTTGGCAGAGGGTACCTCGTACCACAACTAGTGACTACCTATATGCCTCTGTACGAGCCCTAATCTCTCTTATCTTTCCGCGAAATGTAAGTTGGCGGCAGTAAAATTGTACTGCAGTCAGCCTCAAATGCTGGTTCTCTAAATTTCCTCAGTAGCCATTCACGAAAAGAACGCCTCCTTTCCTCTAGAGATTCCCACCCGAGTTCCTGAAGCACTTACGTAACACTCGCGTGATGATCAAACCTATGTCCTCCCTCAATCCGACCTGATAGGGATCCCAAACGCTCGAGCAGTACTCAAGAATATGTCGTATTAGTGTTTTATAAGCGGTCTCCTTTACAGATGAACCACATCTTCCCAGAATTCTACCAGTGAACCGAAGACGACTATCCGCCTTCCCCACAACTGCCATTACATGCTTGTCCCACCTCATATCGCTCTGCAATGTTACGAACAAATATTTAATCGACGTGACAGTGTCAAGCGCTACACTACTAATGGAGTATTCAAACATTACAGGATTCTTTTTCCTATTCATCTGCATTAATTTACATTTACATTTTTGCTGCCATTCTTTACACCAATCACAAATCCTGTCCAAGTCATCTTGTATCCTCCTACAGTCACTCAACGACGACACCTTGGTTCAAATGGCTCTGAGCACTATGGGACTTGACATCTATGGTCATCAGTCCCCTAGAACTTAGAACTACTTAAACCTAACTAACCTAAGGACAGCACACAACACCCAGTCATCGCGAGGCAGAGAAAATCCCTGACCCCGCCGGGAATCGAACCGGGGAACCCGGGCGTGGGAAGCGAGAACGCTACCGCACGACCAGGAGCTGCGGACGACGACACCTTCCCGTGCACCACAGCATCATCAGCAAACAGCCTCACATTGCTATCCACCCTATCCAAAAGATCATTTATGTGCTGAGGAAGAACGAAATTGCATGTAGGAGTGGACATGGTCCACAAGGATAGATGCATACTTGTATTGATCCACTGTGCCTTCCAGTATGACGAGATCACGCAGAGAATGCCACGAAACCGTTCCCTAGACCATAACGTTGTAGCAGGATGTTTGCTTGTAGACGTTACACGACGCCTGTTGCCACTCAGTCGACGTTCGGTTGTGATATTGGTGTGCAAATTCCAGTCATCAAGGCTGATGAACAGTAGTCAGCATGACTGCGTGAAACAGGCCCCTGCTGCGGAGGTTCATACGCAGCAACATTCGCTGAACGGTCGTTGAGGAGTCACTGAAGGTAGCCCCTTGGTTCATCTGGGCGGTCAGCTGCTCAACGCTCCACGTGTGTTCGCCCGTACACATCTCCGCAGCCTTCATTTAACACTGTCATCTATGGCCCGTGGTACACCACAGTTGTCTCGGCGCCCGTTTTTCGATAGCGCCATTTTGCTATCCACGGTATACTTTAACAACGGCGGCAAGCGAACAGTTTATAAACATAGCTGTTTCGGAAATATTTCCACCCTTTACCCCGAAAGCCAATGATCGAGCCGCTTTGTACGTTAGATAAGTTGCTTCGTTTACGTATTACGACAACGCCTGCACCATTTTCCGTGTCCTGCGACACAGTTTGTATTCCCTCCACTTCTAGTGCTGACACCTGACGTCTGTGAGTGTTATTGGACGTTGACGTCGGACATATGTGATGGTCACACTGATGTGACAGTACCGTGTACTAGTGCTACGTTCACTTTCTTAACAAAAAATGCTGTGTGACTAGGGCCTCCCGTTGGGTAGACCGTTCGCCGGGTGCAAGTCTTTCGATTTGTCGCCACTTCGGCGACTTGCGCGTCGATGGGGATGAAATGATGATGATTAGGACAACACAACACCTAGTCCCTGAGCGGAGAAAATCTCCGATCCAGCCGGGAATCGAACCCGAGCCCTTAGGATTGGCATTCTGTCGCGCTGACCACTCAGCTGCCGGGGGCGGATACTTTCTTAACAAGTCGTTGTATTACAATACTTTATTCTTGCAATAACTAAATTCAAATTTTGATAAGGAGATGTTAAAAATGTGTGTGAAATCTTATGACTGCTAAGGTCATCAGTCCCTAAGCTTACACACTACTTAACCTAAATTATCCTAAGGACAAACACACACACCCATGCCCGGGGGAGGACTCGAACCTCCGCCGGGACCAGCCGTACAGTCCAAGACTGCAGCGCCTCAGATCGCTCGGCTAATCCCACGCAGCGATAAGGAGATATGTATAAAGAAACTGACTAGGATGAGTGGTCATGTGTCTGTCAGAGCGACTGATATTTTTTCAGCTAAGAGGTTCAGGAGAAGTATCTTCGCTACTGTGAGCTGTACCTCCTTAATTACTGTTTTGATGTTCATTTTTTTGCTTCTGCACCTAAGGCGAAGGGAGGAAGGAAGATAGGATTTAACTTCCCGGTGACATCGAGATTGTTAGGGACGGAACACAAGCTCGAATTGTTTCAAGGATGATGAAAGAAATCGACCGCGCCCTTTCAAATGAACCATACCGGCACTTTCCTGGAGGAAATCACGAAAAACCTAAATCTGGGAACGGGAATGAACCATCGTCTCTCCGAATGCGAGCCCAGTGTACGAAAGACCGCGCCACCTCGTTCGGTAACTACGGCAAGGATCACCTTACTTTGCATCTGACAATCGCAACGTGCGGTTATATCACGTTAATTTTTTAGTTTCATCAGATATTGGATGATGCATATGCCAGTCTGGTGTATACGATTACACCAAGGCTATGCAACTAGATTGACAATGGCCACCTTCAGATTCCTATTTCCCTTAAGGTATCACTACTAAAATGAGAAAAAGAAAATATGTGCAGGGATTGCATTTGGAAAAGTGTCTCTCACTTATACTGTCTTAAAAAGATCGAGGATTTTATTGCAAAGATTGCACCCTTTTCACCGTAGGCTCCGTTTGTGATGTTCGCGGAAATACTCCTCTCAAACAATTGGTCGCAGAACCTCTGAAGACTTACAACGATCTGCTTGGAGAAAGGGGGACTATCGTTACCCACCAGCAGAACAGGAATCTTCAGTGGGTTTTTATAACAAGGAATATCTTCACCCCTAAGCTGTCATCAGCCTTTACAAAACTTACTACAGAGACGCCTGAGATGAGTATTATCGTAGCCATCATCATACACAAGGCGTAAAGAAAACAAGTGCACGAAATTTTAGTGTTTATAAGAGATAAAAGAAACACACTTTAATGTGACAAAAATGTCACAAATTCACTGTCTTCCAGATAGGGGCAACCAACTCTTCTGGAGTGTTTATCGTTGTCTCGCACACCAAACGCTTCATCTCCTCCCACAAAAAGAAATCAGTGGAAGTGAAGTTGAGATACCGTTGTGGCCACCGCAATGGTCCACCCCTTCCAATCCAACAATTGGGGAAAACACTGTTCAAATGCTTTCTGAAATCAACGGCAATGTGTGGTGGGGCCCCATCAGGCTGGAACCATAATTGTTACCTGACTGTTAGCGGTACATTCTCGGACATTTCCTGTAGTACTTCACGGAGGAAGATACAGTAATTTACGTGTTGTGCAGAAGATACGGCCCAATCAAATGATCGTGAAAAATACCAGCCTGCGCATTTGTGGTCAGTCTTTGCTAATGGTTGAACACACGAATTGCCTTATGATTTTCATCCACACAGATTGATCGTACAGACATAACATCGTTAGACCGTTGCACAGATTCCTATGTGGAGGACATAAAAAGAGGCATCCCTGGCATTGAGAAACAACTGAAAGAGTTGAAAACTAATCGATCGTCAGGTTCGGGTGCAAGCCCAGTTCGGTTTTACGTAGAGCCGCTTTGGCATTGGCTCCTTACTTAGCTTGCGTTTATCGCAAATCGCGGAAGTCCAAAGTGACTGGTAAAAAGCACTGGTAACTCCCCGTTTATAGGGAGGGTAAAGACGGGAGCCGCAGGCAACAGACCAATAACCTTATCGTCGACTTGCTGCAGAATTTTTGAGCGTATTCTAAGTTCGAATGTAGTAAATTTCCCCGAGACAGAAGGGCTTCTGTACACAAATCAGCACGGATATAGAAAACATCGCTGGTGCTAAACTCAGCTTCCCCTTTTCTCGCATGACATCCTGCGAACAATGGATGAGGGGCAACAAGCAGGTTCCACATTCCTAGATTTCCGGGCAATGTAAGACACAGTGCCGCGCGGCAGACTTGTTAACGGATGACCCTGGCATACGGAATACGTTCTCAGATATGTGAGCAACTTCCCTGAATTTTGAAAAACTGCCATACAGAATACATTCAGCTATCCACCATCTTGTTTTCGAATCTTGTCAACAGTGACACAGTGAAAATTTAAAAGTGCAATTTTTCCCAGTGCAGTTAATGGGGATACCAGAAAAAGTAAGTGGAAATATATTGCACACACACACATAGTCTTCCGCAGAGAATAAAATGATGCTAATCACAATTTCCCCAATGAAAGAAAAACAACTGTAACGCAAAATAAAGGAAACCACAACATGTGGTAACAAGGTAGATATAAAAAAAAATTGTCTGGTATCAAATTTGTCAACATGTTTTCTTAAAAATCGAATTTTCTGTATGCACAGATCATAAAAAGCAATATTCCTTTTATTTAATACAGAGAAAATAAAAGAAACCATTGGTGATACTGTAACATCAGCGAAACGTGTCTGAATAAAAAGAAGAAAAAATTGTGTTTGCTCAAGAGGAAACATATTCAAAACCAAATTTATTTTTAAGCAAGCACGTACACAAAAGTGACCTTTAACCTCAAAATGAATACTCTTATACTCATAGCAGTCATAATTATTAAACACTAATAAGTCTTTTTAGGCCTGGCCAGTCATTCGAGTTATGAGATTAACAACAATGGCTGTAAAGGTCAAGACTTTTCTTAATCTTCGGTTGACTAAACCAGATATTCATTCCAGTTACTCTGTTATCTATTACTGTCTGATAAGGATGTTCTCATATCAAAAATCATCCGCTGTAGGCCCCCAGGTGAAACCATGATGTCGTTCTGGAGACGGAGAAAAAATATGGGCATCATAAGCACCACACAATAAATGAGACGCTAAATTACAGCTTAAGCCCCCTACATGACGCTACGTTACGTTAGACATATTCCATGGATGCTATGGAGAGGGGTGCCCAGGATGTGGAAATAAATTAACGATGTGTATTTCAGAGCAATACAATGAAATGATTGAACGTTATGAAATATTACTGTATTGTAGTGCTAAAATGAGTTATAATGTAATTGAGCCGCGACAAGCCAATCCCGATCTTACACTTCCCATTTTAATAAGCATTAAAGTCGTATTCAGACAGATCAATTTACTTTTAATGCCGGCCAGGGTGACCGAACGGTTCTAGGCGCTACAGTCTGGAACCGCGCGACCGCTACGGTCGCAGTTTCGAATCCTGCCTCGGGCATGGACGTGTGTGATGTCCTTAGGTTAGTTAGGTTTACGTAGTTCTAGGGATCTGATGACCTTAGAAGTTAAGTCCTATAGTGCTCAGAGCCATTTGAACCATTTTTTACTTTTAATTCGAGTTGTGAGATTAACAACAATGATTGTAAAGGCCAAGACATTTTTTCAATCTTCTTCTCTATACTCTAATTGGGTTTCTGTGCATGTAATGGTAGATATTTCGCTTGTGTGAGCCGATGTTATGCAAAAGCCAGGGGTTAGACAGACCACGGGACACTAGCCGAGATGACCCACTGTGGTACTCACTAGGGGCCAGGGGTAACTTGTGAACACTTCCATTGCTCTGTGTTTGTGAAGAACTCGCCAACCGGAGGTACGTCCAGGGGTGACTTGTGAACACTTCCACTGCTCTGTGTTTGTAAAGAACTCGCCGACCGGAGGTACGTCGTGTTGACCCCAGCCGAACATGGCAGCTATGCTGCCAGCAATATTGTTTTGACTCGGCGTCGCTCTGGTGCCAGTAGCAAATTTTTCCCTTGTGCTTTGGAAAGCCGGCCGAAGTGGCCGTGCGGTTAAAGGCGCTGCAGTCTGGAACCGCAAGACCGCTACGGTCGCCGGTTCGAATCCTGCCTCGGGCATGGATGTTTGTGATGTCCTTAGGTTAGTTAGGTTTAACTAGTTCTAAGTTCTAGGGGACTAATGACCTCAGCAGTTGAGTCCCATAGTGCTCAGAGCCATTTGAACCATTTGCTTTGGAAAACAGTGCACAGTGCGAGAGCCCAGCTGAAAGCTAACAACAGTGACCTGTGGAAACTCGCCCCAGCAAATAAATGGCCCTTTTACAGCTAGGCCCTACCATCAGAGCACTTTCTGTATAAGACACTGCACTTGCCTAGTGAGTTCTCAGAAAGCAGGTGGAAGGGGGACCCTTTCTCTCCCGAAAGCAGCCAAACTATTTAGTCTCATTCCCTGTGTTTTTCACCGCTTGGTTGAAAGTACGTTGTGACAAACAGACGCCAACACCTGGAGGGGGGGGGGGGGGCGATATTTTTTCCACCCATGGTCAATAAAAAAACACGTTGGATCTTCTTAAAACAGCTAGAGGGGAAGGAAGGGGGTGGTGGGAGCCGTTTTCTGAGTTTTTGTATGAGGGAAGGCCGTGCATTGGTAGAATGAAGAGACGAGACGATGACGTAGGCTTGCGAGTCCGAAAGTCTCGGAACAGCGCAAGCGAAAAGCCAGCTATTTGGAGAATCAAATTCAAATGGCTCTGAGCACTATGGAACTTAACTTCTAAGGTCATCAGTCCCCTAGAACTTAGAACTACTTAAACCTAACTAACCTAAGGACATCACACACATCCATGCCCGAGTCAGGATTCGAACCTGCGACCGTAGCGGCCGCGCGGTTCCAGACTGTAGCGCCTTTAATTTGGAGAATCATTTTACACAACTTTTGGTAGGAGAAAAACAGTAACATAACAATTACGCCACTGGTTAAAGCTGGGCGAACTTTTTCTCATTGGTGAACTATTTTTAGACACAAATTCTGAGAAGAGCAAATGCATTCTAACCCACTCAGTGGCAGAGAAACGAAGAAGGCAGACTTACGGGCAGAGGTCCAAAGACTCCTTGCTGCTAGTGAGGCAGCCTGAATTGGCAGACGAATTCTGTTTGCATCCATCTGCACCATTCCCAGTCTAGTCGCCACCACACAACAATTACGGTGAGAATATCTAGCGACAACAGTTGGTTAGGACGGAACGAAGTTAATGATTTCCCATACTTCAGTAATTTCACATAGTCCCATCCTCGACCGGGTGGACAGATATGGCTACATATTTAATTTCATTTCTCTTTTCGGTACAATAGCACAATCACTGTTATCGCCTTGCGGCTATTTTGTGCTGAATTAATATCTTGGGAAGTTGATTATCACTGATCCCGTTTCCTTGTCAGACAAATTTGCCGAACTTATCAACGTTTATTATAGTTTAATTTTCTTTTTTATGTGCTCAACTAAATTCTGTGTAATGTTCTTATTAGTTTCAAGAGATTCTGCGAAGATACTCTTCAGTAGAATGGAAGGGATTATCCATCAGATAACTAAGGCTTAAATTCCACCTCATTACTCACCAGACATAGAATATGTTCTACCGCGTTGTTGAATACATGTGTACCCATGTATCTGCCTCCTTCCTGTGCGAATGTTAAGCCCTTGATGTATTTGTAGAGGTTGCGTTTGGTCCTAATACTATATTCAAGCTTTAAAATAATTTTTGTGAAAAGGGAAACGTTGGTAATGACAGAGGAGGTCTTAGAGATGGAATATTTGTTCTGCTGGCAAACGACGGGGAAGGGGAAGGAAAAAGGCGAAAGGTATCCAAAGAAACTATCGCAACATTCAGCTGTGATTCGGGGAAGCAATCTGAAGCTTAGAGTTGCATGGCTGGAGGGGGATGTGAACGACGCTACTGAGAAAGACAGGTTCAATAGCTTAACCTCTGCGCCACTTCTTTCTGGTTTCACGATGGAATTAGACAGGTCATCAGGTGGTATCCTTGCAGCTTGACCATTTATAAGATGTAAGACCCTCACTGCTTGTCTTCCTGAAGAATTAACGTACAAAGGAAAAGTAGAGCCGTTCCTATCAGTGTAATGTTTATTTTACGTAAAATATAAACTTTCACGCTCGGAAAAGTCGCAGTTAATAAAATGTTACGGGTTATTATGCCGTGGTCGAATGGATTTCACATTAAAACCCAACGTTTCGTTCTCATCGGCGGAGGACATTTTCAAGGGGTTTCGTAGCTTATTTGAAGCGAACTAGGGTGTGAATCGGACATTCAAAGAAGCTACGACCCTCCTTGAAAATGTCCTCCGCAGGTGGGGACGAAACGTTGGGTTTTAATGTGAAATACTTTCGACCACGGTATAATAACCCGGAACATTTTATTAATTATGTAATTTATGTATTTATTCATTCATGAAGTTCCGTGATATCATGTGATCCAAAGCTACTTAGTCATGGAACGAGTCTGTACATAGTTTACAGAACGCTGAATGGAAAATTTATAAACATGAATTTTATTGGTCCTCCTCCTTTGCAAATGAAGCTAATACAAGTACATAGATTAGTAGGACGAATTGATTCTTTTAATTAGCCTTGGGGAAATGCTATTAATAATAGTGTCTGTTCTTTACATAAAGCTTTCTGTGGTGGAGATTAGATGGTTCTCCGCACCTGAAATAAGTTTTTAGATCCTCAGAATGTTTCTAAAATAACTGAATGCACTGATTCGATAATCATGGATCCGCGAAAATCGTACAGAGTAAGATATACTTTGTTGTTGGCTGATGGTCGGCAACTAGTGTATTGTACGCAAAATCGAACTTCGGTGTAGGATTCCTAGTCGCTCGAACACTTTCCAGCAATTTGTCCTTCCATGAGTTACCTATCCTCTTTGACAGCATGAAATGATCTAAGAAAATCAAAACCTTTTTGCACCTTATGTAGTTTTATTTATCTTGCAAGCATCTGTCCATCAAATGTTGTTGATGATCATATCACCTGTTTCAGCCTCTATGTATTGGGAGTTAAAAGCCGTCAAACTAATTTCTTCGATCGCTAATTCAAGAAAACGAGAACTTGTTTACTCTTTTCTGTGGCACCTCCTCACCATAATAATTCCTTCTTTATCCCCCCAGCCCCAAAAAAATAAAAAAGAAGCCACGGAGTAAGGAATGAAATCCAAGCAATGCTGATCACAATGCACTCTCCGGAATAATTCATTATGCATATTGTCTTTGGCGCACAGGGCGCACGGTATTTTCCTAACGGTAAAGGACAAAATACGAAAAAGATTTTGAGAGAGTACACAAAATAAATAACATTTTGGAGAGAAAACCACTGCGAAGAGCTCCTATACAGAGTAGGAGCAGTATAGCAGAAGAAAACAGTTCGACCCTCATGGTTAACCATGCGCGTTAGCACATCGCTTCCGGGATTCGCGGAGGCTTGTCGGTCTCTGCTCACCAAATCCAGCATATCATGCTGATTCCGTGAACATACGGGATAAGGCCAGGAGACGAATAAAAGGAGGCTACAAGGAAAACTAAGGGGCTAGACAGAGGTGAAGCTGGATTTTGGAAGCGATATTCACGATTTTTTCAATAAATAACATACGAATTACAAAACTGACTTTAGACTTATGTTGTACATCCTTAAGATTGTATTACGTATTTTTAAGTAAAAAACTTGCACCCGGAAAATACTACACAACATCGACATAAGGCCTTCGCGGAATGCAAGGGCGGTTGGTGGGAGCTACGTACGCCGCAATTTTCCACTTAGAACAAAATTTCGAAAACTGATTTGGAACGGATTATATTGTCTAACGTAGTACGTAGTGATATATTTTTTTAAAAAAACTGATTTTTGACGAAATGGCGGCACTCTGAAATAAAAGTCTGTTTTCGACACAAAAATCGCTACAGAAACGTGCACCAAAAATCGAAATTAAAGTATATCGTAAAAATGCTTTGTACTGCAGCAGCAAAACGCCGACTCACAAGTCATAAAAAGATATAATGTAATTGCATGTATATTTCATGAGCTATAGCTCCCGAAAACTGTAAAAATGTTGTTTTGAGAAAACAATCGTTTAAAGTTTCAACTTGCGTTTGTTAATATTGAAACTGAACAAATCTTTAATCGGTAATCCCTACACCGAACAATTGGCCTTTTTTCACCGATGTCGAAACACTCTCATTTTGACGAAATTATATCGATTAACTGACTTCCGCTTACAAATCGAAGCATTGTTTTGCACGACTAGGATTGGTTTTTGAACTAATCCATCCGTATATATACTCTTGTTTGTCATTTTCAAGCACTCGCATTTACTTCGCATAGTAAACAAGCAAAATGACTAGTTAAGCAGACGCAAGACAAGCACGTGCTTCCAAACCGTTTACCGTAAACGAATCACGTTACAGAAGAAAATCTTGTTGAGAATATCATTTTAGTTGGTACTAATGCCCTCTGTGATACTATGCGAAACTAACAGGACCCCTATTCCGTCGGTAACTATTATAGTTTTACATCGGTTGCCATCGACCGCTCGGATGCGCCAGACTCCTATGTAGTAAATCGCTGTTTTAACATAATTTAATATTTATGGCACATTTTCTGTGAACGAATCTCAAAAATAGACTCAACATTTTAACCAATAAAAATGAGGCTAAAAATATTTCTGCCCTGGTCCACCCTCTTAAGCTAGGATTTGAAGACTCGGGGTTTACTATTCAGTTCTTTCAGTTCTGGTGGAAGCCTACTGAAAATGAATCCGGTGGACTGGTGCACACCTTTCTGTACATTGCTGAAGGAAGTGTTAACCACGAACACATTGTTTTTCTGTGTAGTGTTCAGTGAATGAACGTCGCAGTTTCTCCTGAATGAGCCAGTACTGTCAACGACGAACTCCAAGAGGCAGGATATGTGCAGGAATGGCAGAGGTGTTCAGAGACACCTGAACAACGACTTACAAGAAGTTTGCGAACTGAAACGGCAGATTTGCCTGATCGCACTTTTCTGGGCTGAGCGTAATCTTGCTGAGTGCACAGAGTTATCCCGAAATATGATACCATAGCAGGTAATAGAATGACAGTGATCGAAGTAAACGAGCCTTCGCGTTTCAGTGCCAGAGACGGTGGAAATTATTCTTGTAATGGAGGTAGTAGCATACATTTACTGCACAAGAGCTTGAACGAGATACTTCCAAGAAAGCTTTTCTTCTGCTTTCAGCCCTAATAATTTAAAATGGTTCATCTTCACTGACTGTTTGACCACCAAGTGACAATAAAATTTCCATTTTGCAAGAGTTCAGTGTCTGAAACTATATGCATAGCATTTCGACGTATATGTTTATAAGAAATGTTTGTGGGTCATGAACTTTGGAACAACACTGAAAACCATCTAAATCCGATCACAAGCTCGCTCCCGAGAAGGAGCAGTGGTGGTGCCGTTGCGCGAATGCCGCGGAATGCTGACGTCGCGTTGCCGGTTACCGGCTGGCCTACATTGGTGGTCGGCGGCATGTGGCGTGGCGCGAGCGACTCGTCACCGGACTCTGTATGCTGCTTGGGCTAAGCCAGTCAGCCCACTGGCCGGCTCTCCAAGCACCAGTTATGCCAAAGCGAAACGACGACGCGCCTACGACGGCATCCCAGATAGTTAACTGGAATTCAGCAAGACAACTCAGCCGTGCATTAAGAACCCTTCGTTTTTCATTCCTTAGCTCTTCTACCGATTTATTGTAAGGATTTTAGGAGTTTCTAAATTCACATTAAACGTATTACTTTAGGCAGGCGACGGTTCAGAGCTTTTAAATGATTTCAATAGCAATAGCAATAAATCACTTTATTAAAATTACCTGTTTTTATCAAACAAAAGGCTTTCTACAGGAAGAAAAAAACCGGACAGGTGCGAGTACAGCTCGCGCTCTGAGGGTTCCGTACAAACTTAATTATTTATATAGATCTATAAGTTTTGATGAGTGTGTTCGCGAAGATTAAAATATATGACATAAATGGCTGTATCTTTTGATTCTATTGACTTTGAAGCTTAAATTCTGCACACCGCCAAGATAGTGTAGACCTTATTATTTGACATAAATATCAACTTGATAACTCTGCCCGTTCCTTAGAAAAAAGGGTCTTAACACATGGACAGACAGATAGACAAATACCAAACGGTAAAAAAAAGTGATAATTACAAATTAACAGTTTTCGGGTTTTTTTTCCGTCGCTTGTACTATGAAAACTTGCTTCTTGCCAAATTTCATGGTTCCAGGACAACGGGAAGTACCTTGTAGGTTTTGATGAGTGAGTTTGCGAGTATCAAAATGTGTGACATAAATGGCTGTATCATTTGATTGCTTTGACTTAGAAGCTTAAATTTCGCACACCGCCAAGGGACCGTAGACCTACCCGTTCCGGGGAAGAAGGGGCCTACACAGACTGACAGACAGACAACAGTGATCCTATAAGGGTTCTATTTTTACCGACTGAAAGAACGACGTTAATAACAGGATATGCGTCCAGTCACAATATTTTTGAAAATACGGGGCGTGCTGCTATATGGAAAATTTTGAAATTTGTGTTGCTAGCACTGGACGATTGTCAACGCTGCGTAGCATACAGAAACCAGCTGACGCTATCTTACTATTTAGTTAACATGGATACTTGGAGCGGTGCGCAACACGATTTTACCTTCAAGGCTTTTACAAAATACAATTACAGTGTGGCGGTTGCTGGTTGGAAATTTCGCCATCACTATCAATTAAGACGTTACTGCTCATCTACACGTGCACATAACACATGGATACGTAATTTTGAAGAAACAGTTTCAGCAATGAAAAGGAAACATTCAGACCGTGTGTGAACCATTTGTAAACCAGAAAACATCGAAGCTGTTCGCGCTGCTGTCATACTAAGCCAACATCGTTCAGTCTGTCGTCGTTCATCGTATTTACGGTTGTGTGATTCTTTTATTTTATTAGTGGCCTTTGGACATGATCCCCTCAGCCAATCTTTGATACATGATGTGCTACAAATGAAATGACATATGCAGTCACACAAATACACTTACTCGTACACTCATGACTAGTGTTCGGATCGATATGGACTTAAAACCCACGAAATTTGCTCCAAAACTTCTCGAAATATGCAGTTAAAATATGCTCTTACTGCCAGTATAAGCCATTAAATATGCAGCTAAAATTCTTTAATTATACTTTTCTCTTAGATAAATCCTTTGAAATATGCATCTTACTTGGGAAAATTAATGAATAACCATAAAATATTTTCAATAATGAATATAATTCAATGAATAAAATGAAGTATAACATAGGTACTTACACGATAAGTTTGGTAAATTCTAAAAATTAGAATTTGTTTGAACTACCAACATTTTTTCCATTTTCTCTACATGAAATTTTTTTATGTGGTCAGATAATAACATTTTCAATCTTGAAAATGATCGTTGAACATCACATGACACTACAGGTAAAAATTTAAGAGTAGCGACATCAGACGACGTGAAATCATCTAGATTCTCGGAGCGTTCCTCTCCTTCCAGTAACTGAACGATCTTCCGAATTGTAGGCCACCCAGGATTTCTATGAAGAATTGCATCGAATTTTGTTCTAAGTCTCTCACCGATCGGACCTGGCCAACTTTTGCTCTGTGTCCTGAGTCCTTCGACGAAAGCCACTGCCTTAGTAACTTCCATGTTACGAGTCTCAAGTTTCTCAGCTATGTCTGAAAGGCCACCCAAGTGCGCTCGGATGAAAGATAGGCTTGTAACACGCTGGAATTCTTCAGTGCGTCCTTGGCTTTTGGTATATCTAAATTTTCGATATCTTCAAAACCCTTTAGGACTTGGAAAAAGAAAGTAGTAATTTAGTGGATGTCGGTTTCAAGCTGAAAACTGCTGTACAGAGAAATAAGCTTAATATTGGAATTCTATGTTGTGTTCGTTTTCTTTGCTTATTCAATTTATCCAGAACTACATACTCATCCATACCTCTTCAACTTTTATATGGTTGTCTGCAAGACAGTTTGCAGCTGAAATCCACGTTCCCCACCTCGTCAAGACTGGTTTAGGTGGCAGAGGACAGTCAGGATGAGCAGTCTTGAAAGCTCTCACTCGACTTGGTGCTTTGATGAAAAACTTCTTTGCAAAGATATAAGGCTGTTGACCTCTGGCAATGTGGCTCTGACCTCTTCAGCGACTCGATAGATGCCATGAGCCAGACACGTTAGGTGAATAATTTTAGGGTAAAACACGCGGAGACAGTCTCCGGCCTTCAGCATATATGCGGCACTATCCGTCACAATGGCCAAAACCTTGTTCTCCCCACGTTTCTGACCTTCACTTCTCCGTAGCACGCCTGAAAGAAAATCAAAGGATTCTACAAATTTTACAATTTTTTAAATTATTTTATTATTGGCTCGGGACATGATATGGAAAACTAATTATTGGCTCGGGATATGATGTGAAAAACTGCACTCTCATATTGCCTATAATTTATTTTAAACTATTCAATATTGGCAAAACTTACACAATCCTTTCTGCACTGTGCGTGCATTCGTGGCGTGTGTCGTTCGTTCCACTTCTTTGAACAGTATGAGGGTTCTCGTGAAGCCTCGTCAGCAGAGAGTTTTCCAACTATGATGTGCGCCGTATACCGACTGCAAGAATCAGTGGTTTCGTCAGCGGATAGCCAGACTGGAGAATCGCCAATGTCTTTCCTAATATTCTCCACTGTCTGTAACAGAGAAACTAAATTAAACCTTTCGCCAATGTCTTTCCTAATATTCCCCCATGTCTGTAACAGAGAAACTAAATTTAAAAAATACACTTACACATGTGGACACTACGTAGGAGACATACACACGAAAACAATTTTACAAAAATAAACATTCAAACATAATTTAAATCTATTTTTCGAGATTTTTAAAAATTAAACAACTATTATTTTGGTCCATGTATATACCAAATTATATCCATTGACTTTCACATACCTACGTTCATAAAAATTACCGAAAAACCTTACCTTCCCATACAATGGGTCCACATAGTTCTTTCTGAGCGTTGACTCGTGAGCAATATCTTTTCATGTGTATTTTTTCGAGAGGGTCCTTAATCCTTCATTCTCCAGCTTGTTCAAGGGGATGTTTGCTTTTATTTAAGCCTTGCAAAGATCCTCATTGAACTCATTTTTGTAGTCGATATGCTTCGAAAATGAGGAGATGAACGGATGCTGTGAAGTTTTTAACCGTGTCCTGGTTACGTTGTTCTGGTGCTGAGATGTCTTTTTATGCTAATCCAGTTGAAATTTTTTTCTCAGCCCTGACCTAAAGCGTTCGAGAAGTGAATAAACATCAATAAGTACGTACAATTGTATAAAAATGTAAGAGAACAGCGTGTACCCGCGAGATTGTCACTCAAAAGTGAATTAAGACTACAAATAAGTTTCTAAAAATTGGAAATTCGATCCCCTCACAACATTTAACCTTTTTTTTTTTTTATTTGCAAAAACGCCGAAGGTAATTCCTAAAGGTTTTTTTGTTCCTTCCCATTTGTACATAGAACACACGCACGCAAATTTACATATGAACTTAATAATTTTTTTACTTTCTTGGAAAAATTATCGAAAAAGAAAAAAAATTAAACTTACCTCTTTTTCACATAGTTCGCAGAATATTATTTTTCCTTTCGTTGTGAAAGCACAATCGCTCCCGATCCATTTCCATAAATTATTGGTGTTTGCCCTGGGCATATTCGTAATTTGAAGAAGGTTGCAAAGAGTCGATGTGAACAGCACGGAAACACACGCAAGAATGATTCATATTGCGAAATGCCAACACTAACTAGTAGTGCATTGTTGGCGCACTGCAGAGGTCAGGTGAGCGACATGAACACGCATAAACTGCAGGCAACAAATACTGAAGCACGTTTCTGCTCCGATAATCCATCTTTCAACAATGAACCATCACAAGTCCTTAGCATCCTTACCCGAGAGACTATCTAAGTGGAAAAACAAGACAATGTCTCTCCATAAGCTACGCATGTTTACCTGAAAGGCTTTTATTCTGATGGCTCATCCCGTATTATCTCATTTTGGAAAATTATTGGCCTAATATTCTGGGAGGTTCTTGGATTGCCAGGAAACAAAATGAACGTCAATATGACCTCTAAATGTAAAAAATACGCATCTTTACGGCCATTTCCTCTAAATATGACAATAATTTGCTCAAATACCAAAAATACGCAAATATATGCATTTTAAATTTGAATTTAAAGTAGCCTAGTACCTCCAAAATATCATAATTCGTAAAGTTACAACACCAGGTACCGTAAAAAAAGACATGCAAAATATGCAAAATCCGAAGTCTACTCATGACTCACAAAGAAAAGTTATACTGGTTGTATACATATTAGTTATGATACGTTCAGCAGCCAAAAAGTTATACTGGGTGTCCGGGAAGTAAGGAAGAATTTGAATTTTGCGCCGCTTTGTCATATAACGGTTGGCAGCCGTGGGTTTTTCATGTTTGTTATCTGCAATCCTTCCCATTAGTAGCCTGATAGCTTTGTGTAGTGAGTATTGTCGTTTGATGTTTATTTTCATGGAGCAGATGACAATTGTGTGCTGTATCCAAGTGATAAAAAGTTACTACAAAAACAGTGAAAGTCCTACGGCAACCGTTTGTGAATTGCGTGTAACATTCGGAAGTAATGCTGCTCCAATCGAATTATCAGTTGGGAAGCTGAACCGGATGTTTCAAACCACGGGTTCTGTTTCAAACGTTAAGAAAACAGGACGACCGCGTGCTTTTTGGACACAAGAAAACATTGCTGTCGTGCATGACAATGTGACCGTAGGCCCCAGATAAACGGTTCGCCGACGAGCTCAACAACTGAATTTATCACCAAGTTCACTGCATAAAATCCTTTCATAAGATCTGAAAATGCGTCCGCATTATATTCAACAAGGGCCGAAACCTACAACTCATGAAAAGAGACATCGATTTGCTCAATGGAGAGGCTCGGCAAAAGGAGAGCGAGAACTTCACAAAAAGAATATTTTTTTCAAATTAGGCCACTTTTGCCTCAGGGGTTACGTCAATAAGCAGAACTGCAGAATTTGGGGTAACGAAAATCCGCGAGTGACTGTGGAAGATGAGATGCATCCACAACGCACGACTATGTGCTTTGGGTTCTGGTCAGAAGGACTGATCGGCCCGTACTTTTTGAAAATGACGAGGGGTTTGCCGTTACTGTGAACGACGACCGTTACCGAAATATGCTTTCTAATTGGTTTTACCCTCTTATTGATGAAAATGAAGACCTTTGGTTTCAACAAGATGGCTTTGCTGAATGAAAAGTTTCCTCAAAAAATTGTCTCTTTGCCGGGCAACCAGGAATGGCCTGCTAGACCATGCGATCTTACGCCTTCTGACTTTTTTTGTGAGGATTTATGAAATTAAAAGTGTACGTGAACAAACCGCAACAATACCATTCCACAGATGTTTGTGAACGCCTCATCGAGAACTTCATGAACGCATTGCTCGTGGCCTTGCGGCCTTGGATGGTCATATGGAGGATATAGCTTTTCGTACAGAAATGGGAGAAGTTACTTAATGTGTTTCTAAAAAAATACGTTTTCAATAAATTTTGTATATTCTATAGCACTTTAATATTCGTCCCTACTTCCCGGACACCATCTATACACGTTTATACAGCCACATGTCTGCATTGCGAGTAGTGTCTTCATAATGCTGGGTAGTTCCCTGCGAAGCACTAAACACTACAGGAAATTGGTTATCAGGTAGTATCGCAATCGGCAGCCGAAAAAGATGTGGTCTATGTCGTCCTCCGCGCCAGAATTGCATAGGGATGAGTCAATCAGTTGTAGATGACAGCAGTGCAGTCGGATCGTAGCCAAAACAGAGGTGGACATAACGACCAAAAACTTTCTGTGGAGCATACCAGGAGAGTACCACGGTCGTGCAGAGATGCTTGGTAGTGTGATTCATAATGTCCTCCCCTTTGTTGGTACGATAGGCGCCACCCATTGTTCCACAAGGTTCTGATCTGCCACCGCACATCTTGCAGGAGGTCCGTATATGGAACATATTCGTACGTCTTTGCCCCATGGTGGATGCTCTCTTAGGGTGAGAGTTGACAGTTTCATTTCCTCTGATAGTATTGTGCCCCTTTGCCCAAAACAAGGGATTTTCTTGTTACGACGCTGTACTTCCGCAATCTGGTCTATAATTTAGTACACCAAGTAAGTGTTGGTATTATTGACAATATGATTCTGGATGAACAGCAGTGCTAATGGCGAGTATGTCAGAATAATGAGTGTAGTGACTAAGCCGTCAGCATACTTCCAAGAATATTGGTACATGACTTACATCACCATCCACACAAGTTGTAGATCGTCCAGGAACTGAAATCCAACGATCACTTAATGTGACGACAATTATATGAACGAATATATTTGTTAAAGATCTTAATGGACTTGAAAATAAATAAAATTTTCGTTGCTGGGAACCGGAAAATCCTATCATCTACACCAACGTCTGTTGGAGTGCTTTATCATCGTATGACATAATAGGATATAATTTTTTTAAGCCACTAAGTAGTAGAACAAACTGCGCGTCACCCCACTCTCCATTGTTGCCAAATTTATTCAAGATGGCGGATCCAAGATGGTGGCGGTAGATATGGCAACATCGCAATGACGTCATGGTGGGAAGTCCAAATTTTGGCGAGAAAATAGGTCAGTTGGGCTACCTCCACCAACCTAAACCCCTCCCTTCCCCTCCTCCCTCCCATCCCCCAGAAAATGGCAGAAAGTTCAAATTTTGGTGGAAAAGAGGGCACTTAAGCTACCTTCAATAACCTAAGAAAATGATGGGAAAATAGGTCACTTGGGCTACTTCCACTAACCTAAGTCATCCGATCGCCACCTCTTCTTTGGAATTGATGGGGAAAGGACTTAGCCTGTGCTGGGCTGCTGGATAGGTTGGACATAAGTCTTTATTTTGCAGGCAATCTTTATTTAAACAATGTGAGGCAGTAGCTCCGTCCAGTGTGTCCACCATGAGGTCCAGAGTCCAACTGACCTAGTACAGAGTACTGCCATCTGAATGTGACGTCGTTCCTCCCATGGTGTAACCCAAGATGGCGGTCTGGGAGAAAAATGGAGGGAATCAACAGGAGCCCATTATCCAGTCATGTGTTAGACTTCAGCCAATAGGATGGTGGTATCTGGTAATGTCATTGAAGGGAATACAGGGCCAGCTTAGCAGGTCTGGGACCTCAGTCTCGCTCAGTCAGCCAGCAGCAGCAGCAGCAGCAGCAGCAGTAGAAGAACCAAGAAGCATCAACAGCAGTCGCAATCCAACACAGCCCTGCAGAACAGTAAGAAACTGAAAAGTAAGTACCGCCTATCACATCTTTGTCTGTGGTTAGCATTATTATTGGTTGTTTTCACATCCTGGTCCATATGTAATGCTTCCTCACCTTTGTGCAGCAGTAGCCCTCGACACATCCAAGCCCACAGGGTCGAGTGCCAACATGTTGGTCTCTGCTGCGACCAGACCTGGAGCAACCTTGGCTACCATCTTGTTGAGACCTGCACCGACCTCTGGAGCTGCGGCAGCAACAACCTCCAGTATGTTTGAACCTGTAGCGACCACGTGGTATGCTGTAGTGCACATAGCCCACTTGCTGGAGCAGGACAAGGAGCTGTTTTTGTCTGTCCCATTCATCGATTTGTGTGATGAGGACGTGCGATGTGCTCCCAACACATTGAATGCTGCTGGAGGTCCTAAACAATAGCAACATGGAGGACAGTACTGGTCAACAACATACGACCCATCCCAGCAGAACATCTCTGTGGTAGTGCAGGCACAGAGTGCAGATGCTGTGGATAAGAAGGCATCGAGTGTACCCATGCTTTTCAGTCCTACATATAATTTAACTCTCAGTGGCACGAAACATGTAAACGTTGGTATAGAAGCACATCGTATCTGGGGCTTGCATGCGAGAATAGAAATTGAAAATGCATCGAAGGGTGTTAAAGTGCCAATTTCTGAGTTCGACTACAGAGTGTTATCCAACTTGTTTTGCCCCAGACGTTCGCCTTACTACTGTGACACTATTACAGCAGTGTACGACGACTGTGCATTAAGTGTGAAATCATGTGACAAGTGTGTTTATCTAAGGCATGCCTCAGTTATGTGCTTATACGATCGGGATACTGGGCAATGTCTTGCATTGGAGAGATTGAACCGTTGGTTGCCGAGCATAGATTCTGCATACAATGATGTGAAGTTCCTACATGTGCATAGTGAACATGTTGATGATTTGAAGCAGTACATTTGTTTTCACATGAACGCCGAAGCAAAAGTGAAACAGATAAAATGTGCGTGTGAAAAACCCGAGTACTGTGAGGTATTCATTGGCTTGAGGGGGATACGCGCGGAATTTATTGTATATCAAAAAGCTTTGTTTGGAAAATACTGTAAAGGTGCGCAGAAGAAGATAAATAAAAAGACTAATGATTTTTTTGAAATACTGCATCCTATATATGATATTTAAATAAATAATGTATGTAAATTTAATCTCAAACCGTGTTTGTGCTTTATTTCATACCTCTCTCATTATGGTCAAAGTATTACTCTTGTTAATACCATTATTTTTCAATGATGCAGCAGCAGACAATTACCCCAAACATCGCCTCACCAGTTATTGACAAAATGAATGATAAAGTTACTCTTCATGGGTAAAATATATATAGCTGATTTCTCTGTGTGGCCAATATAGCTCAATCGGTTAAGTGATGGAGTTATAGTGGCTACACATACTATTACTGTCCCTTCAAGTGTATCTTTCTACATATAGCAGCTACTTGTCAGTACCTGGCGTAGTTAGTATCATGGCAGGGTGGATGAAACATCCTCATCACAAGGACTTTGTTGTCGGTGACTGGTCCTGTGGAGATGCAAAAGAATACCTGAAGAAGAAGAAGAACGGAATTCTCCTTCCTGATAATATACGAGCAATTATTGCAGGTCCATCCAATTGTGGCAAGACTAGTGTCCTCATGACGCTGATAACACATGTAGATGGAGTCTGATTTGAACATGTTTGTGTATTCTCAAAAACACTGTTTCAGCCCAAGTATCAGCTATTACAGAAGATATTGCGCGGCGTAGATGGTGTTAAATACACGACATTCAGTGAAAGCGGTGATATCCTCCCCCCCCCCCCCCCCAACTGAAAAAGCAAAGCCAAACACTGTCTTCATATTTGACGATGTTGCTGTGGAAAACCAAGACCAAATTCGAAAATATATCTGTTTCGGTCGTCATATTGGTACTGATGTATCATATGGGTACTGATGTATTTTATCTAAGCCAAACATATTCCAGAATCCCAAAACAGTTGATTAGGGATAATTCAAATCTCATTATAGCCTTCAAACAAAACGATCTGAATTTAAAACACGTTTACCAGGCACATCCAGGAACTGACAAGTCGTTCAATGATTTTGTAAGGATATGTTCTGATATCCAGAATCATTCACAGTGTGGGTTACTCGTTATTGATAAAACAAGAAAACTGAGTGATGGTAGGTACAGGTGAAGCTTTCAAGAGTTTCTGCATATATAGCCTGGTAAGAGAGGTTAGTGCATCAGTATTCGCTGCACCATGGACGAATTCGCGCGCATGTCTAGCTCTGAACCCGAGAGCACGGGTGTACGCAAACAGAACATTCGCCTGTACATGTATGCAAACATTCAGGCTGTTGTGCATAGAGTTGGAGATATTCGCAGGGAACTAGAGGCATATTACCAGACTCTTCTGAGAATGGTCAATGCGTTAAATGAGTTACTTAGTGAAACCGGTAAGAAAGTAACCGACTTAACTGAAAAGGTCGAGTCTATTGATGGGAAATTAGATGTTGAGTTCTTTGTTACTGAGAACGGGGAGCAGGCACGTAGTAAGGGGAAGAAGAAGGGCGGATATATAAAGCCTCACGCTGCGGAGACGTCTGATTAGAATACACCGAGATGTCAAGGAAGCAGAAAGTGATTCAAACGTGGAGAATGGCTCGAGAGAAATTAAGGTTGCTAAGGTTAGGGCATATGGATCGACAGCAAACGCTAAGAGAGACCTTTAAGCCAGTTACTGAACCTCTCAGGCAGCTTTCAGCAAAAAACAAAGCCACACGATAACGGTGGTGTCGCCATTGACGACTTCATTATCCCTCACGCTACTGGTCAGATAGATAGAACATTCGGCGTTAGCAGGGGGAGATCGTACATGTTAGGCATGCACCCTATAAATGTAACTGATGACATAATACAGATTGGTGAGAGAACACCTGGCTTAATGAATCTTATTTTCCTAAGACCTACCATAAAACCTATAAACTATTCAGTCAATGATAGCGAAATGTACCGTGAAATACTGTATTTAACTGATGTACATCAGACTGCAAAACCAATACTTGATGGTGAAAACAACAACATCAACAGCAGCAGCAGAGGTGAGGATCGTCTGAACAGAACAATAAAAGGTCGAATGTAGATGCGTTTCAACCTTCGTGGCCCACACAGACGGACAGATATCCTCCCAGAAATAATTACTCATTATAATCGAACCAAACATAGCACAATAAAAATGAGACCAATCGACGTTGGTGATAATGCACTCATGGAAACGGTGTACTGTCGCATTAAAATGCTGGATCCACGCAGACAGAAATTTAATGTAGGTGATTTGGTACGTATCTCAAAACACAAGACAGCATTTGAGAAATCGTACCTACCGAACTGGCCAACAGAGATATTTACAGTTTCTAAGGCGCAAAGAACGAATCCTAGAACTTATATATTGAAGGATAGTAAAGGTGAAGAAATTGCCTGCTGCTTCTACACCGAGGAGTTGCAGAAAAGCTTGGAACCAGATGTGTTTCTCGTGGAGAGAGTCATAAGACGTCAGGAAAATGGAGCACTAGTCAAATAGCTTGGTTTTCCTGCAGCACAAAACAGTTGGATTGATGCTAACGAGCCGGCCGCTGTGGCCGATCGGTTATAGGAGCTTCAGCCCAGAACCGCGCTGCTGCTCCGGTCGCAGGTTCGAATCCTACCTCGGGTATGGATGTGTGTGATGTCCTTAGGTTAGTTAGGTTTAAGTAGTTCTAAGTCTAGGGGACTGATGACCTCAGATGTTAAGTCCTATAGTGCTCAGAGCCATTTGAATTTGATGCTAACAATTTGCTATATAATGGGGACGCACAGTCCACAACCACCGCAGTAGCATAACATGCGTGCTAGGAGACGCATTAGAGGAGGTGGTGGTATTCTAGACAAACTGCCAGTGGTATTACACATTGTGGGGTATAACTACTGTGGACCTGAAGCAAAGCTTCAGAAACTCTTGGCACTAGGTGATAAGTGGGTTAATCTGCTCGACGAAGGGTGTATGGAACATGGCATTGCATATGCTGCAAATAAAGATCTCCCAAGTTTTCACATTGCAGATTGGATTTTAGCTGATAAGGCTAACGCGATATGGAGATGAAAGGATATTGGTATAGGTCAACGCATCGCAGCATTTGCAGTTGATAAAATCATGCGAGGAAAAATTATGTTGGATTTAGGGGTGATGAATTTCAAGGGTGTTATGAATGCTGCACGTTGTGTACTAAACAAGAAGGAGGACAAGGGCGGGAAGCAGAGCTGTTTGAAGAACTGTGTCCTGACAGCGATGTATGCAGCTAAAAACGCACTGAAGGAGAAAGGTACAGGAAGAAGAAGAAGAAGAAGAAGAAGAAGAAGAGGATCGGTTAAAGCACCTCGTGTTCTACCAATACCCAAGACACCTGGTCGTTTTCTTCCATTTCCCATCACAGCGCTCTCCACGCCCTCGGTGGTAGGGTCCCTCGCTGGTGGTGCTGCAGCTATTGCTCGAACGGTCAAGAACGCATAAAAATCCCAAGCGCAGTTAGACGAGGCAAGAAGACATAACTACAGGATGGAAGCCGGAGCCATCGGAAAAGGACTATACTTGAAGCCATACAGGAAAGAGCTTGGTCTATTCATAGATTTAAAAAAAAATCCCATTAGCTGTCCTACCAGATCGACCACTCACAAATACCGATCTTCTTAAGTTTGTCAGAAAAAAATTCAACATTCCAAGATTCCGTGGTGTGTTTGTGCGGGATACATTATCGCAGACCATGTGGAAAACTGGTGAATGTGGTCTTGTGAATTTAGATGTTGCTGGAGGTCCCGTCAACCACTGGGTATCATATGCTATGAAAAATACGGATGCCGTCTACTATTTCGGATCTTTTGGTGAAATGCAACCGCCAGAAGAATTAAAACGATACTTCACTTAAATAAGACGTGTGTTCTACAATTTTCGGTGCTATCAGTACTTTAATACACACCTCTGCGAACATCTATGCATCATGTTTCTCTTGACGTTTACAAAGAAGAAGAAGCAGACTATATAAGGAGGAATTTTAAACATTCCTTCATTAGTTGAGGTTCAGATGCAACGTCGTACACTTTGACGTTAAAAGAACGATCATCTGCAGTGCGTGCGAGTTACTTCCCGCTAATTGATTTGAGCATTGGTGAATGGAGTATTGCATTGATTGGACTGGAGACGACCAACAGCATCCCAAATATCACCGAGACTAACAACAAACTGCACCTGGATATTAACGATGAAAAAGACATTGTGGGAATAGAACCGGGTGTATACGATATCGACGATTTAAACTAAGTCTTAAAACAGTCAGGAAAAGGTATTGAGCTATGTGCAAACATCAATACACTTAAATCTGAAATAAGAACTGTAAATGCAACGATTGACTTTAACCAGAAAGGTTCAATAGGGCGCCTACTGGGTTTCACAAAAGGGCAGGTTTTGAAGAAGGATCCTAGTAAATTTTACAAGTCAGATCAGGCTGTGGACATACCGCCCATCAGCAAAATCCGAGTCGAGCGTAACATTGCAACGAACTTATATCTCAATGACAGTCTGATTCACACTATTTAAGGATTCTTCCCCTCAGTTGCAACAATGCAATATAACTTCCAGTGACAGCTCGGACTTTGGACTATTTGGAGCTGTGAGTTGTGGACCAGAATAACCAACTTATTGACTTTCGTGGTGTACGATTACATGTAAGGAAGGATGGGCGTAAGGTATAAAACCAGTGTACGTAATCCACAGCACATCACTTCGCTGCCGAATCGCAAAGTGATAAAACGTGCGAACTACGAGTTTCTTAAATCAGTTGGCTTGAAGTCTTGCAATCACGTCCTCACTCAATATAACCAGTCCAGCGGACTATGAGGAGAGAATTATACGTCAGGAATACTCCTGGCATAAATCTTACGCTTTAACCACATCTAACAAGAACGATGGAATTAGGACTGTCATCCAGCACCAAGACGCACTGATGCTTCCATGCAAGAGTTCCATATACCTAGAGGGGTCATTCAGGAAAACCGGCGGCAGTGATACAGTGGGATCTAAGCTTACAAGTAACACTTTAGCATTCCTGTTCCAAGAGATACGCTATGAACTCACTGGGTCTGAGATCGACCGTACACACAATGTCAGCATAACATCAACCCTTAAAACATACATCTCTGCATCACCCACGGATTTTCATAGTTTAGAAAATGTGAGGTGGTTCATAGACGATCCGGAGGATAGAACAGTTGCAGAGTACAAGCAATTTACTGCATGCATACCTCTAAAAATGCTGATGGGTTACTTTGAGGACACGAGGCAGATTATTATGAATGCTAAACAGGAACTCATTTTGGTACGGAGTGTGATGAATAATAACTCATACATTCAAGGAGCTCAAGAGGAGAATATGGTTACAAACAGCAAGATAATATGGAAAATGCCTCACGTCAGTGTGTCAGACAAGGAGCGTTTGAAGCTTTTAAAAGTCCTGAATTCAGGTACATTTCTGTCACTGAAATTTTTCTCGTGGGAGGCTTTTGAGTACCCAGTGTTATCAACTGCGAGCAGAAAAACATGGGCTATTAAAACCTCTTCACAGTTAGACACACCTAGATTCATCATATTTGCGTTTCAGACTAATAGAAGAGGGAATATAGCAAATGATTCCACCATGTTCGACAACTGCAAGTTAACTAATGCCAAAGCCTACCTGAATTCAGAATTCTACCCATACGACAAGGTACACCGGCAGCAGCATGAAAATGTGTACAGTCTAGCATATGACATGTATGCAAGGTTTCGCGCTTCTTACTACTAAAGTGCTGAAGAAGAAGGAGGAGGGTGTCTACTCAGTCCACGGAAGTTGAAGGAGCTATCACCGATCATTGTAAAAGACCACTCGAAACAGAACAAGATAATTAAGTCTGGGCCTATAGATGTGCGAATTGAATTTGAATCTTCAACAAATTTCCCAGAACACACTGCCATGCATGCTTTAGTTCTACATGGCCGTGTAATCAACTACTGCCCACTCACCAGTGTTGTGCAACGAGCTATATAAATGAAAAGGTGATGCACCATACGTAGAGCATTCCACAATGGCATCTCAAGACGTGAACATCATTGCAGACGTTCAGGATTTCATTCCACAATGGCATCTCAGGACGTGAACATCATTGCAGACGTTCAGGATTTCTATGATGGTGAGCGTAAACACTTCATATTTAAACATGTTGCGTTCGTAGCGTACACTGAAGATGCAGGAATAATAGAGACATTCTCAGCAAACATAACATCACCGAGGTCTTTCAAGTATGTGAAGTGTGCTAAGACACAGAAGAGTGCAAAATGGTTAACACATTTATACCATGGAATTCATTGGAATAATCCTGGCATACCCTATAAAGATATGGTGATGATTCGACCACACGGATACCATCATCTACGTGAAGGGGAAGGAGAAGGTCTCATGGATGTGTCGCATCTTTAAGTTTGCTGCCAGAACCATTCTATATGTTTTGTTATCTTCCATCTTAAACTTCACCTCCTTGATAGCACTCATCTTCAGCAAAACTAATGTCTTTTATGACCTGCACAGCCTTTATATACATATACTTACATTATGCGATAGGGGATAGGGCTTTTGTAAATAACAACAAAGACGTATGGTTGTCTCTTCAACACCAGAATCAATTTTGGGTGGGTGTGAAAATTCGATGCAAAGCACCGCACTGCATTTAATGGCAGGATACTGCAGACATTGAACACCTTGAAGAGCTTCTTTTCCACGACAGGACGGCACCCCTTAGAATACCAACAGGGTCACGGTACCCTCCTGCCGTGTTCTCAATCCTTGTGAACTAGAATCACTCCTCAAAGGCGTCTGCAATCACCGAGTATTCTAAGTGCAGTATGGTATCACTGACCTGATGTTCTTGTCTAAAAGGACGGTAGAGAGAACTGTCTCTAACCACAGGATCTTCTCTATTGCTATTAATGCTATTCTGAGCCCACTCCATTGAAGATAGTGTTGGGGAGGAGCAAGTCAGTATGCGCCGAAGCACACATACCTTGTGTTTACACCAATTCTTACGAGGCTGATATGATGTTGATGATGACGGAGGGGGATGTTGTGGTGTTAACGGGTCAGAGCAATAGGAGCAGATGGGCTGCGGTGATGGTTTCTGATGCTGTTGTTGCTGCTGCTGCTGCAAACCCGACCCGGTAACTTGAGGGATAGTGGTTCTTTGCTCAGCCCACGGACTCCAAGCGGCGGTGCCAGTACGGCGGTGGCAGCAGCTTCCCGTGCAACCACTAGCAGCGCCCTTATAGGCGATGCGTGCCTTACCAGGCGTTACATTGGGGAGGAAGAAGGTTTAGCCGCCACCGGTACGCGCACCACACTGTGTTGCGACTGCAGAGACTCGGCCGTTGTAGAAGAAGAGATAAAATAAATAGTAGTTAAGTACATTCCTTACTGCTGCTGGCGCAGTGAAAGAAAGAATTCTGACGATAACAAGGTTATAAGCAGAGTTAGTAATTACCTTTCTCGCTCTGGCTCCAAGGCATTAACACTTCTTTGGGCTAATCCACCAGACCCTCCAAAAAGTAATCATCATGATCATCTAATAGGGCCAGATCAAAGCGCCTTTCCTCCTCTAATTTAGTGGCCCTTTGTCTAACCGATTCAGGCATGTCATTGTCCCCGTCAGAATCGACATCTGGCAAATGGTCTGTGGCGACAACAACAACAACAGCAAACAAGATATATAAACTGAAAAACAAGTATGAAATAAGAAACTTTTAAATCGCTACCATACAAGAACAAATTACAATGAAAATTATACTCACATGGCAATTCTGGCTGTCAACCCACTACAGGAGGTTGGGCTATGAGAGTCTCCCATGGTCCAGCCCCCTACTGTTTCTCCTCACACTCAAAGACTACATCCTGGAGTTGTACTACAACAAGGAGACGGAATTAATAAGGCGAATTTAACATGCACACGAAAATTTACATTCAAAATTGAGATTATTTACTCACCTGGTAATCCTGTCTTTACACCTCTTGCTGCTACACTCTGAAGTGTTGCTGCAGCTACCTCTCTTCATCTTGGGGAGAGAAAACAACAACTGCACACACAGATGACGGAACGCACAGCAAGGTGGGCAGCAGCGGACTGAGGACAATATAGGCTGGTTGTGGGTTTAGATATAGACTGCGGCGACCAATGAGAGAACTTCATTGGAATGAACAGCCAATGAGGAGCTTTTATGAAACATCACTCTTTCTGGAAGGGCTTGATGCGAGCATCGTCTCTCTCACCAAATAACAAGAATGCATTTATGATTAACGGTTTTTTTTTCACAAGCATGCACATACATGATGAAGACTTTTAGTGGTGAGAAGTTTACCATTTCTGAGACGTATGTTGAAAGTAGGACATTACGATTTCCAGGAAGCCTCATTAGGAGCATCAGAAAGAATCCAGTAGGTATTATTCTGCGCTATTTTCACGAACAGGTCCTGCTAGGACAACAATTTATAAGGAGACAAGCTAAGACATCATGAAAGCTCCAACAAAAGCGATGGTTAACTATTTCTGCAGCACTTTACTACTTCTGAGTGGTGGACTTGGCTCTTATTTAAATAGACATGTGACATCAGTATTACATTGAGAACCTTTTAGCTACACCTGTGCAGGTGATTTGGTACATGGACATTTTGCCATGATGCATCAGCCACGCTGGGCAAGTAACCACGTGCACATGGCTGATGCATCTCATGTGTCCCATTAGGATCGCTAGAAACAATGTGCCCTGTGCTATTCTGGGTAGCATTTGACAGATTTCTATAGCGTTTTCAGAGAGAGAGTTGGCTGTTATTCTCATAAACATATGAGGTCAGTATAACATTAAGAACCTTTTAGGTGCGTCTGCTAGGGTGGGCCGTTATGCAAATATCTCTCTCAGCTCTGGACACCTCAGCCACAGTGGTTAGGTGAACACGTGTATATCCAGAGGGTGACTTGGCTCTTATTTACATAGACTTGTGAAGTCAGTATAGCACTCAAAGCATTCTAACTGTATACCTGAAAATAGACGCGACTTTCACCTGCTGGCTGTAGGCAGTAGTGGCCTGAGAACAATGGCTTGCACCCCTTCGTTTGACTGTCTGGCGGTGGCTTTCGGCGACGTCGGCGTGTGCGTAGGCTATAGCCTCTGTTATGTTGCGGTTGATGATAGTTCGAAAGCGTTTTTTAAGTGCAATGAGTGTGTGTACATTGCATTATTTTCGGCTGCTTAAGTGTTGTGAGCGTGTCTGCAGAACCTTTACATGCATTATTTTGTGAGCAGGTGTGGAGGCTGTGTATTGTGACCCCCAAGAACGTCAGAGTCAGTGTTTTGTATCAGTGTAATAAATGAACTATGTGAAATCTGTGCCTAAATAAATTACACCAAAATAAATAAAGTACACTCCTTCCTCTCTCCAGCAGTCCAGAACAGGCTGAGTCGTTTTCCCGCCACTTTCTCCCAGACCGCCATCTTTGATTACATCACAGTAGGGGTGAAAGCGCCCTCTGGTGGCAGTACTGTGTACTAGGTCAATTAGACTCCAGACCTCATGGTGGACACACTGGATGGAGCTACTGCCTCAAATTGTTTAAATAAAGACTGGCTGCAAAATAGTGACTTACATCCAGCCTGTACAGCAGCCCAGCACAGGCTGAGTCCTTTCCCCACCAATTCCAAGGAAGAGATGGTGGTTGGATGTCTTAGGTTAGTGGAGGTAGCTCAATTGACCTATTTCCCCACCAAAATTTGAACTTCCCACCATGGTGTCATTGCGACGTTGCCATATCTACCGCGCCATCTCGGATCCGCCACCTTCAATAAATTTTGCAACAATGCCAAATGGGGTGATGTGCAGGTCGTCTTACTACTGCCATATATGGCCATGTGACTACAGTCACATCGAATCGGCACATCCTCATGCTCGAAACCTTTGTTGAGCAAAAACTACAGGCATTTCCACAAATTACTTGACAACAGCTGGTTTCAACAAGACGGATAAAGGTCACACTTGGCACGAATATCAATGGCTGCCGTATGCCAGTGGTTTGCCAAGCGTATAATTTCGAGGAACAGTGACATCCAATGGCCTCCCAGATCCTCTAATATGACAGCGCACGATTTCTTCTTGTCTCGTTACCTTACAACGAAATTGCATCGTACTAATCTACTTTATGTATTCATGAAGTGCAAATTTTTTAACTGTTAGATGGCATAAATAGATTTATTGACTACATTTTTTCAAAACAGTGTTTCTTTTTTCAATTTCTCGTTTGTCTGAATCAGTTCGAACTCCATCAAAATTATACACTGCATTCAAGTACCCCATTTACACATTAGGGAACATGTTAACAGGTCAGAAGACTTGCTCCTCACATGTTTAACACTCAGCAAAAAGTGTTTCATGATTACAGTATCATACGCTCCTCAGATCAATTGAGAGAAAAAGTAAAACATGTCCCGCACGTGCAGTTATTCTAATATGAACGCTGTTAAATGTGTTAGTACATGAGTGCGAATATTGGTAGCCCATTTACGGAGAAACATCTTATCGTGTAGCATCAAGCTATACTGATATCATTGCGCTCTGAATAGCTCTTACAACTGGGCTGAAGCCCCGCAAACAATTCGACTAACCCTGATATAAATTTACCACGCTTTCGAGATAGATACAGCCATTCTTGTACAAATCAAGTAAGTTTACCGTTCATAATTGCCTCATTACTGACGCAATATTAAAAAATACAAATTTCACTGTTTCCTGAATGACCCTTTCACTATGTTGAATTGTGATGAAATTTACTGAGAATATATATATATATATATATGTGTGTGTGTGTGTGTGTGTGTGTGTGTGTGTGTGTTTGTGTGCGTGTTTCATGAGATCTCTAACCCAGCCTCTCGCTATAATTTGTCACTGTTATTGTTATAATTCACACCAAGTAGCAGAACACAAGATTCATACTGGAAATAAAAACCACAGACGTGGCTGTGCCATTCTCTGATACATCTGAACACCGATTCCTTAAAGAACGAAACTACACTGTATAAAACAGCTTCACAGGTCTGATTACAAAAAAGTTAAAGTGTTAAATATCTGACAATAAGCAAGTAAGCGAGAAAAAGTTTAGAAAAAGTTTGAAATTAGCTTAAAGTTTGTTGGAAGTCACCAAGTTCTCTAATTATGAAACACTGTCCTAGATGTACGTAGTGTGGGTAATTTGCGCTCAATTTCACACAAAAGGTAGTTTTTCACACTTCTCAATGTTTATGACGTCATATCTCCCGAACGATGTGTAGTACAGTAATATAATTTTACAGACACGTTCAGGGACACATGCAGATACTGTCTTCTAAGTGTGTTGCTGGCCGAGTTAATCGTAAAGCCTATGCCTATTGTTGAAGTTCTATTGCACGCCATTTTAAGCAGAAGCTAGTTTTTCACGCATTTACATGTCTATGACGTAATATTTCCTGAACCATGTGGCGAACAATGATATAATTTTGCAGGAACATTCAGTGGTATATGTGGAAAGTGTAAGAAAACTGCATTGCGAATAGAGTCAATAGTAAAGAAGCAATAAGTTAAAACGTGAAGTCTGATGCTGAAGTTTTACTGGACGCACAGCGAAAACGTGGTAGGTAATAAACTTTTTTCCTTTAATCATTTTGTGTGTTGCGGGGGGGGGGGGGGGGGGGTTCGAAATTACGTGTAAAGTTAGTTGGAGGGCGATAAGTGCTGTCATTCTCAAATGTTGGATGGGTAAAGCCATGTATTTGCGCGCTGTCAGTTACGCTGTCCCAAGGCAAACACACAGCTCCTAACTGTAATATTTATCTTACTCTGTTAAACTTTTAGCGTAAGATTGTACCTGTTAATGAGTAGATTATGAGAGAATTTTAAATTTTTAAATTCCGTCAATAATTGAGCGAAACATTGAAAATAACATTTTTGTTGCCCCTTGAAGCCGTTAGATAAGCCGCGTCCACCGGGTTCCGGTTTCCGGAGTAGTCGCTTAGTAATTTCAGTGTGTCCCCGAAGAAATGGTCAGTATTCAGAGATATGACAGACACGATCATTTGAAGCAAAAAACTCCGTTAAACGCGGGCTCTAAAATGCATACGGTAAGAGCTATGAGCTCTTTTGGCAAGCACGCGGTCCGCTAAAGGTAAGTGACTTTGTCGAGTTCTGCTGCGGTACACAATTTTAATCTACCTGGAAGATTCACCGGTGTTACCTTCGAAAATTTACGGAGTAGAAGTATGATCAGATGCCTTGACTTTCGTCCTGCTAATTCGAGTAGCATACTGTACAACAGATGGAATGTCAAATGCTAACGCCACCTGGCCTTGCTAGAGCAATGCTTCTTCTAGCTGCTGCAGGGGAGATGTCTCGTCTGCTAATTGCCGGCTGTTCTCTCCTCGCCACGGAAGCGACTCGCGTGCTGTAACGCTCTGCCTCCCCTGCTGGCCTGCTCACTGTCCTGAGCAGAAGCCGGATGTGAATGTGGCTACCTAAGGGGTTCACTGCCTTCAGGTGAACTCTTAATCTTGAAAATAACCGTCAAAGAGAATTAATAGAAAATAACATCCATCAGCCACAACTTATGTTTTAGACTGTTCTGTGCTGAAAAGCCACCGCCATGCCATTTATTTATGTTAACAGATTACACTAACTCATCCTTAAACAGTTTCCAATGTATGTGACTAATTTTCTCAGTTTTTCTATTGTTAAACTTCGAATAATTATCGTGCGTATTTGAAGTTTATGCAAAAAATTAAAGTGGCCTTTGGAGAAAAGAGAAGAATCTGTATGAGAGTTAAGAACTCAGATCGAAGGAGTATAATAAAGGGGCTATGCAAGGGAAGCGAACTTGAAGACAATTTTATAGCAAGGGAAGAGGAGGTAGATGAAAACTGGACAGCGTATGCGACGGGAATTCAAAACGTAGATAACACATAATTCTGACAAGCCAAGTAATTTTTACCGGATGCTGCACTACACTTCATATTCACACAGATACATTACCCTATTACTCAAGATACTCATCAAGTCTCTGTAAGCAACGGCCGGAAAGTTCTATGAATCGTTTGTTCTTTGGGGCCCGCAGTGCAAAATATGTCTTCTAATGACACGATTATTATGAATGTCAGCCAGCTGCGCTGCTCTTTAAATGGTTTTTATAATATAAGTCATTCACAATGAGCTCATTCCGGCATATTGCAATCATCAGGTGCTCTATAAATACCTCAGTAAGCTATGGTCTTAATATAATAGTCTGTAACTATGATCAGAAAAGTTATAATACATCGTTAAGTGTATTATAACCTTTCTGATTATAGTTACAGACCATTATATGAAGAACATCGCCCACTTATGTATTTACGGAGCACCTGATGAAGGCAATATGCCGAAATGGGTTCACTGTGAATGATTTATAAAACAAAAATCATTTAAAGAGCAGTGTAGCTGGGTGAAATTCGTAATGAGATCTACCAATCATTCAATTCTTCGATGATAGAAATCCATTCCTTGGTCACGGAGCCATTCGAGCACCGCTGTGTAAACACCCTTTTCGTTGGAAAATCTCTCTCCCTCCAAATGTTTATGAAACCGCAGAGTTAACAGAAACAATCTGTGTCCGAGTTAACTGCGGGACAGATCCACCCTTAAGAATCAGCGCTGGATTAAATGTGCACAACGGATTAAATTAACTCTTTAGAAGGTTGCGGCCCTAGCAGTGAAACTTAAGTTCTGGTATTCAAAAATCTTTTATTCAGAAACACAGATCATGATAGAGGGTTTGCTAACTATGTTAATCATAAGCATGATTTGCATGACTCTGAATGTATAACGAAAGTTTAATTGCACAAAAAATGAAAAAAAAACATTACGTAAAATCACGTGGTGCACAATTATACAGTGATTAATATGAAACTGAGATAATTTAAATAATAGTTAGCAAAATTTAATTGGTGGGTAATTGGATTTACTACACACCATCTCCCTTTCCTGATGAATTTACCGCAACCTGCCTGTGCATTAATAACAGATCCTGAAGTTATCCAAATAACTGTCACAGGAGTGTCGAACGTGGGAAGGCTAAACCGAAGATGATGTTAAATCCTCAAGTTCCGTTCATCGTAATGTGCTGCAAGTTACTCTCACCATACTTGTTGAAGTAACGTGAGCAGACCACCGATGGCGTGGCTGGCTGCCATCAAATGCACACCTGCTCTGAGCTTGAACATGGACTCCTCCAGTCTCCACTGCGGAGGAGAGGTGTCTTTGAAATTTGCTGTCCCAGTTAGCAGCGCCAATCGTCTCCCACCGCCTTACAAGCCTATCTTGTTCTGCGACCCTCATTTTTAGAAGTTTGTACAAAGACTGTCTGCATTTCGCACCTAGAAAATTTCTTCTACCAGTCCTTACTAAGTTAAATTTTCTCCGCCAGTGGGGTAATTGTTTTCCTGTTAAAAACCTCCTACCAGAAACTGGCAAAAACGTCAAATCCAATAAGCTCACCTTTCACCCCTCTATACTCAAAAAAATTAACTCAAACGCTAAGTCATACTGCTGTCACTCTACAGCCTTTAGTCAGTGGTCTTCTTAGCTGCTTCTGCAGTTTCCTCTAGACATGCGACAATGGTAGGAGAAAAAAGTAGCTTCGTTTCCTTGTGACAGCTTGCCAGCCACCTGCAAGCTATTGTCTTTCGTAGAGTCCTGTTTCCAAGTATTTTAGAACGGCTAAGAGATGTCTTTCTCTTAGACAGGCCAGACCGTCGTACCGTGTTAGCCAAATACCACACCGCATAACCAATACTTAGGGCACCTTTCTCTAGCCGCGCGGAGTGGCCGCGCGGTTTGGGGCGTGGTGTCACGGACTGCGCGGCGCCTCCCGCCGTAGGTTCGACTCCTCCCTCGGGCATGGGTGTATGTGTCGTTCTTAGCATAAGTTAGTTTAAGTAGGGACCGATGACCTCAGCAGTCTCGTCCCTTAGGAATTCACACACATTTGAACATTTTCGCACCTTTCTCTAACAGGTCACAGGCCGAAAAAAGCGCCTTTCCCCAGCCGGACTTAGCCTTTTTAGTGTGGCACCTTGGCAGATATTGTTCTAGTCACCAGCTCCGCCACGTTGGCACCGCTGGACTTGTGACTGGTCTCCCGCTTTCACACAGACAATGCAAGTGACTCCAGCCATCTTTACCTGAACTGGCCACTTGACAATTCTCAGAACACATTGTACCTTATCTGCGAAGTTCCGTTTCACTATGAATGTCCTGTCCCACAAACTGCAGCACGCTACATCTTGAAAGTCCACCCAGACAAATCATTATAAGAGTATGCCCTACGTTAATTGTAGTACAGGAAAGAAAAGGGAATGAAATCGGCCCTTACAATCACTGTTATAGCTTTTATCCAAAACAAAAAAGTGTTTGCACCATCTCCACGCGTTTAATTACGTTAAATCGAATCTACATATCAAGGTGAATGAAAAGTGTCTAGCCGAAACGACTTGACGCATTTCATGTTCTCCTAGCTTGCCGAAAAGCCTGAAATCGCATGGTGCAAAATGTTGACTTTTTAATCAGCATTACCCACGTCTGTGCGACGTCGGTCAAATTTTTGGCACCATTTGACAACGGCTGTACGTGACATTTCATTTGATCCATACACCGACACTACTTCACAGTGAATATGTATGGAAATTAGATGCTCTGAACCGTACTGTCCCGTGTTTCGGGGACGTTTCCAGCTGCCAATTCATTTCAACGCACGCTGTGAAGCGCCCGTTAGGCGTATCTGTACCACAGCAGAATTGTGTCTACAGAGAACCCGGAACATATACTCGTCTCTGACGATGTGCTACTGTTGTTGTGCAGTTTTCTTAGCACGGGGCAACATACTTTTTCAAGTCCCTACGTATGATACTGCGGCAAGAATTTGACAAAGCACTGAAAGACATCAGTTGAATCAGGGCCAGTGGAGTTGAACACAGGCCCTCAGAATTACTGAGGTCCTTGATGTGCAAGAGTTCAGAATTTAATAACTTCAACCCCAATGCACTATTCATCCAACAGTTTAATGGCTCATGGTTGCAAAATACTGACGCGAATTAACCAAGCTTGGGGAAGATCAATTTGGGTTCCTGAGAAATGTACAGTTGTTAAAAAGCGAAGGAGCACTGACTCTCCGACAAATCTCAGAAGATAGGCCGAAGAAAGGTAAGCGTACATTTATAGCGTTTGTAAATATAGTGAAAGCTTTTGACAAAGTGGATAGGAATACACTCTTTTAAATTATGAAGAGGAGCGAAAGATATTCTACAGCTTGTACAGAAACCAGATTGAAGTTGTAAGAGCTGAAGGTCATGGAAGGGAAACTGTAGTTAAGAAAGGAGTGAGATAAAGTTGTGCAAGCCATGACGTTATCCAAGATGCCAGATTTTGGCGGGAACTTCTAATTTTGGCAGGAAGAAGGTCAATTGGGTTGCGTTTACTAACCTAACCCCCTCTTCCCCAGAAAATGGCGGGAAGTTCAAATTCGAATGGGACACTGCAACACATCTCTACTAACCTAACAAAATGACGGGAAAAAAGGACAATTGTGCTATGCCCACTAACCTAACCCCCCTCCCCTCCCGTCCCCCACGAAAATGGTAGGAAGTTGAAATTTCAACAGGATAATTCATCACACTACGGTTATCTCTACTCACCTAAGAAAATCGTGGGAGGATAGGTCATTTGGGCAACCTCCATTAACCTGAGTCATCCAACCACCACCTCTTCCTGGGAACTGCGGCCAAGTTTGAATTTTGCTGGTAAAGAAAGGTCAATTGGGCTATCTCTACAAAGCTAAGAAAATGGCGCGAAAGAAAGGGCATTTGGACTAACCTAAGTCACCCGACCGCCACCTCTTCCTAGGGATTGGTGGGAAAAGGGCTCAGCCTGCACTGGGCTGCTGGAGAGAGGAAGGAGTGTATTTATTTTGGTACAATTTATCTAGGGGTGGATTTTCAAAGATAGTATATTTATCACAGTGATACAGAACACACGCTCTTACACACAGCGTACAGACCTGCAAACTACTCCTAAATAACTCTTGTATAATGCTCTACACATATATTTGCTAACTGTAAACTGTCAAAATAGTGCATTGCACAGCCTACAGACACGCAAACCACTCATAAATAATGAAAGACATTTATGTCCAGAGACCCAAACAACTCGTAAATTGTCAAAATAATAATCCATCTTAAAGACTCAGCGAACATGCTTGCTAATCATCAACTGTCGAAATCATACACCAGTCTTTATTTAAACAATTAGAGGCAGCACCACCATCCAGTGTGTTTGCCATGTGGTCCACACTCCAACTAACCTAGTACACAGTACCACCACGAGAGGGCACTGTCGTCCATTCCGTGGCGTAATCCAAGATGGCAGCCATGACGTCAGCTGATGACGCAAGTGCCATTATCCAAGATAGCGGCAAACAGTATTTTCACCACGAGGTCTGGACCAAGTACACAGTACCACCTCCAGAGAGCGCTGTCATCCATTTCGTGATGTAATCTAAGATGGTGGAGCGAAATGGCGGGAAAACGACTCTGCCTGTGCAGGACATAAGTTTTTATTTTGCATACAATGTCTCCACCACGAGATCTAGACTCCAACTGACCTAACACGCAACACTGCCACCAGAGGATGCTGTCATCCATCCTGTGAGGCAATCCAAGGTGGTGGTCTGGGGTGGACGAAAATGGTGCGAAAATGACTCAGGCTGCGCTGGGCTGCTGGAGAGAGTAAGGAAGGAGTGTACTTTATTTATTTTGGAACAATTTATTTAAGGATGGAGTATATTTATTACACAGATGTGCAGACACGAAATCAACTCGTGAACTGTCCAAATAGCCCATAGCTCAGCCATCAAGCTCGCCTGCAAAATAATGCAACAGACGCGCAATCAACGTGCGCAGGCACCACCCCAAACCCCCTGTCCACTGGACCGCACAACAGGCTAGCAGCAGCCCCCGTGTAGTGATGCAACCGTCAGCTGTCAAACTAAAAACAGGTGCCCTCAAGCATGAGGCGGTGACATCTCTTTCATACTTGATACCTGAGAAATTCCTCTCGAAATACGTGTTCACCTAGGCACCGCTGCTGACGCGACTGGGCGAGAGCGCAGATGCTCCAGGGGCGTGCGCGCTGTCACAGCTGCAAGCTGCTGCCGGACGTAGGTGAAAGTTGTTTCTATTTTCGATTATACAGCCAGTGTTATACTGACGTCACAGAACTCCAAGGCACGTTCACGTCAGTTTCATACACAAGACACCTCTGGGCAGCACGTGTCTCTGCCATTGATGACAGAGTAGCACAGGGCGCATAGTTCCTAGTGTGACATGAAAGCCGTGTCTAACCCTGCTTATCTGCCCAGCATGACTGACGCAATGCCGCGAAGTGTGAGCGTGTAGCTACAAAACATTCCAAGTGCATCTAACAAGGTTGTCAATCTTATACTGATGTCACATGAGTATGTACAAAATAAGAACTGAGTCTACCTCGACGAAATTGTATAGTGTCCCAGAAATAGATAACGCTCGCTTTCTTGATGTCTCAGCTTGTATGCATGGAAATTCTTGCCCTAACAGAACCTGTTTACGAAAATAGCGCAGAAAAACGTCGAATGCAGTCTTCCTCATGGACCTAACGTGGTACCCAGTGCATCATGTGTTACCCTTCCTGCTTTCAACACACACAAACGTTCCCTCCACTATGCAGAGGCTCCTATATCCCAGCACAAAGGATGTGAATTAATTGAGCATTATGATTGGCTCTTATCGAATTTACCCGCCGAATTACTGTTGCTGCCGGTATCGAAGCATCTTCCACCTATTTTCCTTCTGCAGACGAGACTTTCAGCGGTTATTTTACACAGATCGCCATATTGTACCGGCAATTAAATCTTACAAACTACTATAGAAATCGTCAAATACAGAAAGACTCTTATTCATTTACACTGCTCTCCCACTGAGGACAGGAGTTTGAATACTAGAACGTGAAACCGACCTGCAATCTATCAATATATCACCGAGTACCCTACATAACGTCAAATATGGGAAGACTCCTTCTGGCCGGGGTGGCCGAGCGGTTCTAGGCGCTACAGTCTGGAAATACGTGACCGCTATGGTCGCAGCTTCGAATCCTGCCTCGGGCATGCATGTGTGTGATGTCCTTACGTTAGTTAGGTTTAAGTAGTTCTCAGTTCTAGGAGACTGATGACCTCAGCAGTTAAGTCCCATAGTGCTCAGAGCCATTTGCACCATTTTTGGAAGACTCCTACTCAATTAAATTGCTCTCCCACCGAGGACAGGAGCTTGAATATTAGTGAACGAAACAGATCTCCAACCCAGCAATATATCACCATGTACTGTGCCGATGCAGTAAACATACAATCCGCATCCTGTGCCAAACAAAATAATCCCTTTTACATCAGAAAGCCGTCAGTGGATCAAAGTCACTCTCAGAACTGTTGTGCAAAGACTAGATCGTCCCCCCCCCCCCCCCCCCCCTCAGAACAAATGCGTTACTGTTTCTGGTCAGAACCTGCTTCCTTGCTTGCTCACTTTTCTACATGAATCTCCAGACTTGGGGATTACAAGAATACCCGTATTTTCGCATGGTTCACCATAATATTATACCATTTTCGCGATACTTCTCGATATCAAGCACTAGGCAGCATCCTACCGATTGCTAGCACAACATAATTCCCAAGATATAGACTGGAAATTATTTCTCTACAAACCCGAAACTTTAGCTAGTTGGGGCATGCTGTAAACCACTGACTAACTAGAAACTTGTCACGTATGCAAAGACATTTACTCGGCAACTCGAAACAAATAGAGGAAACTGATATTTCCACTCTCGAATACCAATGTCGGTGATGTAGTAGATTCCAAATCATCCCTATAATTCACAGGGTCATCTAAAGTGTTTCTCATGTCTAGAGAACCAGCAAACATGTCTTCCACACACCAAAATCGATCTTTTCTCAATTAAATAAAGGCGCTAAATGTGCAGCCGCAGTCAACCGAGCAAATTACATTGGAGAGAACAACGATCTAGCACAAACGCACCTTCACATTCAGTCTTCTCAAATTTCCACGCAATCACGAAAGTTAGTCAACACATACTAAGTATCAGTTCGCTATCCGTCGTCTAGATGACAACATGGTTAATTCATCTACATTCCTACACTGCAACAGGCATCTCCAGTCTGACAGCTCCCACCGTTAACGGGAAACGTTAACCACCCCCACACAGGTCACCGACGCTGCAGGCTGAGCACGCACAGGTAGATTGTTTATCCTAAGAAATCGGTCACATATATATTTTACCCCTGTACTTTCCTCCCCCCATGAACCATGGACCTTGCCGTTGGTGGGGAGGCTTGCGTGCCTCAGCGATATAGATGGCCGTACTGGAGATGCAACCACAATGGAGGGGTATCTGTTGAGAGGTCAGACAAACGTGTGGTTTCTGAAGAGGGGCAGCAGCCTTTTCAGTAGTTGCAGGGGCAAGAGTCTGGATGATTCACTGATCTGGCCTTGTAACACTAACCAAAACGGCCTTGCTGTGCTGGTACTGCGAATGGCTGAAAGCAAGGGGAAACTACAGTCGTAATTTTTCCCAAGGGCATGCAGCTTTACTGTATGAGAGAGCTGCATCAAACCGGTCTCAGGACTGAAGACCACAACAACAACAAATAACAACTTATAACTAAATGTTACGATCGCAGTCTCAGTTGAACGACGTTTGAGAATGAGTGAAGTATCGGAAACACACTCTGTTGATGGTTGTGACTCTGGAAATAGAAATATCAGTATCACTCTTGTGACTTGACATACTCTTCCCATGCTATCACAGTACTTCATGTCAAATCCATACCTTCCTTATAACTGGACATAGTCACTTCCTTTTCACAAACACATACCGGGTGATCAAAAAGTCAGTATAAATTTGAAAACTGAATAAATCATCGAATACTGTAGATAGAAAGGTAGAAATTGACACACATGCTTGCAATGACATGAGGTTTTATTAGAACCAAAAAAATTCAAAGTTCAAAAAATGTCTGGCAGATGGCGCTTCATCTGATCACAATAGCAATAATGAGCATAACAAAGTAAGACAAAGCAAAGATGATGTTCTTTACAGGAAATGCTCAATTTGTCCACCATCATTCCTCAACAATAGCTCAGCTGTAGTCAAGGAATAATGTTGTGAACAGCACTGTAAAGCATGTCCGGAGTTATGGTGAGGCATTGGCGTCAGATGTTGTCTTTCACCATCCCTAGAGATGTCGGTCGATCATGATACACTTGCGACTTCAGGTAACCCCAAAGCCAGTAATCGCACAGACTGAGGTCTAGCGACCTGGGAGGCCAAGCATGACGAAAGTGGTCGCTGAGCACACGATCACCACCAAACGACATGCGCAAGAGATCTTTCACAAGTCTAGCAATATGGGAGCGCCATCCTGCATAAACATCATACATTCCAGCAAGTGTTTATCAGCCAGGCTGGGGATGATGCGATTCTGTAACATATCGGCGTACCTTTCACCCATCATGGTAGAAGTTACAAAACCAGAATCACGCATTTCCTCGAAGAAGAAAGGCCCGATAATGGTAGATGTGGTAAATCCAACCCATACCGTGACTTTCTCGTCGTGCAATGGATTTTCCACGACAGTTCTAGGATTTTCGGTAGCCCAAATTCTGCAGTTGTGGGCGTTGACAGACCCTCGGAGCGTGAAATGAGCTTCATCGGTCCAGAACACGTTACTCAACCAATCGTCATTTTCCGCCATCTTTTGAAACGCCCACACCGCAAATGCCCTCTGATTCACTAAATCGCCAGGTAACAGTTCATGATGCCGATGGATTTTGTATGGATAACATCGGAGGGTATGCCTAAGTGCCAACCAAAGAGTTGTGTATGGAATGCCGGTGCGACGTGCGACTGCACGAGCGCCGATTGCCCCATGCATAGACGAACCCGCTACAGTCTCCATTTCGTCCTGAACTGTCTCAGCAGCATTACGCCTTGTGCTCGGTCGGCCACTACGGGGTCTATCGTCTAAACAACCCGTGGCTTCGAACTTCGAAATCATTCTCGCCACAGCTGCATTTGTCAACGGACCTTTACCCGTTCGAATCCCCTTCCTATGGTGATAGGATCGTAATGCTGAACTAGCACATTCCCCATTCTGATAATACAGCTTCACTAAAAGCGCCTTTTCAGGTAACGTCAACATGCTGCGACTGCTGGTGCATCTGATTCTCTCTCTCATTACAGCTCTTTTTATACACTATTGTCATGCGCAGTCACTGACATTTTGCTGTCCAACGCCATCTGTCGAACATTTGTGAACTTTTTTTTGGTTCTAATAAAACCCCATGTCATTCCAAGCATGTGTGTCAATTTTTACCTCTCTATCTACATTACTCTGTGGTTTATTAAGTTTTCAAATTTATACTGACTTTTTGATCACCTTGTACTTCATAAGCCTGATGCTCAACACGAACCTATCATGCACTCCCTACTACTAAGTATAATGCTTCGTCAATAACTGATCGCTGGCGATACCAAATAATACCCCCCTCCCCAGGGCCCCCCTTTCTCCTCTTCCCTCCTTCTCTCAGAGCGGATTTTCCTCCATCCCCCCCTCCCCTGAGACCCAGCACCCCATACTTGCCTCTTTCCTTCCCACATCCCTCCCTACCTGGCCCTCTTCAGCGCGCCCCCCGCTCATGTCACCCATCCCTTCCCCTCCCTATCTCCCTTCTTCGGGTCTCCCTCATCTCCTAGCGCCTGGCAGATCCTCTGTATTGATCATCATCAGTATGCCACATCAGTGTTGTTTTTAGTGCTGTTTCTCCTGTGCGTCAAGAGGTGTGATTTTAATTGTGTACTGCCTTGAGGTTCGCTGTCAGTGTTACGTTATGTGCTATGCCATCTGTCGATACCTTTATGCTCGTCATACTGTGCCTTGTGTTCTTTTAATCATCGCAGTGTGTGGCTTTTTGTGTGTGCTACTTTTAAACAATTTTTTCTCTCCATTTTACGATCACCCCATTTTTTGTCTATTGCCTTCCATGATGTTCCCCCTTTTTTATATCTATGTTCACCTTATTCTCTCCTTTGCTGTTTTTAAATGTCTTCTATTGTTTTGTTCTATGTCTTTCGGCTGAAGAGCAGCGCCTATGCTGCTGCCAGCCCGCCCCGATGGGGAATTGAAATACAATAAAGGAAAAAAAAACAAATAATACTGAGAGAAAATCAACCATGGGTGGACATGTCTCATAAGTTTTTCTTGCGAGTGCCACCACCGTGCCCTAGAAAGAGAGATGTAATCGCCCAGATGTTAAAAAACTCGATCTCAACAACTACTGTATGTTACTGTCGCAAGCAGTCATGGGCTACAGGTGCACACAAGTATCCATGTTAAAAGATATACTGACTTTATAAATCGAGGTGCTACATTACCTCTGAATGAGGTGGTTTTTCTATCTGGACAAATACTGAGACAGTGATCTCTGGAGTGTATATTATCAGACCAGCAGCGCGCTTATATGTAGCCCAGGACGCAACCTCGTGATAAAATCGCTGAATTTTGAAAGTTAGCCGGCCGGTGTGGCCGTGCGGTTAAAGGCGCTTCAGTCTGGAACCGCGTGACCGCTACGGTCGCAAGTTCGAATCCTGGCTCGGGCATGGATGTGTGTGATGTCCTTAGGTTAGTTAGGTTTAATTAGCTCTAAGTTCTAGGCGACTGATGACCTCAGAAGTTAAGTCGCATAGTGCTCAGAGCCATTTGAACCATTTTTTTGAAAGTTATTCGGCTAAGGAATGTAGTATGAAACTGGTATTTGCGACACCCTCTCGCCACTAGATATTTATCCAGTATGTGTAACGCATTCTGTCTCGATACCATGTCAGAGGTTCCGCTATATATCCACTGAGTTATAGGCAGTGACTGAGAAGGATCACAAACAGTAGTAAATCGTATGCTTATTGAGGTCGAAAGGAATGTACACTAGCTTTTCGGATCTCTAGTGTTACGCTATCCGCTAGAAATGATGTCTCCGATTTGGAATCAAGTCCTCCAATTCAACTACATACCTGCACTGGATCGCAACCACAAGTGCATCATATTTCTGGCACTCTCATATCTCGCAATGAGTCACCTTCCTCGAACCTGTCTGCTACAGTAAAATTACAACCTGGTTTTAGTCAGTCCCTACGCATCTTGCAACTGTTCCCATTTCTACAGCTTTGCACATGTGATCATTCCATTTTAAGTCAGAACTGAGCAGAAGTTGGAGAAAACCATATCCACCACCTTCTGCAACCCGTGTAGAAACAGAGCGACCTGAGTTAGTGCGACAGGAGCACGTTTTGACCATTCAGTGGAAATGCGCGCATTGTGGTGCGTCCAAAACTACATACAAGTACTGTGTCCATTCAAATCTATCAGCCCAACATGCTATCATCGTTATTCTCTATTCTTTAACAGAGAAAAATTAAGAACTGTAGAAGCTCCACTAACTTCATCCGCTATAGAACTCACTTAGGCACCATTGCTTGCACAATGATGCAAAGCTGTGGTGGGGCTCCAGCGAGGAGAGGAGGATTTCGCAATGCTTCCCAGAATAGCACAGCGTGCAGCCCTCCAAGCATTCCTAATGGTATACCCCGTCCCTCACCGAATTTACACCTCAAACTGCTGCTGCTACTACTGCCTGTGTGGCACGATCCTATTAAATATACAGGCACTGCAGAGGCCACTTTAAAGTCTGATCAGCTATACTCTAGGCGAATGATCGTACCCCACAGACTACTAAGTCACAAAAGACGCTCCCTCTGATCCTGCTTAGTTGTTTGAAACACTGTTTTCTATCACTCTTTTGTACAATGCCAAACATTTCGTTTTTCTGCCACGACTTCGAGGCCTGTGGCAGGTTGTAAACTGACATTAAGAAGTCCTGATCGACGGCCTTTCGCAGGAAACTAGACGTTGCACAGTGTAAATCATGTTCTTATGGCGGATACCATAACACACCACACATCGGCTGATTTTAAATAAAGGACAGTTACAACATAAGGAAACCAGAAAGAGTTTGCTCACGTTGTTTAGAGTCTCCAAGCTACAGTCCGAAGGTGATTCACGGCCTCTACATTTAGACTCGTCTCTCACACTGATGGGATAGCTGACAACTCTATGTTCCATTTAGACTGATTCCTCATATTGCAGTCATGTATACGATCACTGTTTCAGTGCTATCCACCCCATAAGGTATAAAAATGGTTCAAATGGCTCTGAGCACTATGGGACTTAACTTCTGAGGTCATCAGTCCCCTAGAACTTACAACTACTTAAACCTAACTGACCTAAGGACATCACACACATCCATTCCCGAGGCAGGATTCGAACCTGCGACCGTCGCGGTCGCGCGGTTCCAGACTGTAGCGCGTAGAACCGCTCGGCCACTTAGGCCGGCCCAGAAGGTATAGCCCATCCGCCAAAATTCTCTCTTCAACTCAAACAAGCGATGTCAGTCAATCATTATGTGGTAACCAATAGCGCACCAATGCACAGAGGGGATGGAAAAGACAGCATCTATGTACTCAAATAATAAACATCACAGCTGATAGTGCGAACAACTTTAGCCATTTTGCACTAACTTCAACACCAACCAATGATGTCACAGCATGTTTCCCCAGTTTCAGTATCATAGCTAAACCACATCTTCTCTACTTTGCGAGTATCATTGCGAATGCAGATAGATGACTGCTCAGTACATCCATTCAGCGTTAATTCTCGAACACATAAATCATCAAAGTATACCAGACAGCACTCTACATATTTCTAACACCTCGAGAATAGTGCTTAATTTACGATCTATCTCTCTGCGCATGAGAGTCACAGAGCATTCTCGCTGTCTTAGCGTAAAATTAGAGAGTGAAAGACCCTCTTCACACTGTCATTGACCAACCCGCCCTGCAACACCATTACCAAATTAATCTGCAACTGATCAGAAGTAGACCGCTACACTCCATGGCCCGTGAACGAATGGAGCTTTCCAAGTCCTAACCCATCCAAGTGCACGAGATTTCTCGAGATATGTCTATGGCGAGGAGCTTAGCACCCCTCATCGATGTATAGTAACAGAATTCAAAGTGTCGTGATGTAACAGCAGATGGTTAAAAAGAACAAGAAACGAATGATTTTTATGCATGATGGAGCTCCAAACGGATGGAGTTCGACGCATTTTTATGTAAACCAATCAAGCTATAAACTCTAAAGCATTGTTCTAGAGTCTAGGATCGATACCTGGAAGGTACTGGTAAGAGAGAACATAAACACATGCACTCCTAAGGCTACAACGTTCTGCACTTAAAACGGGCTACGATGTTAGATCCACTGCGTTTCCAACCTATCAGCGGTATGGAATGGAGCGCTGTTAATATTCCAATGTGAGAAATATACTCCAAGTGCATGGCATACATCCGTCTTCCCAGTTTCTCTACGATAAACTATGTTATAAAACCGTAAAACGAAAAAACTGCTTCCATAAAACATTTGCTCTGCGTGATAGGAGCAATATATAGCTTTCCGGAGACGTATAGTGTCCACCATTCACATCCGATGACGGTTCAGAAAAAATACGATGCTTGCATCAGGCCTATATAAAATGATCATTAGTAATGGGGGATACATCCTACAAGCAAACAGATAAACGCATATCAGCAGCGTCAGACATATGAAAATTACAATGCATTCCGTCACTAACTCTGTAAACAGCACATCTGTCAGGCAGATGTATACACAGGGATTGCAGGGCCTCACAAGCGCCTATCGCTAACTTAGTTATGACGCTGAAGTCTCGATTTTACACCCAAGATACGACAGGGAGGATGGAGTACATCGCATAAATCAAAGTTCGTTTAGAGGAATGTGTCAAGTTTCATCACACATGAGATGGGAGTCCTCTGATGACCGACAGGTTTACCGTTAACGATCGCAAGTAGACAGTGCTTTAAACCACATACAGAACACGTGGCTGTATATGAGTCGAACGCAAGCTATGTCACGCGACCGTTGCATCTCTACAGAACAGTGTAAAAATTGACCTGTAGCAACTTCTCCTTCTCTAGAATGCATCCATTGTGTGGTACAACAGTGGAGACAAATCATTAGTGGCCGTTTAAACACCCATCTTGACCCGACCCAGCAGGTCTGCCGCGGATTGCCCCACAACCTGCTCAGTCATCGCCTGTGCTGCCCGATATCTTCAGGTAGCCACATTTGGAAAGGACTGCTGTTTCCCCACGTCCACAACATGGCTTTGGCTTAGCGACGGCGTCCCTTGCTTCCGCTTTTCTCTGCAGCTGTACTGTTATCCTCCCGTTCCACCGGGTGAGGTGGCGCAGTGGTTAGCATACTGGACTCGCATTCAGAAGGACAACGGTTCAATCCCGTGTCCGGTCATGCTGATTTAGGTTTTCCGTGATTTTCGTAAATCGCTCCAAGCAAATGCTGGGATGGTTCCTTCGAAAGGACACGGCCGACTTCCTTGCCCATCCTTCCCTAATCCGATGAGACCGATGACCTTGCAATTTGGTCTCTTCCCCCAAACAACCCAACCCAACCCAACCCTCAAATTCCATCCGCACATCATGTTGTTGCTTCCAGTGTGTCTCAAAAGAATTTCTTTTTGTGACATCTGTGCCCATTAATATATACAGTTTGTAAGTAGGCTGTTTAGGTTTTTTTATTGGTAACGCCACCTGTGTGCAGTCTGTGGCTAGTTTGCATTGTTGTCTGCCATTGTAGTGTTGGGCAGCGGCAGCTGGATGTGAACAGCGCGTAGCGTTGCGCAGTTGGAGGTGAGCCGCCAGCAGTGGTGGATGTGGGGAGAGAGATGGCGGAGTTTTGAAATTTGTCATGAACTGCTATATTTATATATGATGATATCAAGGTAAATACATTGTTTGTTCTCTATTAATATCTTTCATTTGCTAACTATCCCTATCAGTAGTTAGTGCCTTCCATAGTTTGAATCTTTTATTTAGCTGGCAGTAGTGGCGCTCGCTGTATTGCAGTAGCTTGAGCAGCGAAGATTTTTGTGAGGTAAGTGATTTGTGAAAGGTATAGTTTAATGTTAGTCAGGGCCATTCTTTTGTAGGGAATTTTGAAAGTCAGATAGCGTTGCGCTAACAAAATATTGTGTGTCAGTTTAAGCACAGTCATGTATAATTGTTCAAAAGGGGACGTTTCAAGTTACTTTCCGATTTACACAAATACTATACAATACATAACACAAAATCATTGACATGTTTCGGTTATTAAATATAAATTTTTAAGATGCATTCACTAGTGAGGTCGTTTATCTTTACATTTATTGTTGTTCTAGTCTTACAATCAGCCAAGATGGTCACTTGTTTACTCTCATTATTCTGATCAAAACTTCATTTACAAAGTTAATGTTAATTATAAAAGAACATATTCCTTAACCTCTCTAATTTAATTATTAAATATCTGCCGGCATCTGTATATCTACAAAAAATACATGTTCATTAGTTACCATACAACAGTAAAATTATAATCATCACCAGATTCCAATGTTAATAATTGCAAATACTAGCCCGCATCTCGTGGTCGTGCGGTAGCGTTCTCGCTTCCCACGCCCGGGTTCCCGGGTTCGATTCCCGGCGGGGTCAGGGATTTTCTCTGCCTCGTGATGGCTGGGTGTTGTGTGATGTCCTTAGGTTAGTTAGGTTTAAGTAGTTCTAAGTTATAGGGGACTGATGACCATAGATGTTAAGTCCCATAGTGCTCAAAGCCATTTGAACCATTTTGCAAATACTACTTGTTAAACTACTGGCCGCCGCGGGGGATTAGCCGAGCGGTCTCAGGCGCTGCAGTCATGGACTGTGCGGCTGGTCCCGGCAGAGGTTCGAGTCCTCCCTCGGGCATGGGTGTGTGTGTGTTGTCCTTAGGATAGTTTAGGTTAAGTAGTGTGTAAGCTTAGGGACTGATGACCTTAGCAGTTAAGTCCCATAAGATTTCACACACAATTGAACATTTTTTGAACAAACTACAGGCCAGTAGAGTGTTTATACTAGTCTAACCACAACCCTATTCATAGTACTACACTGTCTTTGGGTATCACAAGATCGTCCAGTCTCATGGCTCTCGTTTCGTCGTGGAAGTTGTCCTGAACATCTGTGAACAAGAAAGTGCACATCTGCACAAACAAACACAAATAAATGATTAGGTGGGCCTTTTCTCCATTTCATGCTTCAGCCTGCTTCCTGTGGACAATCATAAACTACATACCAAGTTCAGTACAAAATTACTGTAAGCTTCTTTAATCACACTGTCACGTTCTTTCTGTCATGTTTTTACTGAGTGATACCTTCTCTGTCGCTGTTCTTCCTCCGGCGCTGCTGCTATTACCTTCATCTATCGTTAACTCTTCCTTTTAGGTTACTATAGATACATTTCACTTTACTGGTCGTACATGCAAATATAAAGATTTTAGTACATTATATAAAATCACTACTCATCAACACGAGTGCCATGCCCTTATGTATTACCCATGATGTCACGTGCTTTGAACGAATAGAATTTCTTACTTACAGAGTTGGCGGACCTCACATCCTACAATTTCTTACTTTCCTTTATTAATTTTTACATGTCTATATTCTCTTGTTACACTTCCATTTCCTGTCGCTATAACACTCAAACAATATTTCGGTGCGTACATATGTATTCCGCAGAGCTGGCCACCGTGTACACAACTATTCCATCTCTCTGAACAGCATAAATACAACGTTTCCATATACAAATAATGGTGCTCTCTCGCGTAGCCACGTGGAGCAGGCCACCTAGTGAACTCTCGGTCCTCTGAATGGAGACAAATCATACCTGGACGATACACCTGCGTGTCACCGCCAATCACTACTAGCAAGTCACTCATTTGTTATCCCATTGCTCATGAAGTATTCCAATTTTTTTTTCAGAATGTTGACGTTCTCTTCTAATACGTTCTACATCAATTACCTATTCACACATCTTTACAACATTTTTGCAGTACCATACATTTCTCATTTTTACTTTATTCCTTCATGGACAAATAGCACATCTTAAAACCCAAACACCTTTTAACTTGTACTATCAGCTTGCTGTGCACATAGTTATAGCCTACAAAAAGAAACATACCCTAATTTTCTCACCCTCGGCATCATGCCCATTTTTATGCACTGTAGTACCTATTTTAACATGATAATAGCACAAAAAATATTGATAAATTTACATATCCCCGCAGTGTAATAACTTAACTTAATTGCTAACTATATACATTATACTTTACTTTTGCCGTACAAGTTCACTTAATTATTCCTACTTATTCTATGTCATTTTGGCATACTCTTCCAGGGTTAGGTGGTCTAATTTCAATTCACTGTTTCCGATTCCTGTTGTTTTTCATTCCACCCCTTCCTTGGTCAGACCGTTAACGAGTTTCTCTATTGTCGCCCCATGATGCGCCATTATTTTGTGGCTCCCATCTGCGTTCATTTTACCTATATTCTCTGCCATAGTTCTTCCACTGTACATTGTTCCCACTACTATATCTATGGTCCATGTTTTGGTGAGGCGGACGATTTACGTTGTTTTGCCAGTTATGGCCTCTGTTATTCCCTCCGTTGTTCTCCCTTCTTTCACTTTGCACGTCTCTCTGCCTACGTTCTTCTCGCTCCTGCTGCTCGTTGAAAGCGAACTCCAACTCTCTTAAGATACTCTTGAATCCTACATCACTCTCACATCGACCGACGAGTGTTTGCTGGTAGGAAATTGGCAACTTCATGTAGCACAATCTAATGATCTCAGATGGTGTGCATGGATTGTCCAAATATTGATTTTTCTTGGTCAAGTTTTCGAAAGACTTCACCGGACTATGGAACCCTGAACTCTCTTAAGTCTCTGCTCATCATTATTTCCTGTCTGATTCTGTTCTGTGTCTCCTTGGACAAGTATTTGTTTAAAAATGCGTCACGAAACTCTTTGTATGACGTGCACGTTTTTGCATGTTCCGCATGCAATTAGCCGATGTTCCCTCGATATGTAAACATACGAAGTCCAGATTGTACATTAGAGACTAGTGAGGAGGTAATGATAAATCAAACTCTCCAATAAAAGTTTTTGGGTGTAAAACATTACCCTCGTCTTTGTAATGCTGAAATTTTGGTACAGAGATAAAATGCTTAAAATCGAAAATTTCATTAGAATTTCTTCCCGCTCGGCCTACACATTCTCACTTGACGCTAACGTTCCCGGTCTACCGTTACTTTTGGCATCCTCTCTTCTACTCCCTGTTACGTTTTCATCACTGGAAAAATGTCCCATGGTGCGCATTATCAGGTAACAACTATGCGTATGAAATATCTTATTGCCGTTCTCCGTATTCGCAATTTGCGACCCAGTCGTGCTCTGTGTAGACGCGTGGGCCACCTCTCTAGCGATGTTGCTCTGCAGATACGCTTTCAGTCTGTAGTTGTCGAGCAACTCTTACATTCGAGCACATTCTAGTATCACCTGGGCTTGGACATGATTGTGCTGAGTTTGAACTGGCTTTTTCGGTTTCTGTTATTTAAAAATCGCCCAGTATTTCTTTTCTGAGATGTGATTTTTGACTAGGTTGCGACCTGACTTCCTGAGGTAATTGTTTAATTTCTAATTCAATGTTTTGTTGAAATTGGGAGAGCTCCGCGGTCAATACCTTATTTGGTGCAATTTCTGTCTTTTGCAGTGGCTTCGTGTTTTCTGTCTTCTCGAATGTTTCAAGAGCAATTCGCTTTGCGCCCCTCACTAGCAATCGCTCCTCGTTCGCGGTTCTTCTGACCTCCGCAATCTCTCGTTCTAGTTTTGTTCGGAGCGTCACTACCTCATATTTCACTTCCCTCGTTTCACGTTTTACTAACTGAATTTCGAATTTTGAATTTTACTTCCCATTTCGGCACTAACGTTTTGAATTTTACTTCCCATTTCAGAGCGTACTTCATCATTCCGCTTTTTTATTTGCTCTCCCAATTCAGCGCTGACCTTTTGAATTTCATTTTCCATTTCTGAGCTGACCTTCTGAATTTTATTTCCCATTTCTGAGCTGACCTTCTGCATTTCAGCACTAACGTTTTGAATTTTGCTTCCCATTTCACTTCCCATTGCTTTTAGGTATGCAAGGATGTCCAACACACTTGTGTTATCTAAATCTTCTCTCCTATTGTGACTTTCTCTTCCTCTACTCTTAGGTGATCTTCTCCCCTTTTCCTTTTCCATTTCTTGGTATTCAAGGAAGTCATCACCGCGCGCCCCTGATATGCTGCCTCGTGATGATGTTACTGACGGCGATCTACAATTCTTAGTTGTTCTGCGTTCACTTAGACTCCCTACATTATAGTCCCGTATCTTTATGATTGCCTCAGTGTGTCTCTGTTTCTCATATTCGCTATCAGATTACCCACCACGGGCTTAAGTGTGTCTATCATCTTGAAAAAATTCCCTTGGATTGGTATTCTCCACACCTGTGCCTTGTGCCCCCAACATAGCTAGCTCTTTTCATCCCATAGGCTTTCCTGACTACCCCGTGTCTCTGCCATTTCTATATTGTTACAAGTAGTGATCTGTTGTGCTACTAAGCGCGCTTTTGCTCTAATTATCATGGACTGATCCCTGACAACAGATGTCTTAAAAGTACACACAATTTACACTACGCACATTTATTATGCAATGGACATGTAACATAAAATATCTACAACAAACAAGATAAACTAATGGCAACGTCGTGAACGAGCAGTGTTGTTGCAATAAAAACAAAATGCAACGACAATGATATAACATAAATATCAATAAATTGCAGCCAGTTGGCTGAAGCACAACGTCTATGAAAAGAAATACAATAAAATACACAAATATAATTTTTAATGTTCTCGCGTGACTTTACCAGTGATAAATATACACACAAGAGAATGATCACTATCAATAACACTTAAATATTATAAATGGAAAAAAAAATTTTTTGAAAATTTCCGAGGTTTCAAACCAGTTTATGGCTACTATCAGAAGGCTCTAAGTATGATCCTGGCAGGGTAAGCCATATCCAAGATGCTACTCCAGGCGGGTGTAAAATGAATGTGCGCAACGGAAAAGCTGAATTCGAAAATGAAGATTTGGCCCTGTCTGACTACCCCCTGAAGCAGATCTTAGAATCTCTTAATGGTGATATCTCCTCCTTCTTGCTCTATAACGTATAAATTACAACATAAATGAATGATTAAGGGAACTAGTAACTATAAAATGATAAACGCTGCTTCTGCTCGTACATTTAATGTAGATTAAAACCACTTTATACATTACAAACGTTTACATATCAATGTCCAGTGGACATAAAGAGACAACAATGAATTTCCTAACTAATATCAGTGAGGAATTGCCCAAATCTGCCCTTTTTTACCGCTACGTGATCTAATATAAATAACATGAGATGACCAACATCATCTATTTACCAAACACTAGAAGACAGTACTTTCAAAGATGATCTACAGTGGTGTGCAACCTTAGTGGAAATAAAACCTACGTGATCACAGCTGTTTAGCCTTATAGCCCTAATAATCCGAAGCACTTAGCGATATCACTGTATGTACTGCGTCCGGTGCGTCCGAGGGACGGTTCTCGTACACGTCTGTGACGATGGAAGAATTCCAGCCACAAAATAAACTCTTTAGAACACTAGGACGGCAGAAGGCGGTACTCTGACTAGTATACTCTAATACTGTCTTCTCTCTGTGTTCTACAGACGAGAAACGCGAACTCCCAGCCACAAGGACGGAGTTCAGGTAACGTCTCAATGTGAGTATAGGCAGAAGTGCTCTCAATCACTGAACGCTGCGTACTCAACGACGACTCCCTATCCGGAGGCGAAGTCCAGAATCGTAAGTTCACAACAGTACAGTGCCTAACCGTTCTAACTACAAAATCTCCTGAGAGCAAAGACAGCAAGTCCGTCTGTTCCAACAAAAGCTGATACTCAGCAACCGTCAATTTTGGGCGCTCAAAACGGAAGACCAGTAACCTCCCCCTCACTTATTGACTTTAATGACAGTGAAAAATTAAACCGCGTGCACCTAATGGAAATTTGGGAAAAGCAATCGTCACCGAAGTTAATTTGTCGGTAAAGAGGGAGGAAAGGGTTACATCTAAATGAAAGGTAAAATGCAAATGAAATTGGTGGAAATTAATTTTGAGAAAAGGGTAAAATTAATAAAGAAAGTAAATGTGCGGTCGTTACGTTAACAATTAATTGGCGTTAATTAGATATTTGAGATTTGGGGAAAATTACGTTCGCCAGTCCTATGGACAACTGCTATAGCAACTGAAAATGAAAGATTAATGCACATATAATTAGCACTAAAAGCGTGGCAACTGAAGGTTGACACGTGCTGTGTGAAAACTGAATGTCTGTCAGAAGTAATAAATTTCGCTACACTCTGACTTAATTTAGCAAAAGAATTAATAAAAGAGGAAAATTGAAAGTTAATTTAGTGACTGAAATTAATATTGAACTTTGTTTCTGAAGCACTACGAAATTCAGTAAAATAAGGTTAGTCTTGGGCTACCTCAACAATCATTTCAAAAGCTACTTGAATCTACGCAATTTAGAAATAAGAGATTTAACTTTGAACTTGAATTAAATGATTCTGAACAATTAACAATAGTAAAATTTAGTACGTACCAAGCTGAGCTGCAGTCACAGGTAAGCTAAAATATGGTAACAAAACTCGCACTATTAATTTCTGCTTGTGTAATCTAAATATTGTAGCCAGCTATGAATACTTTAACTGAACTTTGAAATTAAAGCAGTGAAATGGAATGATATTACTTTAATGCTGGCGTATGAATTTCAACGACACTTGGGTTCATTCCAGAAAAGGAAGGGACCCTGCTTGGTAATGCAATTGGGACAATGAGCAACAAAGCTTCATGCTAAGTTGCTGTATTTTTGTGATGCAACAGTTTGAAAAGCTGAGGTCTGCCATACAGTTCTAAAACTTTACGTGCTTTTAGTCTTCCTTGTTGGTTGATTGAAGGTTTGCAGTCATCGATCGGGGAGGTGGCGACAGTCACTCATTGTCGGCCGTCGCTGTTGCAGAAGCTGGATGTTGGCGCGTCTTCATCTCGACACGGTCACCAGGCGAAACGGGCTCTTGATGTGCGCCAGCTAATGCTTCCCGTCCGCGACACCGTGTCAGAAACTATCATAGCAAGTCGAGCGCAATTACATGCTGCCAAACCCGAAAGTGCGGCAACTCGCGGGAGCGTCACACAACACACCTGCTCCACCGCCCTACTCCAGCCAGACCCCCTCTGCCCGCGCTCCATGTGGCGGAGTTAACACTACCAAAGATCCTAAACACTTTGGTTCTCCACACAACCTATCGATGTAATCGTTCAATAGCATAGTTTTCCCTAGGCCAGACTCAGCGTAAAAATACAAATAATATTTACAAAAACAAACCAATTATACATCGACATAAATGCATATATATATATATATATATATATATATATATATATATATATATATATATATATATATATATAGTAGAACAATTACAATATATAAAGACACAGAAATGTCATACCTTCAGGTAACAAAATAAGGAAAAAAATTTATAGTACAATAGATGGAAATAGGAGGATATGCATTTCCGGCATTACAGACCGCGTCTCTCCACTGCTGGCTTCCCAGCAAAGCTCGGCTCCCCTCCCTCGTAACTCAGAAGGCAAATCATAGTCTCGAAACCAAGGAATATTCTCCTTCTCTACAGATTCTTCCGAATGCCAACCAACCATATTTTAGTCTTTTGTCGTTAAGCGCGGAAAGTTCACGAGGAAATTCCTAATCTCATACAATGGTATGCTTCTCAGAGTAAAAATCCTCGGAAATAACCCAGCCTGCGTGATTTCCGAGGTGACGCTTCCTTGTTCCTCTCTGCTGTGTCCAAGATTTTCAGAGTTTCCGAGGTATTATCCGGTTATCTTTCCGGCCCTACTACAACAGCGGCCGCCGCTGTATTGTGTTTCCGCGATCAGGTGCCCAGACGGTCCGTCTTAGCACTTGCTGTGTGAGGCAGGACCAACACACCTGTGCGGGCTTTTCCACCCAGGGCTTGAGTTACGCCTGCAGTTTCATTTCCACTGGCGTTCCAACCTCTACTAGTATAAGCAATCATTCATTACGCCATTTTGATAATAAAGACACTTCGTCACCTTTCATGCAATAAGCGTTAACAACTATTTACATAGTGTACTTGACAATATCTGTCTTCTTTAAAGATTCATATATAAGATATACATCCTATCGAATGATACCTAATTGCAGTTGTAAGTAACGGTCAAGTATGTAGATGAGTGAAACTTCCTGGCAGATTAAAACTGTGTGCCGGACCGAGACTCGAACTCGGAATCTTTGCCTTTCGTGGGCAAGTGCTCTACCATCTGAGCTACACAAGCACGACTTACGCTCCGTCCTCACAGCTTCAGTTCTGCCTGTACCTCGTCTCCTACCTTCCAAACTTCACAGAAGCTCTTCTACGAACTTTGAAGAAATAGCACTCCTGGAAGAAAGGATATTGCGAAGACATGGCTTAGCCACAGCCTGGGGAATGTTTCCAGAATGAGATTTTCACTCTGCAGTGGAGGTGCGCTGTAGATGAGTGCTTGTAAGGTGCGAAATGATAGCCACCTTACAACAGTGCGAAAGACCAAGTGCCGGTATATGTTCACTTCCTTGATAATATACTAGTCTGCAGCGAAAATCCTAACAGTGTATAAAAGAGTATAAAATCATTTTTTCCCTAAATATCCTCAGGCAAACGGCTCGATGATTCTATTTATAAGGTTGTAACTGATTCCTCTATCATCCTCCTCCACCTAGGCTTTCGCCCCTCCTTTAACGGCGTCACCGCAGATTAGCAACTTATACCAGTGCCCAAATGTGTTATCTATGAACAAGAGTAAATTTCCTCAGCTGCATTCCGAAATGGTTCCAGAAACAAGTAACTTCTAATAACAAAACATTTGGCACAGAAAAGTGTCCAAAAACTGTTGCTTGAAATGTCCTGAAACCAAAGAAACAAAATTCAGAAAAATGCGTGAAATTTGGACGTCTATGATTCTGCTGTGTGCATACACAAATTCTGAGCCTGAGATATTATTATCACGTGTAGTAGCGAGCGAACAGTTGTCGAGAGGAATGGGAAGCGGTCGGGAGCAGCGTGCGGTGGAGAGATGTCGCTGCCTGCCGTGAGCGTGCTAGTAGCAGTGGATGAGACTTTGGTATTAAATGAGGATTTTTGGTAATATGCTTTTTTCCTGCACGTAGTTGTTGGTTGCTTGTGCACTGGAGGGATCTTGTAAGATTTGTGTATGCATACATTGAGAGTAGCCTAATATTCGTATCCTTGTTGTGACCAGAAACATGTTTGTTGTGTACAGACATTGTGGAATAATTAAAATTTTATGTTAAGTTTGTCAGTGTTTAAATAATATATTGTAAACATAGGCTATGGACTTGACTGGTTTCTTTCATTTTTTTACACCGTTTGATTCTAGTTGACCAAACCACTTCTCATCATTCAATTTCTTTGTATACAAATATGCCAGTAATTGTTACAATCAGTACTTGCATGGCACTCCGCATGGATAGCAGTATTGCTTTTGAAGTATTTTAGCACGTTGCTGCTCATGCAGTTGCTGCGGCAAGACGAGGTAGGTTGTCCGTTGCGAGCAGAAGCATTGCAGAATAATTTTTAGGAGACGTTAGAGAATATTTTTAAACTCGCAGTCAGATAGTTGGGAATTGATTTCTTTATGATTTGCAGGGAAAGTAATTTTTCAGTCTTTATTTTCGCTCTCATTCAGAATACTATAATTGTCAGAGACGGAACGTCACTCACATGTTTCCGTGCGTCTTTCAAAATAATTACGAACGCGTGTCAAACGAAACGGAAAGCATCTTCCACGGATATTTACGTCTTAAACCTCGCGTCTCCTCGTGTCAGATTCTCAGTGTCACCCCGTCTAGCTGCAGTTGGCAAAATCGTTACGACATTTAAAAGAAAGGTTAACGAATCGTGACAGTTTGAAATAGGTTCGATTCTGCCGAAAAGCGATTTCTCCCATACTTTATTTCACTCGAACCAGGCCCCACATAAGTTCAGAGGTTGTTTTCGTAACATCGAGGTCGCTCTAAGAATGTACACTATGTGATCAAAAGTATCCGGACACCTGGCTGAAAATGACTTCCAAGTTCGTGGCACCCTCCATCGGTAATGCTGGAATTCAGTATGGTGGTGGCCCACCCTTAGCCTTGATGACAGCTTCCACTCTCGCAAGCATACTTTCAATCAGGCACTGGAAGGTTTCTTCGGGAATGGCAGCCCATTCTTCACGGAATGTTGCACTGAGGAGAGAATCGATGTCTGTCGGTGAGGCATGGCACGAAGTCCGCGTTCCAAAGCATCTCAAAGGTGTTCTATAGGATTCGGATCAGGACTCTGTGCAGGCCAGTCTATTACAGGGGTGTTATTGTCGTGTAACCACTCCACCACAGGCCGTGCTTTATGAACAGGTGCTCCATCGCGTTGAAAGATGCAGTCACCATCCCCGAATTGCTCTCCAACAGCGGGAAGCAAGAAGATGCTTAAAACATCAATGTAGGTATGTGCCGTAATAGTGTCACGCAAAACAACAAGGGGTGTAAGCCCCTTCCATGAAGAACACGGCCACACCATATCACCACTGCCTCCGAAATTTACTGTTGACTCTACACACGCTGGCAGATGACGTTCACCCGGCATTCGCCATACCCACACCCGGCCATCGGATCGCCACATTGTGTACCGTGATTCGTCACTCCACACAACGTTTTTCCACTGTTCAATCGTCCAATGTTTACGCTCTTTACACCAAGAGAGGTGTCGTTTGGCATTTACCGGTGTGATGTGTGGCTTATGACGAGGCTCTAGACAATGAAATCCAAGTTTTCTCACCTCCCACCCAACTGTTATTGTACTTGCAGTGGATCCTTACGCAGTTTAGAATTCCTGTGTGGTGGTCTGAATAGATGTCTGCCTATTACACATTACGACCCTTTTCAACTATCGGCGGTCTCTGTCAGTTAACAAACGAGGTCGACCTGTACGCTTTTGTGCTGTACGTGTCCCATCACGCTTCCACTTCGCTATAACATCGGGCACAGTGGACCTAGGAATGTTTAGAAGTGTGGAAATCTCGCGTGCAGCCGTATGACACAAGTGACACCCAATCACCTGACCGCGTTCGAAGTCCGTGAGTTCCGCGGAGCGCCCCATTCTGCTGTCTCACAATGTCTAATGACTAATGAGGTCGCTGATATGGAGTAACTGGCAGTAGATGACAGCACAGTGCACATTATATGAAAAAGTACGTTTTTGGGGGTGTCCGGATACTTTTGATCACATAGTGTATCTGTTGCCTACAATCGCAAACAGCAGTTGCAAACGGTCATTTTCAGAACTGAAGATTATCAAAAACGGGCTACGAACCTTAGTGTTGGAAGACGAGCTCGACGATTGGGCATCATTCAGTATTGAAAGTGATATTTTAAAACAACTAAATTGGGAAGACAATAAAGTACGCTCAGTAATATGAAGTGTAAATGCAACCGGTTAGTCAATAAAATTATTTAAAACTTCCATATTAAGGCTATTATCTGGTAAAATATTGTACTTCAATTCAATGTAGGTGCTTCTTGATAAGTTTATTTTGCTGGTCTGAATTTGCCTAACAAACATGATTGATTACGGTTACAACTGGCGACCCGCCCGGATTCGTCCAGGTGGGACTAAGAATCTACTATCGGACGACTTGTCTGGCATAGCGCTAATAGATTATACGCACAAACCTTCCGCGTGAATCAGTCTATCTGTTAGGGAAAATCGTATCAAAATCCCTACAGTTATTCCTCAGATTATTCTTCACATACAGACAGAAAAACGTTGCGGGGGACTTTAGACATAATTCATCGTAGTTCAGCCAATTTGCACGAAATATTTATACTTTATATACAGAAACCTTAATTGGTAATCACTCTAGTATTAGTGAAAGCCGTATCAAAATTCTGCAATAGTTTCTGAGATTAACCATCACACAGAAACAGAAAAACGCAGCGGGGGGCTTTTATAGTAAACAGTGATACATTATTTTTAAAATTGAAATACCGGTTTACATGGACGTGAATCCAAATTTTTTTCTTTTCTTAAGCAAAATATAGGGTGTTTAAAAAAATGTGTCACATATTCCTACTGGAGGTGGTATTGGTCAAACTAGAAGAAAAGTTCCCATAATGATACGTTCGGAAACAAATACCTGTTCAGAGATGGACCATTGAAGATCCGCAGTTCACAGCCTTCATTTTATTTACATGTGAGACAGGATTCATAACGATAGTTTAGTAAATTACTAGAATATGCACATGTGGGTAGTTGCAAATCCTGGAGCAATCATTGAGGTGAGCCAGCTGGATCGAAGTTTTTGCTTTTGCACTGCATTCCGCAATCTTTTAGTTACGTGCATCGGTTTCCCGACGCTCTTGTGTTTAGTGTGTTCGGCTTCTCATAACCCTTAGCCACCGCTTGCCGAAATTTCCACACTGTCATCTGTCGATCTGCAGAGCTCGATGAAGGTACCGCGGCCGTTCCTGAACTCGTGAAATGGCCAAATCTGTAGTTGTTTCCAGATCTCTCCCACACAACGGCCTCCCGGAAGCTTGGATTACAGGAGTACGCCACTACTCCCAGCCACAGCAGGATCGCTTCAGTACCAACGTATGGGTGCGAATTGTCGGTGACAGACTCACAGGGCCACAAACCTTACCAAACAGATTAACAGATGCTGTGTATTACGGATTTCTACGCGATACATTAGCAGCACTATTGCAGAACTTTACCCTTGCAGAAAGACAACGACTCTGTTTTATGCACGAAGAGGCACCACTCAGATTTCTACGGATCGAGCGCCAGTACTTCACAGCCACGTTTCATGGGCGATCGATTGGCCGAAGAGTTCCGATAGCACGGCCTCTCTGTTCACCAGATCTTAATCCATTCGGTTTCTGGCTATGGGGATATTTAAAGGCATTTGTGTGTACGCTACCAATCGACAATGTGCAGACGTTACAGGAGCGTGCGAGTAATGCATGTTACGCGATCCGAATGGAGCCAGGTGCATTTGAAAGAGTGCGTGATTCACTGCGAAGACGGGCCGAAAGATGTGTCAGGATATGTGGTAAACACATGCAGCACTACCTGTAGTGTCTTCTTCTACGTAACAAACAGACGGGAATGAGAGGACAGATTGATCCATGCCTCAATAGATATTGGCTTCCGGACGTATCATTCTAGGAATTTTTTTCTAGTTTTGACCAATATTACCTCCTGTAGGAACATGTGGTACTTGTTCTAAACATCCTGTGCAGTTAGAATGATTTTCACTCTGCAGCGGAGTGTGCGCTGATATTAAACTTCCTGGCAGATTAAAACTGTGTGCCGGACCGAGCCTCGAACTCGGGACTTTTGCCATTCGCGGGCAAGTGCTCTACCAACTGAGCTGTCCTCACAGCGTTACTTCTGCCAGTACCTCGTCTCCTACCTTCCTGCGAGGTACTGGCAGAAGTAAAGCTGTGAGGACGGGGCGTGAGTCGTGCTTGGGTAGCTCAGTTGGTAGAGCACGAGCCCGCGAAAGGCAAAGGTCCCGAGTCCGAGTCTCCGTCCGGCACACAGTTTTAATCTGCCAGGAAGTTTCATCCTGTGTAGTTGTTCATAACGATAAAGCGTGTTGTATATCTTAGTGATTCCAATTATTTCCATTTTCAATCTCATTGTAAATTGTGTAGTAAAATTTTATACAATTAAAACATAAATCATAAATGCTACGATCTTGGCTTTAAATCCGAAAATCGCTCTAAAATGATTTTTCAGGGCTTTTTTTCACGATATTGCCGCTAGTAGGATCCACACTGCAGGTTCAGTTCTGTTGATGAGAATGGAATGGACAGAACCTGCTGCCAGCCGAACCTCACTTCTCTCGAGAGACACCAAGCTTGCTTCCGAGATCTACGTTCCAGTTCGACGAATGGTTCACCATCAACAAGACCGTAAGCCTTCACTGCTTACGGTGATGTCCATTTATCAATAAAATTCCCAAAACAACGATGAGTATGGTTCACAAAAATTGCTTATATTTGGGAACACAAATACTGTAGAAAACTTTTCTAGGATGTAGGCGTTTATGGGAAACATAAAGGATCATCTATTCTCAAGGAAGTGTGTTGTCTCTGACATAATCCAATACAGTGAGGTGACAAAATTCATGGGATAGCGATACGCATATTTACAGATGGAGTCAGTATCGCGTACATAACGTATAAAAGGGCAGTGCATTAGCGGTGCTGTCATTTGTACCCAGGCGCTTCGTGTGAAAAGGTGTCCGACGTGATCGTGGCCGCGCGACGGGAATCAATAGACTTTGAACGCGGAATGGTAGTTGGAACTAGAATCATGCGGCATTCCATTTCGGAAATCGTTAAGGAATTCCATATTCTGCGATCCGCAGCGTCAAGAGTGTGGCGGGAATACGACATATAAGGTGTTACCTCTGACCACGAGCAACGCAGTGGCCGACAGCCTTCACTTAACGAGAGCAGCGGCGTTTGCTTAGAGTTGTCAGTGGTTACAAACAAGCAACACTGCGTGAAAGAACCGCAGAAATCGTTGTGGGACGTACAGTGAACCATCCGCTAGGGCAATGAGGCGAAATTTTGCGTTAAAGGGCTATGGCAGTAGGCGACCGACGCAAGTGCATTTGCTAGCACCAAGGCATCGTCTGCAGCGCATCTCTTGGGCTTGTAACCATATCGGATGGACCCTAGACGACTGGGAAACCGTAGACTGGCCACCGTTGGGTGGCTTGCGGAGTGTAAATGAAGAGGTAGATGTAGATGAGTCCCGATTTTAGTTGGTAACAACTGTGGTAGGATTCGAGTGTGGCGCAGACCTCACGAAGCCATAGATCTGGGCTTAACAACTGGCCGGTTTTGAGCGCGAGTACTCGCGTCTGCTCAGGCACGTGCTCGCGAGCAGCTGCAAGGTCGCGGAGTAGGGAGGGAGAGGAGGGAGGGGAAATGTGCGCGCACGTTTGAATAGGGCCGCAGCGTGCCTATTGAATTCGCGCCGACTGTGTAACGTTTAAAGTACTACGATCAGCTCTTAACAGTCACTTCGCTCGTTAAGAATCGTGTGAAGTCGCCGTTGTGTAACCCCAACCATGCTTTCGCAGTTCAACCCCCATTGGGAGGAATTGTATCTGTTTACTGAAAAAGATGGTGTTGCAAAATGTTTAGTATGTCACAAAACGCTGAATTCTTTTACGAAATTTAATTTGTAGCGACATTATATGTCGTACCACGCGAAAGACTACGGACGTGGAAAATGTGGTTGACCAGATCGTGCACAGGAAGTTATTAAACTTAAAAGGAAGCTATCCGAAGAAGATCTGGACGACGAAGAAAAATCAAGTGAGGCAGCTCTCAGAGTGGGTTACCAAATTGCTGTGCTTTTAGGAAAATCCCTGCGCCCCTTAAATGATGGCGATTTAATAAAAGAATGTTTGGTAGTTGCAGCGGAACATTTGTGTCCATCTCAAGTTGAACAGTTTCGGATTGTGCCATTACCTAACATGACCATTATGCGTCGCATACAGGACACAGCAGTCGACGTCCAGAGCCAGCTTGCACCTGTCAAGATTTTATGGCGAATTCTCTAGCCCTGGACAAAAGTGTTGATATCACTGGAACAGCGCAGCTTTCCACATTTATTAGAGGTGTTAATAGAGATCTTCAGGTGAGGGAGGAACTCCTCGATGTAGTAGCTATGAAGAACACTGATATTTTAAGTAGTGTTGAAGAAAGTGTTGAAAATATAGGATTGTCGTGGAATTCTTTAGTTTGTGTCTACAGATGGTAGAGGCATACACTAAGCTAATAAAATTATGTGGCACGTGTACATTCTCCTTTATTTGTTTCATTTGTCGCAGTAATAATTCGTGTGTGATATCCCTGCGGGTGGCCGCGGATTTACATCGACTTGCGGCAGCTGTTGTGTACCCCGCGTGACTCTCCCCACTCTCCGCTCTGGTCCGGTAGTGGGGCTAGCGTGCTCGCGCTGCTCCGTGCTCGCACCTTGCTGCTCACAGCTTGCTCCGCGAGCACGTACGTTGTGAAGCCCTGCCATAGATCCAAGTTGTCAAGGCACTGTGTAAGCTGGTGGTGGCTCCGTAGTGATATGGGCAGTATTTACATGGATTGGACTGGGTCCTCTGGTCCAACTCAACCGATGAATAACTAGAAATGGGTATGTGCGGCTTCTTGGAGACTGTTTGCAGCCATTTTATGTTCCCAAACAACGGTGTAATTTTCATATATGATAATACACCATGTCACTGGGCCACAGTTGTTTGTGATTTGTTTGAAGAACATTCTTGACAATTCGAGATAAGGATTTGGCCACCCAGACCTACCAATATGAATCTCATCGAACAATTATGGGACATAATCGAGGTCAGTTTGTGCACAAAATCCTGCACTAGCAACGCTTCCGCAATTATGGACGGCTATAGAGACAGCATTGCTCCTTATTTCTGGCGGGGGCTTGCAACGACTTGTTGAGTGTGTGCCACGTCGAGTTGCTGCACTATGCGGGGAAAAAGGAGGTACGACAGGATATTAGGAGATCTCCCATGACTTTTCCCAACAGTGTGTTATCAGGAATGACTAGCACAGAACTGCAACATTTTGAATCATTTTGTATGCTGCTGATACTGAACTGGTACTCCAGGAAAACTGTTTTGAAGAATTATAAAGAGAACTTACCACAGTTTTGGATTCCAATCATTCTTCCAATTTAACAAGCTGCGACATTGTCGAGAATAAAACAGTGACCCGTGTATACAATAAGTTTCCTTTAATTTACATCTATGGTCACAAACTTTTTGTTAACAGATTACCGGTTTCGGTCTATAACGACCATCATCAGATCTACATCAAAAATGGAAAAAAACATAAATACACTCGCAGATTCTCTACAGCTTAAAAACAATAAATAGACCATAATGAAAAGTACTACTGACAAACATATGCATTTGTGCGCATTAAGTATGAAGAGGCATACCTGTTTATAAAATCAAAGTCCTAATGTTCAAAAAATGGTTCAAATGGCTCTGAGCACTATGGGACTTAACTGCTCAGGTCATCAGTCCCCTAGAACTTAGAACTACTTAAACCTAACTAACCTAAGGACATCACACACATCCATGCCCGAGGCAGGATTCGAACCTGCGACCGTAGCGGTCCCGCGGCTCCAGACTGTAGCGCCTAGAACCGCTCAGCCACTCCGGCCGGCAGTCCTAATGTACTGCAGCCATGGTGACATCGTCAAATGTTAAAAGCAGAATCAACACCAGCATCGTCAAATATATATAAATAACATCATATGCACGAGTCATGTTGTCAGTAGCACTATGGTCTATTTATTGTTTTTAAGCTATGGACAATCTGCTAGTGTATTTATGTTTTTTCCCGTTTTTGCTGCAGATCTGATGATGGTCATTCTAGACCGAAACCGGTAATCTGTTAACAAAAAGTTTGTGACCATAGTCGTAAATTAAAGGAAACTTCCAATTTAGATCATTCAATGCCAAAACCAAGAAAACTCCTAGTTTGGATTTTCGCTCCACGAAACTGACCGGCAAACCGGAAACTGGCGAGGCAGTGACTCGGATCAACGTTGTAAAGGGAAGTATATTTGCGTTATATTAGCATTGTGCCTGCGCATATCAAACACCGTTCTCGGAGTATACTCGGGACTATGCTTGTCCTGCATGGTACATGTCGATTAATGCAGAGAATGTGGGTGTGAACATTAATGTAATTTAATATCCCGGCAATGGATACCTATCCTTAACACCTGTGGAAAAGCTGTATTTTCTGGTAGGCATTGCTCTTACGCGTACTTGCCAGAAGATAACTACAGCAGAATTTAAATAACAAAGATTGAAGGAAAAGTACTGGAACTTCAACATAGCTATAAATCAGGAGCAAATAGATAACAGTCCAAATGTACTCACCTTATTTCATTGTCACAAATAAGTCAGCACACAATAAAAGAGAATAGCTTTGGACGGTGAGAACCACACATTGATGGCAGTGATTCAGACCTTCGGAGTTTCGAAGAATATATGTTGAAAATTAGTGGAGAGTCTCATTAAGTGGGCACAGGCCAAAGAATAGTCACAGTGTTAATATGAAGACAAAGAGACCACGAAGCATCGGTGTTCTCCTGTGTCCAGCAGTAAGGACGAAGTGACCAAAGATGGAGATTAGTGAAGCAGAAAGGGCTCAATTCTGGGCGAACACCATGAAAACCCATCGTTGTGTACGCATGAAAATCATTTAGTTCTATTATTACATCTCATAGGTTAAGCATTCAACATCCTCTGCAATTGATGTTCGCACATACCTTTATTTAGTGTAACGTTCTGACACGTTTCACAATACGAATAACAATATCTCTTTGAAGTGCGGAGAGGTCTGAAATTTAACATAGGACTTGAATACTTAATACTCTAATGATCAAGACCTGAAGGCCGCCGCATCTCCTACTCTCACAAGCCAAATTCTGAGCATGAAAATTTCTTCAAGCACAGGAATTCATAACGACAAACTACGGATCGAGCCCTAGCGTCGGGTGGCCGCTACAGTCGCGGAGATGGTCATTTCACTCACAAAATAACTTTCTTTGAGTACAGTTTCCTTCCTGCACGAAAATTCTATGTGGAATGCATAACAGTGCAATATAAATTTGGGATGATAGAAGTTATCGAGGGGACATGACATAATTACTATTATTTGCGTTTTACGTTGTTTTCCCTGAATAATTCCAAACTTGTATTTGGAGTAATTTACTAAAAACTTTGAAAATTCCTTAGTCAGTTAACAAAATTTTTCTTTTTTAATTTGGCCAATTCTCTAGGTGATACACAAGTTATCACAGGAGATTAAGAATAACAAATACTTCCTTTTTTTCTAATTTGTCTCAAATGCAAAAAGGACATGATATTCTTATTAATGAAATGTGTTAGCTTTGCTGATTATAAATTGTATTTTCGAGAGCCAAAGTTGAAGCGATAGGCCAGACAAATTTAGGAAACAGCGTGACAACTTTTACTCCACGCCAACGTGCAATCGACTCTCGCAACTCAAATCGTATCGATCTTTGCTCTGTCGACAATAACCTTCAGTTCAATCCATACAAACAAATTTGATGGCCAAGTGAAGAATCTTGTAAGCAGCTGAACGGAAATACATATTTATTTTATAATATGATGAAGTTTATAGTGTGTGGAAAAAGATGATAGATGCTTTAAGTTCCCGCTGAACTCGCAGAAGCAATGAACGTACAGGACAGCGGAGCGGTTCTCCTTCAGGCAGTCTAGATTTAGATTTTTATGCCTTGGTTGTATGGTTCCTTTCAAAAAGACACGGCCCAATTCCTTCCCTATGTTTCCCCAAACTGAAGTTGAGCTCCATCTCTAAAGATTTCGTCGTCGACGGGATGGTAAACACTAAACTTCCTTCCATTTTTTCTCCTTCGGAAAGTGCAGTAATTCAGTGACTATGAAACAAAAAGGAAAGAAGTATGAGCTTCACTTGAAAGTAGTAAAATTTCTTTTAACAGTACCACTAAGTAGAGTTACTAAACACATTTTTCCGAAATTCCTTCACCAATGAAGATGAAGTAAATATTCCTGAATTCGAATCAAGAACAAGTGTCAACATGAGTAAATTGGAAATAGAAATCCTTGGTGTAGTGAAGCTGCTTAAATCACTTAATAAAGGCAAGGCCTCCGGCCCAGATTTTGTACCAGTCGCGTTCCTTCCAGAATACGCTGATACAATAGCCCCATACTTAGCAATCATATACAACCGCTCGCTCCTCGAAAGGTCCGTGCCTAAAGACTGGAAAGCTACATATGTCACACCAATACCGAAGAAAGGAAATTGGAGTAATCCACTGAATTACAGACTCATATCGCTAGCGTCGATTTGCGGTAGGATTTCGGAACAGATACTGTGTTCGAGCATTATGGGTTACCTCGGTTAGAACGATTTATTGACAAACAGCCAACACGGATTCAGAAAATATAGTTCTTGTGAAACTCAACTAGCTCTTTAATCAAACTGATGTCATAGTTTTAGATTTCTAGAAGGGTTTTGACACTGTTTCTCACAAGAAACTTGTAATCAGGTTGCTTGCCTATGGAGTATCGTCTCAGTTGTGCGACTGGGTTCATGAGTTCCTGTCAGAAAGGTTACAGATCGTAGTGACTGACGGAAAGTCATCGAGTAAAATCGAAGTAATATCTGACGTTCCCCGAGGAAGCGTTACAGGCCCTCTGCTTTTCCTGATCTACGTAAACGATTTAGGAGGTAATCTGAGCAGCCCTCTTAGGTTGTTTGCAGATGATAATGTCATTTACCGTCTTGCAAAGTCAACAGGTGTTCAAATCAAATTGCAAAACGATTTATGTGGTGTCACCGCCAGACACCACACTTGCTAGGTGGTAGCCTTTAAATCGGCCGCGGTCCGTTAGTATACGTCGGACCCGCGTGTCGCCACTGTCAGTGATTGCAGACCAAGCGCCACCACACGGCAGGTCTAGAGAGACTTACTAGCACTCGCCCCAGTTGTACAGTCGACGTTCATAGCAATGGTTCACTGACAAATTACGCTCTCATTTGCCGAGACGATAGTTAGCATAGCCTTCAGCTACGTCATTTTGCTACGACCTAGCAAGGCGCCATTACCAGTGTATATTGAAATGGAAATTATGTACAGTCAAGAGAGATGTACACCGATTGTGGATTAAAGTTAAGTATTCTACCAGTACCTCCTGTTTTGCTAGTCTTATTTCTCTGACCTGTTTCAGACCTCACGCCAGTCTGCGTGTAATTAAACGCGTGCATTTCGGCCTCCTCTAGCAACACGGTGTTGGCTCTTCTGCCAACACTTCAATTTAGATAAGATATCTGTATGGCGCGGAAAAGTATGATGTAATCCACATGAGTACTAAAATGAATCCGCTAAATTTCGATTACACGATAAATCAGTCAAATTTAAAGTTCAACTAAATACTTAGGAATTACGATTACAAACAAATGAAACTGCAACGATCACATAGAAAATGTTGTGGGGAAAGCAATCGAAAGACTGCGATTTTTTGGCAGAGCACTTAGAAAATCCAACAGGTCTACTAATAAGACTGCTTACACTATGCTTGTCCGCCCTCTTCAGGGATATTACTGTGCGATGTGGAACCCACATCAGATAGAATCGACGGAGGATATCGGAAAGGTTCAGAGATCGGCAGCTAGTTTTGTATTGTCTTGAAACAGGGGAGAGAGAGCCACTGATATGATACACGAATTAGAGTGGCAATCTTTAGAGCATAGGCGATTTTCGCTGCAGGAGGGTCTTCTCATGAAATTTCAGTCACCAGCTTTGTCCTCAGAGCGTGAAAATATTTTGTTAGCGCCCACGTACATTGGAAGGAATGATCATCATAATAAAATAAGAGGAATCATAACTCGCAAAGAAAGATTGAAGTGTACGTTTTTCCCGCGCGCTGTTCGAGAGTGGAACGGTAAACAGGTAGCATGAAGGTGCTTCTATGAAACCTCTGCCACTCATTCAATTATGAGTTGCAGAGTAATCATGTAGATATATATGTAGACGTAGAACTCCATCACTGACTGAAAGACTGTTGCCATTATTGTTAAAACGCAAAGAGAAATCTATAGTTTATCAGCCTCTTCCTTACTGATCTGAAATTTCAATTCGAAAGACAGAAGAATGTGGCAGGGATACTATGAAGATATATCTGGAATCCAAACAGCCCTTGGGCATATTTTATGCATGTCACAAATAAGCATTTTTAGAAACCGATGGTCTGCTCCAACAAAGCATTCTTTATCACAGTAAAGATTCTAGACAAGCATGAACGATAATAGTGCCCGCCAGGCTCGAAGAGTAAACCTCTTACATAATGAATGAACACGTATCAGCAAGCTCGTTGCTTACACAAGAACTTAGAGGTCATGGCCAAGGCTTCACAAGCAGCTGTGCGACGCTCAGTGGACAGGAGAGTCCCTGTCAGGCGAGTCTTAGGTGCTCGTCAAACGAAATATTATATTTACAAAGTCGTACAGTGGTTTTCTGGAGACGAAAGTTTCTGCATTCGGTTAATATGGTAAAGTATAAAGACGTCGTCTCGCGTTTGGGACTGTAAAATGCTGTTTCAGTTGAGGTATAACACATTATTACTCGATTAGATGATTAATGGTAAGTTTCTTGTCTAGAAGGTTCATGCGCAGCCAGATTCACAGCACATTTCCGTCTCCGACCTTTCGCTTTCGTTAAATGTAATTGCCCGAACAAAATGCAAACAGCAGATCAGTACTGCTGCACAAATATTCAGACCCACTTGGCACTCACGGATTTATGTCCCTTTCAAGACCACCACTTTTAGGTTAGTTAAGGTGAACCTCCCACTAACTCTAATTTATTCACAGAAGGAACTACACTGTCTCTCTTTTTTCCCTACAACGGCGTACGTATGTCGTTGTCCGCTAGTATTGTCCATTGCTGTGAACACAGTGGATGAATTGGTTTTGCTGTGGTAAAATGATCGCAAACGAATTCCTGGATCCTCGTTGATACATTGGCCACGGTGCCCTATTTCTAGGAAGCACGAGAGTTGACTGAAAGTTACAAACGAAGGAATCTCAAACCATAAACATGTGGTCACCAGGGCATTACCGCTTCATGAATAACTTTTTCCCTGCCGTGCTATTCTTCTTGGCGCCAAATTCATACGGTCTGAGTGGGAAGCATGATGTAATGTTAACTGTGTAAATGATGATGTTCCCAACAATCAGGAGGTAAACGTCGCAGTGCACGTACAATTGTGCCTCCTTATGCATGTAATAATTACCATAATTATAGCTACTTAACTGTGGCAGGGCATTGTATCTTGTCAACCCGGGATACTTGAAATTATGACGTATCACAAATTCTGACGTGTCCCAGAAACCTTGTGTCGGGTAAATTTATGTATAGTTATAAACTTCTGTATACTTGTTAAATACTGAAGCGCCAAAGAAACTGGTATAGGCATGCGTATTCAAATACAAAGATATGTAAACAGGCAGAATACGGCGCTGCGGTCGGCAACCCCTATATAAGACAAATGTCTGGCGCAGTTGTTAGATCGCTTACTGCTGCTACAGTGAAAGGTTATCAAAACTTAAGTGAATTAGAACGTGGTGTTATAGTCGGCGTACGAGCGATGGGACACAGCATCTCCGATGCAGTGATGAAGTGGGGACTTTCCCGTACTACCATTTCACGAGTGTACCGTGAATATCAGGAATCTGGTAAAACATCAAATCTCCGACATCGCTGCGGCCTGAAAAAGATCCTGCAAGAACGGGACTAACAACGGCTGAAGAAAATCGTTCAACGTGACAGAACTGCAACCCTTCCGCAAATTGCTACGGATTTCAGTGCTGGTCAAGGTGGTATCCCACCACTGTCCTGGGTTTCTTCAGACACGTCTTCCTGGTCATCGGGGCTCACTTTGAAGTCGGACTCATCACTGAAGACAGTTCTACTCCAGTCAATGAAATTCCAGGCCGAATGTGCACGACGCCACTGCAAACCGGCTTGTTGGTGTACAGAGGTCAATGGTAGTCGTCACTAGGGGAGCCGTGAGATCAAACCCCTGTCTGTAAGTCACCTATTAATGGTCCTTGTGGTCACTGAAGCACCAGTTGCACGTTAGATCGATGAATCCGGTGCTCTGAATGCCTCTCTGACGATTGCTCGGTCCTCATGTTCTGTCGTCTTCCTTCTTGACGCCGTGTTCGACCATGGTTCACCTATCATCGTCGAATAGTGGCTTCGCTCCAATTCAAATGTCGAAAGATTCGTCGATTATTCCAGCTGGCTTCTTTGGTCCCAAATACGTGTCCTCTGTAAAATGTTAATAGCCGCGTGTATTGTGCACGCGCCTGTCTGCGAAGCTTAGTTACTAACTGAGTACACCGAATGAAACTTGCAAGGAATTTACGCCCTGGTGTCGACATTTGCAATGTTTACAGTCTTTGCAATCTGCGTGGTGAAATTCACGTCACGCATTCATCCATCGGCAGCCAAAGTTTAGAATTTAGCATTTTACGTCGATACCTGTATGAATATCATTTTGTGACCAATTTGAACAACTCCTTCGTAGTTCTGCCTTCTTTTGTCTAAGAATGTACGCATGCAAGGCCACATAACTTCCTAATTTATTCCGGAATACTTCTAACAGTGTTACTATTGTAATTACCTCAGAGAAAACATCATCTATGATCATAAATTAAAGTGTTTTTGAGTAACAGTTGGTGACAAATCTGGAACACAAGCTTCTATTGTCACAGTATGCTCCAGGTAAAAATCTTTTTTTTTTTTTCTTTTGACAGGTTGACATGCTTCGATTACAGTTGTCTTTCCAATCCTGTACTTTCCACGAAAGCACTTATTTCATAGTCACTCATACTTCTGCTTCCTCTGCCAAGTGGTCTAGATCAATTAGGGTTGCCATCTTCCACAGACAGTATCATCGTGTATCGTTCACATCCAAGTGGGCAGTTGACCATTCCTGATAATACATGGATAAGCATTGCCCTGCTATAATTCCAATTCAGTCTCTTCAGTTTTCCCAATGAACCCTTCACTGTAGTGAATATCTGCAGTTAGGAGCTGTTGGGATCACCCGTAATACACAGTGACGCTCTCAGAAACTTTCACCAGCCATTCGTCTGGGGTGACACTGGATAACACGCTTCCAGGAAATGCATTTGGATGTATTGTGAGTCATGCGTATTTGACATTTACTGTAGTCCAAAGTGAAGCAATAAAACAGAAAAAAAGCCAATTGACAAGTACATCGTAGCTGGAGGCGTCCTTGATCTGGCTGGCGTCAGTCACATTGGGGCCAGGCAGTGGAACACCTCCTACCAATACTCCAAGGAGAAGATTGTGGTACAAGTCCGCGATTTCTCTAAATCACTTCAGGCAAATACCGCGATGATTCCTTTGAAAAGACTGACTTCCACCCCCATCTTTCCCCTTTCTAACTTATACCACGTCTCTAAAGTCCTCCTTGCTGACAGTACGTTAAATCCTTAACTTCCCTGCTTCCATCTTATCACTTCCATGAGGACATAGTGTCTTCGATCCTGTACAGCCATTATCTACATTTCATAGCCGACAGTCGATATGAAGGTTTTTCCAGTTCTCTTGGAGACACAATTACGTACCCCGCCATTCCAAAAAGGTTCGAGGCTAGATTAACAAAAACCAGAAAATCGTTAAGGTGGCGAAATGGTGGTTTTAATGCTTCAGGTATTCTACATTGTCTCCCCCCAATCGCGTACAGCGTACAGAACGCCCATACAACCATATGAAACTGTCAGAAAAATCCTTCTTGTGGATGTTGTTCAACTCCCGCGTCACGTTGGCTTCAATGTCATATGTTGTCAAAGCGTTGGCCCTCCATGAGAATTTCTGTACTTTGTTGTTCTATGGTAGGGTGGTATTGATAACGCCAAGTCTCGGCACCTATGGCGATTTTCTTCCAGAAAAGAGTTACCTACGTTTATCATTTCAATCAAATCGCGGCAGAAACTTTTTCAAAACATTCTGGAAAATGTGTTGAACGCTTCATTTAGTGATGTCGCTTCATTGTGATTAGTGACACAACAAAATTCACACACTACGGCCGTGCGTCCAGTACTTAACACTGCCTAGTCACAACTGTTGTTTACAGTTGTTAGTTTAAGCGTCCACTGTTGTTAGTGGGTTGACGTCGCTTGTACGCCAGGAATAAAATCAGTCTCGAAACCTTTTAGACGAACGGCGTACATTTATGTAGTAGCAGAAGGCCCATAGAAGGTTTCACTTTAAAATGAGATACATCACATTCTGAAAGGTAGACTATTCATCACCATCGATGCTCCGTACTGTGGTTGCATGTGGTATTTTTTTAGCGAAATCGTCTCGCCAGAACGTGTACTAATACAATTCTCTCGCTTTAAATCCATCCTCACGAACACAAAATAGACCGGCAACACATTTCCAGTAAATATACGCCAACATACGGCCATTCTGTCTACTTACATCAGACTACATATTACAAGAAATTCATCGTTCCGAGCGTTTTTGTGGCTTTCACTGCTATGTCCACACAAGATGTATGTTCGCTATGTGTAAATGTGGCATTCGTTTTTAAAGCAATATGCCCTTCCTACTACTACAGAGTTGTACTAACCAACTACATGCAAACTCTAATGACCCCGTCCTGTCTATTTACATATTTTAACAGGTTGTGGATTCAGGATGTGATACGAAAATGGGACCCATACATCATTTTTGTGTGATGGTTGTGCAGAAGCGCTTAGAACACATATCCAGAACAGCAGATACGCACTGGTAAAAATCTTTAATCCTACCTCACAGCTCGACTTCGTCAATACATTCGGGAGTTTTTAGCCTCTAAATGTAGTTATCAATCGATACAATTCCCTTTTTTGGAAGAAACCTTTCAGCTGAAGAGTGTGTATGAGGAGAAATTTTGAAGGAACTGTCGATGCAATCTGTGAACAAGCCAGGAGAACTACGCATTTTCAGGCGTTACTACTTCTTCAGCTCTCTGTAGTTTTTGAGAAGTTATAACAAAACTAAATTTTAATGTGTAGAAGCAATACCATAGAATTGTCCGTAACTGTTTCTTCTGTCTTTTTCAGAACAAAATGGTCTTCCTGTAGTAATTCCTCAAGATCCAAGTAATCTTCTTACTGAGCGTTAGCTACCCAAGGTACTTGGTTGTTTCTTTTTGTTTTATTGGTGTATATCTAGCCATTATTTTATATTTACAGTCTGATATTCTTCCTATCGTCACGTTGATATCTTAACGGAAAACATAAGTGAAATTCGTTTTCCAGCTTTTTCAAATCTCAGCACATGTTTTTCTACGGTGATACGACTGCGTTCCTCTTGGGTGAGGGATAGCATATTAGAAAAAAGGTAAGGTTCTTAAAATAAATACGTTCAAAATTTTGATGTGTTATTCAAATAGAGAGACCTGAGCTTGAAGCAAATCCCGCTGTTGACCGTCAGTTTCGTTTCTTTGTCAGTACATAGCTGAGTGCACTGAATGCTCTTTGGGCTAAATATGATGATACGAATGCAACGAATAACTTCTTTTCTGTAGGGCATAAAGCTGAATTAATAGTGGAATTTATCTTTGAAGCCAAAATTCTTGATATCCATTTTTTTTACTTCAATTTTACCTCTTCATTTGTCGAGAATTCTAAAAATTACTCGAGAAAGTGTTTGCGGTTTTGAAAAAGATTCTAGTATCATAATGGAATGAGCATGTTGAGGTGATCTTGAAATCTATGCCTGAAGGTAGCTTTTAGTGCTTCCTTGTGTTGGCAATATTTCAGAAACTCATCATAATTTGTTTCCCTAGAAGAAAAATTCGGGAAGTGATAGAATTCTCTCCAACTAAAATTTTGTTCGAACAAGGTAAGTTTTGACAGGAACGCATAAATAGCTGCTTTTGCTTTGATCAAATTCAAATCATCTCCTTGCAGCAGTAGGTTCATCTCGTTACATGTACTATATAAATCAGTTAAATGATCTATATCATTCTGAAATTTCAATAAATTCCTTCTCAACGAATCATCTTTGTTTTCAAAAAACTACACCTCCGAGTGAAAGAGATCATAACAGTCCCCGATGAGAATCATTGGCCTAGAAAGATGTTAAAAACTGAAAAGCCACTCAGATGGACCCGTCTACGAGGTCCATAATACGGATGGCGGTTATCGCTGATACAATCGCTTTTCGGTTATGTAGATTTTTTCGACGGCAGTTTAACCTGACTGTTTAAACCACTGAAAACAGCCGGTTTCTGAAATAACCTATTTTCGGTTTTTTATTTCGTTTGTTTCGTATAATAAACGTAGAACACGAAAAATAATTGAAAAATTTTGACTCACACAGTTTCAAGATACATAGAATTAAAATATTAAATTGCATAGACAAATAAAAGAAAACTTAGTTTTTCCACCGTTCGCTGCTTTCTCGAAAAGTGATAAGTGGTTGAATACTACAAAAAATCATCAGTATCCCCCTACTGATCCTAATTTCTTGAAATGCTGCTCAAAAATCACGTTTTAATTGGATGTAATACCACTGTTTTAGTATTACGAATAGTCAGTGCTGAAGGGTGAAAACTGAGGTTGAAGAGCTCTATTTATCGTGTTAATTTTCTAAGAGCTACAAGCAAATAAAGGCATATTATGTAGACACACACAGCAGGTCAGTCACTTTCTATTTTCATTGTACACTATGAATGAACTGTTGTTAAGTTTTTAATTTATTTTTGTCGCCATAACTTCCTTCCTCTTTTCTTATTTCATAGAACTGGCAGACATATATTTAACCCTTTAAAGTAAATGAAGCATTGTACTTTATTGTTATGTAATATCATAAAAATATTTCCAGACTAGGATTGGTGCCATTATGCAATACAACAGACATCCGGCGACGACTGAGAGGAACTACCGCACAGACCAGGTGGGGGCGAGTGTTGCATACTACACATACTCGCGTACCTTGAGCCACGACACACGGCAACGGGTCATTATTGTCTCAGCAATGCTGTATTCAAATGGTTAAAATGGCCCTGAGGACTATAGGACTTAACTTCTGAGGCCATCAGTCCCCTAGAACTTAGAACTACTTAAACCTAACTAATCTAAGGACATCACACACATCCATGCCCGAGGCAGGATTCGAACCCGCGACCGTAGTGGTCGCGCGGTTACAGACTGTAGCGCATAGAACCGCTCGGCCACCCCGGCCGGCTCAGCAATGCTGTATGCCATATCTTTCTTACCTGTTTCGGTCGCAATGTTATTAAAATACCACTGATCGCTTTTCTCATTTTCTATAATATAGCAGTATCTCAAACTAACGCAGATTTTACGAATAAAATTTACTTTTCCTTAAAAAAAAGATTTATTTAAATACGAAAAAGTTTAGCACTGCTGCTATGGCTAATTAATATTTCGGTTTTCTTACTCGGTTATTAGTAAAAAATAAAAAAAATACTTGTTATAACCGAGACCAAACGGATATCGGTTATTCAGAACTAAAATACCGGTATTGATTTTTACTGGTTGGTTTTCCCCATCCCCAATCCGCAGTGTTCAGTGCACGTATTCTATCCAAGACTGGTTTTTGCTGTCTCCAGTAGGTCAATGACGCTTCGGCTGCAGGATTTCACTTTCCGCGCTTTCCCACTGCTGTTGAGGCATAAAATGGAGTGCTCCACCAATTCTACATTTGCCACTGTCTTCACAAGCAGGGAAGATGAAGTCAACAGTGGTAAGTAATTTTCCCAACTTGAAGAATAAGTAGCTTAGTCTAAGTGTAGGTTGGGCTACAAATTAGTGACAGCTGAAGGTCTCGGGATTGTCAGGGCGTGCGCGACTACTAAGAGGGTATCAAAACAATAGGGAGAATGCGCTGACTTGTCAGTGGCCGGTGTGAAGCGTACTCTACGAAGGGGAACGCGCAAGAGGGTGCGACCCCATGCGCTGCAGCTGGCAACCACCTGGCTCTCAGCGCCACCCCAGGCTACCCTCCCCACTACAGCCACGTCCCCTCTGTTTGCTCGCCTCTCCTGGGCCAGTCACCAAGCTCACCTGTGACGATGAACGTCGCAACGCCACTTTGAATTTTCTTATGAGCTTCATCAAAAGCAACCTTCCTAAGACATTTTTAATAAACTTCGCTCATGAATTCGTTTTTAATTGTATACCTCAACTGAATGTTTACCCAATAAACAATATTTTATCCGTATTTGTTGCAGATGAACTCTGTGACTGTTTTTACAAGTGAACGTTGTAAATTTATAGTAACTACTTATTTTAGCGTACATTTAATGGTTGATACGAAAATAACAAAAGCTCCTGTAGACTGTGCCACCTGTTCCGCATGCTGCACATCGTGGCAGCATGTCAGTCTCCAAAATTCTGTGAGTTAGTGGCAAGAACACACACCATTAGTAAACGGTCGGTAGAGAGTAGAGTAGAGCACTGCATAGTCCTTTCTCAACACGGTCCTTGTCTCTAGGCTGTTCATTTTCGTTGCAAGAATCTTGGTCTACAATGACACTGACAAATGTTTCAGCATCTGACAGTAGTTGATAGCTCGGGTCATCAGCATCACAATTGACCCAGTCTTAAATATTTTCGGGAGGACGACGGTTCAATCCCGCGTCCGGCCATCCTGATTTAGGTTTTCCGTGATTTCCCTAAATCGCTACAGGCAAATGCCGGGATGGTTCCTTTCAAAGGGCACGGCCGACTTCCTTCCCCGTCCTTCCCTAATCTGATGAGACCGATGACCTCGCTGTCTGGTCTCCTTCCCCAAAACCAACCAACCAACCTTAAATATTTTCCTGATCACATCCTTCAAATCCTGAAGATTCTTTAAACAGCCACGCAATTTCGGATACAAACTGTCTGTTTATTGGCTCTTCAGACACAGTCATAAGTTCTTCTGGCTGAAGCAGCTTATTTCAAGATTTCTACAGTGTCTGAATCCAGGTGTTACTCGATTTTCATCTTTTTTTCTGTACAAGGTACCATCTTCACTGTCAAGTACACAAGCAAATTTTGTAATGACATCGGTGTTCTTTTAATCTCGGATATTGTTGCATTGCAAACTCCATATTCCCGAGCTAAGCATGATCCACTGGCACCTTCCTTCATCTGATGTATTATTTTAAGTGTATTGAAAAAAATGAGAACAACGCGCTTTTGTATAGTCTCTACCGAAAACGGCACAACTACTCCGCGATGTGTGACATGCACAGGTTCAGATGTGAACACAGAACAACATCAATGACGGTTGACAGGGAGGATGTAATCATAGAAGTGACCAAACCACCGTCAGCTGAACTCCTGCTTGACGCAAACGTAAATTTGAATTTGCCGACTGGAACGTTTACGGATAACCGATGTTTCGGCTGAACGGTATTCCAATAATCGATGCTCTTCCGTAATATTGCGTTCGTGGAAGAGTCAACCAATATATTGCGTCTTCCTACATATATCTCGTGAAAAGACCATGAAGATAAAATTAGAGAGATTCTAGCCAACATGGAGGCTTACCAGAAGTCGTTTTTTCCGCGAACAATACGCGACTGTAACAGGAAAAGGGGGAAGTGAAAGTGGTTCACAGAGTACCCTCCGCCTTCGCCTCCGGCGAGGTTACAATCGATTCAGAAAAAAATTTTCTATCAGAGTGTGTGCATCCTACTGAAAAAAAAGAGGTAGCTTTGTGATACTTTGAGCACGAATTTGATGACTTTTTTTACTCTGCTATTACTAGCCGAGGAAGGCTTATAGGCAATGACTAGTTCTACTTAGCGTGAGACAGTGGATCTCATGTTGAAGATGTCATTCCCTTAAGAGGACATCGTCTTCCAAGACAACATTTTCGCAGAAGACAAGCTCAGATTGGGGAAGGGTAGGGAAGAAAGTCGGCCCTGCCCTTTCTTATGTACCAGCCCAGCGTTCGTCTTAGTCTATTTAGAGAAATCATGGAAAACCTCAATCCGAATGGACAGATGGTGATTTAAACCGAAATCCTCCAAAATATAAGTCTAACGCCTTGACACTGCGCCACCTCTCACTGTCAGTGTTACAAAAGGTGATACTGCTAGTGCTGCACATGCGTAGTTTGACAAACAAGCAGATGAGCTACAGCACCACTCTTGCGCATCCGCATCGTGTTTTCTCCTCCTTATTTTCGCAGTTTGTAGGGGTGTGCTTTTGACTGCACCTTGGACATCTGGTCTCGGAGATTTCCTCTGTGTAAATGCGAGAGGATATGGAGAGTGTGACGGTCGTCAACAGACTGCAGGTAGAATTTTAATGACTTGCTTCCCTGTCTACTTAGCCGGCCGGTGTGGCCAAGCGGTTCTAGGCGCTGCAGTCTGGAACCGCGCGACCGCTACGGTGGCAGGTTCGAATCCTGCCTCGGGCATGGATGTGTGTGATGTCCTTAGGTTAGTTAGGTTTAAGTAGTTCTGAGTTCTAGGGGACTGATGACCTTAGAAGTTAAGTCCCATAGTGCTCAGAGCCATTTTTGAACCCTGTCTACTTCCATGTCGTCATTTGACGCGATACGAGATTTATAAAATTATTGCTTTGTGTTTTACCTGTTGACAACTTCTACGTTCTGTCATTCTATGCCCTCAATACAAATGTAACCACCTCATAGATCGTCCCAACAGTCTAGCGTCTACCATATCCATAGGTGTTTGGAAAGAGAAAGTTTCTGTGGAAGAGGAAGTAATTTAATTAAGAAATCATCTGCATAGCCAATCGATTCCGTGTGTGTCCTGCTCATCATTGCTCACTCAACATCCTCCTACATCCTTAGGAACTCGTCCACAGAATATTAACGTTAACCTATTCCCTCCCATCCTGTAACATCACATCTACCATCAGCACAACATCCTTATTTCCCCTGCCCTATATCTATGCATCTGTGGTCCAACTTTTCTACTAAGAAGTTATCTTTGAGGAACACTATCAACCTTCATGCGAAATTGTTACAGCCTAAAGTCAAGCGCCAGCACGCCAGTCGGAAACGAGACAGCAGAGAGGGCTGTGAAGAAGACGTCAGCCATATGCACGCTGACTGACCCCTCTCCAGGACGACAACGCAACGGCAGCGGCCTTTTTGTGAAGAGGACACAAGCACCGCGCCAACTGGTCACTGCCGAGTTCTACAGAAGCACCATGATTAGACACTTCAAGACCAGCGACTAAGGAAACGTATATACTGAAGAACATTGTTTATTTTGTGTGTCGCACTTTGCTTGAAACACATCTGTTTAACACAAAGTTAAGTATTGTCATGACTTTTCGTAATAAATCATATTAATACGTTTTGCTTGAATTGTTGTCTAGTGATCCGAGAGAGCAGGTTTCCTAGACACCCTATATTCGATGACTAGGTATGGTTGAACAATAATACCCTCATTTTTTCTGCCCTATACTCATGTGTCTCTGGCATACTATTTCCGCTGAGAAGTCGTCTATGAGCAATGCTATCAACCTACTTTGTATCATCAATGATACTGATGGTGTCGGCACTACTGACACCGATAAGAAGCCAGCTTCATTGTTAACTCATCCTATTTTACATTTTGCTATAAGTTCGTCAACCTTTAAATTTACAGGTATGTTTCGTTTATTCTTATTGTAAACATTTTACTATGAAATATTACCTTTGTAATTTCTCTTAGATAAAAAGACAAATTCGTAGCTGCCGACAACCCATTTCCAACTACAGGAATGGACGTAAATCAAGGAAAAACTCTGACACAAAGTCTGAAAGGTCTCTGTTGGATTCCTTTCATGTTACTTTCTTAAAACTGTTGTCATTTACGGCATACATTCCACTTCTAAATTTACTGTGGTGTTTCTGACTATCTGGGAGGAGACTGAGCAGTGGAACGTGTTACTTTCACACATAATGAAGAACGATCTGCCACACTACTACACTTCAAAACACAGTTTATGTATAATTCATGTCACACAATCTCATACGGAACCTACATCCGCTTCCTTTTATATACTGTTATCCCCCTTCCTTTCTGTGTGAAAGGATGAATGAGCAAATGTGTTTCTAGTTGCATGCTTGATGGTAGCAGAGAAGCCTGTCTGCTAGAGAACAGTAGGACCAACGTCGGAACAGGTAGCTACGCTTTATAAAAGCAAAGAGGTTTCTATTCTTAGTATGGTCCTGTCCATCCCTTGTTATGTTGGTATAGGAAGCTGCCTCTCTGGTCACTTCCGTGTGTATCTGTGAGGCACCCCTTAAGAGGGACCCACATCTGAAGTGGTAAAATCTCCGGCTAAGTGCGTCTCTGCGAAGTCCGTAGGACAATGGATTTCTTAAGTTCAGCCTAACTGAAAATTTAATCACCTTTATTTCAGGTTTACATCTAAAATAGCTTATGTTATCTTAAACTGCAACACAGTGTAATTCGAGTGTGAAGTTCAGAATATCTTCCAGTAGTTGCTTTGTCACTACTTTGTGAGTAAAGTGGAACCACATGTTGAGGATCCGTAACTGTAACTAAGATCGTTTATCTGAAATGCGAATGCGTGTGAGATTATAACGACTCGTCTTGACAATATTTTCCAATATAGCAACTTTTCTTTATGTTCAACCCACGTGGGGTGTACTTTGTGAGACTAGTACCACGCACTTATGCAACTGTTTGACCCATCAGGTTAATAGTAAGACGATAGTAACCAGTTCGAGGTTTTTCCTTTGTAAATTGCATTTCGATGTAATTTATTTTAATTATCAAAATTATTGTGGAGTTACGCTCTTTGTGTAAACCAAGTTGACCACGTGTAGCAGGTGGTGTAATCATCAAAGCAGCCCTCAGCTATTCTTTTCGGGAGGATTTCACAGAGAGTTAGTATGAATTTAGTATACCACTATGTGGTAATTTCATGACGGACAGGATTGCGCTACAATCGTAACTTCTTTGGGTGAAAATTGAATCGATTGGTTGTGGTTAATTTCCTCTTGCATATGTTTCAACGTTCTTCGCGTGTTATTCTATGAATGCAGTGTTGTATGCAGTCTCTCAATCTTGGCTCCATATTTGATGAGTTCCCTAAGATTACAAACTCACATTTTCACAATTCTAAATATTGTACCAGTTTAGTTAGGAATCAAGTTTAATATGCTGAAAATTTAACAGAACAATGATCAATGTTAAAATAAATGTCTAAATAAAAAACTAATTTATTTCTTTTTATTTAAATTCTATATATATATATATATATATATATATATATATCACTGGTTTTTTTATGACGACTATTAAAAGATTATAATTAATGTTAGTCTGGTTGGCATTTTGGTAATCTAGACTGGATACCTGGTGAAACAGTTGCTCAGTAATGCAAGGTTAATTTCCCCAGATAGCTCACAGCTGGTAACCCGCTTTTATTGTCTTGAATATCAGCACTGCTTTCAGAAAAACTTAATGCATCAACATTACACATGGCGACGCTGTTCGCGATTCCGCTAGACTCTGGAATCTCTGAAACGTTAGATTGCGAGCGTTGTATAATCTTAAATTTTTTCCCTGCAGCGCTCAAACAATTTCTGCATTGTTTCTGAGCAGACTTTCAAAAGAGTCACGGGGTTGTATTGTTTCTCTTGTTGTTTTGTTTTCTATAGTTGTGTATTTTATATGTGTGTGTTTTTTTTTCCTCGCTTGTAAATTGCACTGACTTCGATCAAAGATATAAATTTGTTTTGTGTGTGAAAAAGTGCGTACTAGGTTGGGCACCTTTCGTGTAACTGTCGTAATTTTGGAGCGATACATTTATTGTGATTAGTGTGTTGTGTACCGGATATAAATTTGATCTAACGCAGATACGTAACCAAGCTAAAAGTAGGCGGTCCAACAACTTAAGCAACATGGACCAAGAGGATAATTTGATTTCGAATATTAACGAGTCAAACGGTTCCGAAAATGCAATGGAGAATACTTCAGAGGAAATGTAAAACAGGACGAACGGTCTCACAGCAGAGCCAGAAATTAATTTGCGTCCAACTAACCAAATTGATTTGGTAGAACTCATAAAAGCCTTATTGCATCAAAATAATGAAAACACAGAGAAATCAGAAAAACTGTTCCGAGAACAAAAAGAATCATCCGAAAAATCGATCCGAGAGCTGGGCGAACAAATGACGCGAAAATCTGAAAAACCGATCCGAGAGCTAGGCGAAGAAATGACCCAGAAATCCGAAAACTCGATCCACGAGCTAGGCGAACAAATGACGCAGAAATCTGAAAAATCAATCCGCGAGCTAGGCGAACAAATGACGCAGAAATCTGAAAAATCGATCCGCGAGCTAGGCGAACAAACAGACGAAAAACTAATCCAGCAGACAAATAAAGCTGACAAGTCGATGCAGAGAGTGTCCGATGATATCTCACAAAGAATAAACAATCTGGCAAGTGAAATAAAAAGTGATATTATGAAAGAATTAGGCTGTACATTTGAACAAATCGATGATCGTCTGCAAGCCTTAGAACAGAGCAAGCGAGGTCACGATGCGGAATCGAAAGAGAGCGAGGAACAGCTACTTAGGAATTTCCAAGCGCTGACAGAAGAATGCCTAAGGGAACACGAGCATGTACTCACCAGGGTCCAGGAGGCAGAAACGCATTGTCCCGTGTCCGTTAGCAACACAGTAGCGGACAACAGTCAAGCGATTCACGCACTCGAACAGCAAGTAGAACAATTGAAGCAGACTGGGACGGAGGACAGCAGACAAATACATGATAAGGCATTAGCGGACATCGTAGGCACGATGAAGGTGACGGAGAGCAATAACAATACCACACTGGTAGCGGTTGCAGAGACCGAAGAAGTGCGTTCGCTTCTTAGATTTCAGAAGGGACAGTTCGAAGTGAACAGGCAGCACAGAACTGTAACAGGCGAATTACAAGATCGCGTGGCGCATCTGGAAGGCCGCATGGGGTGTGATTCCTAACTCGCCAATAGCACTAAAAAGAGCCGTACGAACAGTACAGAGAGGGAGTCTGGCCACGATTTTGATGACAGGGAAGAATGTATTTTGAGGGCAGACATGAGAAAAATAGAAACATTCAAGGGCCTCGCCGGGAGGAAATACGGGGATTTGATTTCAAACATTTCCTTACAGTGAGAAAGTTTGAGATATTTCGAAATTCGCAAAAAGGAATACATCCACGAGCATGGCTCGAGCAATTTGGATACCGTCTTCCCCCCGACTGGGCAAGTTCACATAAGATAGATTATACGTGTGGCTATTTGGAAGGGGAACCGGCGATTCGCCTGAGATCGGCAGCGCGACACTGCAACTCCACTCGGGAATTTCGACAAGCCTTTCTGTCCGCCTATTGGTCGGAAGCGGCACAAGATAGGGTCAAGCATGGCATAATTATACTGCCAAATTTGAACCAGTTTGGTTAGCAGCCCAGCACGCCAATTCAACCATATGCTGCAGGCGAATCAATTTCTATACGACCCTTACAGGCCTGCGGAACTAATTAGCATATCCATCACCAAATTGCCGATGCACTTGCGCCACTTGATTCTTGTGGGACGATGCAAAGAGGACGTGGAAACGTTTAAGACACTTCTCCAAGAGTTGGAATACAATACAGGAGAATGTCCGCCTAATCAGGCACAAAGTTATTGTGGGGCACAGCAGCACGACCTCAGTCGTGGCCGTAGTACTAATCAACGGGAGGAAATACGGGGATTTGATTTCAAACATTTCCTTACAGTGAGAAAGTTTGAGATATTTCGAAATTCGCAAAAAGGAATACATCCACGAGCATGGCTCGAGCAATTTGGATACCGTCTTACCCCCGACTGGGCAAGTTCACATAAGATAGAATATATGTGTGGCTATTTGGAAGGGGAACCGGCGATTCGCCTGAGATCGGCAGCGCGACACTGCAACTCCACTCGGGAATTTCGACAAGCCTTTCTGTCCGCCTATTGGTCGGAAGCGGCACAAGATAGGGTCAAGCATGGCATAATTATACTGCCAAATTTGAACCAGTTTGGTTAGCAGCCCAGCACGCCAATTCAACCATATGCTGCAGGCGAATCAATTTCTATACGACCCTTACAGGCCTGCGGAACTAATTAGCATATCCATCACCAAATTGCCGATGCACTTGCGCCACTTGATTCTTGTGGGACGATGCAAAGAGGAAGTGGAAACGTTTAAGACACTTCTCCAAGAGTTGGAATACAATACAGGAGAATGTCCGCCTAATCAGGCACAAAGTTACTGCGGGGCACAGCAGCACGACCTCAGTCGTAGCCGTAGTACTAATCAACGGGGTGACTGGTCGTCGCGATGCGAACAGAACAATAATCGGGACCGGCCGTATAGAAACTGGGGTAACAGTCGCGAACACAGGTGGAACAACGGAAATCATCGAGGACGGGGACAAGATCGTGAACGCAACAGGTATGGCAACCAGAATCGATACTACGATGAACACGGTGGGAATAGAATTGTAGGCGGAGCACCACATGATGTTGAAATTAGGCCGGCCAACCCTAGACATAATCCAGCAAATGGAAATGAACAAAACATGCAATGACAAATGATCAGCGCAGAAGGCGCCCAATCGGAACAAATGAGCGACATGGCAAATGAGTACATAGGGTATATAGAGAGGACAGTGAGGAGTAGAGAGGACGGTGAGGGGAAAGAATTGATTAGTTTACATTTGTGACATATGCATTTTGAATAATATGTTGGTAAAAATAATGATAAAGATGTTTTTATGTGATTGATTGAAGTGATGCTTGTGGGTTTTCTTTCCCTCCCTTGTGCAATTGGGATTTTGGTTGGTTCAAATGTGAAGATAAGGGGTTTCTTTGTGAACGAGTGAAATGCTGTTTATGGTTTTTTTGTGTAAATTGAAAAGAGTCGCTCCTGAGAGAAGCAAGATCTTTGTTGAATTAATGCAAAACTCAGGGGAATATCCGATCTGTGGGTATTATGGGTCTGGAAAACCCAGGTCCCCAGCTCTTGGTAGCATTGTTTCCGATTTTCTGCTTTCAGTGCTACTATCGATCTATTACTATTCTATATATGTCAGTATAAATGAGGATCTCTTACTATAGTATGCGTGCTGTATGAATATTTTAAGATAGGAGAACTCTGAGAAAGGAATGAGTAAGTTTAGAATCTTGAAAACAGGATGCAATAATACGATTGTTTAACCATTGGCTTCCCAATATGCGATGATATGTTAATATTGATGATATATGTTTTTTTTTGTTCCTTGTAGCTGAGTATGTAAAGTGCTGTCTGTGGATTTCGTCAGTTTATTGATTCCCTTCGAGGTGAAAGAAGAATTGTGGTGTATGATATACGTGGCCCTGAAATATTGTTGTGGTAGTCAAATACGAGCAGTTTTTCAGCAAATGGAGAATGGAACAGAAATATGGATCCTTTCTGTAATCTTGACTGATGTTGAGGCAGAGCCTGAAAAATTATTCTGCATTAATACTTGTCCTAGAAAAGTGACGTTTATGTGTTTTGCTGATGCTGTGAGCATTACAGCTTACTGTTTTCGCTGGTGCGGGATGCACTGCAGCCTATATGAGCTGAACTGAAGAAATTTCCCTCTTGAAGGTAGAGGAAGATTAAATAATTTTGCTTATGGGACCGAAGGAAAGCTTGGTTTAATGTAATAAGGATGAAGCAAAACATTTGTCATTTAAACTACGGGAGGATTCGGATCTTTTATGTCAGTTGTAAGTTCAATATGTTAAGATGAAACTGTTTTACAGAATAGAGGAGACCACAATTTTGCCATTCATGAGAAATGAATCCAGAATAACCACCACAGGCGAAATAACTGATTTGGAAGCGAAAGGTAACTTAAAGAAGGAACGAAATTGAAGCAAAACGGGTAAGAAAATGTAGTATGACCTGTATGATGAAAATATTTTTACCCTTCTCAGATTCATCCGTGTGATTAATTCCTGTGATAACGTAATTTTAGGTGAAATTGTCTCACCGTTTTATGTATAAACATATGAGTATGATAAATGTATAATTGCAAATCTCTTATCAGGTGTGTCAACTGGTATAAATGTTTTGGCATGTAAATAACCATTGTTATTTTACTATGCATGTTTAAGGAAAGTTTCTCCGTATTTATCATGTGACAAGACATATGCCGTGAGCGTCAAGAAGAGGACGAATTAGAACAATGTTGTCGTGGTATAAACACTGTGTAGAAGTAGCATTGAAGTAGCTTGTTGGATTAACTAGTAGTGGATTGAAGTAAAATATTGAGTAATTCATGTTTATGGGTAGTTAGTTTGTAGAATAGACAACAGGTGTGCATGTGTGTGTAAATAACATGTAAGCCCTATGCTGTCCTGACCTATACTTGCACAAGGCATAATCCTATTCATTTTAGTGAATTAATAGGTAGCGTTTGAATTGCTTAAATTTGAAGCATACCACATTAGTGATGTGGATTTAGATATTATATTGTCAGTTCATTTATTTTTTATTTTTATACTGTCGAGTCATTTCACTTTTTTTATATTATCAAGTCATTTAACTTTTATTTTTATATTGTCGATTCATGTACCTTTTTATTTAAAAAAAATTAAGTCTCACTTTTGTTCTTAAAAATTGTGAAAGACAATACTAAGTGGTATTATGTATGACATTTTGTAATCACATAACTATGATGAACAATTTCTGTGAATGCAGTTGAGAACGTGAAAGCGAACCAACTAAAAAATGGTTCAAATGGCTCTGAGCACTATGGGACTCAACGGCTGAGGTCATTAGTCCCCTAGAACTTAGAACTAGTTAAACCTAACTAACCTAAGGACATCACAAACATCCATGCCCGAGGCAGGATTCGAACCTGCGACCGTAGCGGTCTTGCGGTTCCAGACTGCAGCGCCTTTAACCGCACGACCACTTCGGCCGGCTAACCAACTAAACTCTTACGAGACAGCGGGAGCAGCGAGGAGGAGGACTAGTTGTAAACAGGTGGGTTTCCCAGCAGGACACACTGTCAGCCGGGCCACTTCTGGAGCACGCTCGACAACAAAAGAAGGGTGCGGGGCAAACACTTTCCCTTGCACCCGGAGCTAATGGCTGGCCACACCGGTGCGACCCTTCGTGGATACGATGACCTGAGATGGCTGAGCGGTCCACTGCACGGAAATCCATCTGCTGGCAACGCACCACACGCATGCAACTGTGACGAGACGGCTGCGGTGAAACGACAGAAGACAGGGGATAAAGAGGCGTCGAGCCTTTTGACAGGTACTGTCAATGATGCCTATCAACATTTCCTGGCGGAAGCCCACTGTCAAGGGACAGTAAATCACGGTTCGGTGTTCTTTGGTTGCTAAGGGTGGCACGAAGAAGAGCCACTAAGTACCATCTTTGCCCAGGAATATCAAACCAGCGAGCCAATTGAGGATAACTCAATAATTTAACAACACAAGGGGCGTGGAGCCTTTTGACACATACTGTCCAGAGAAACTGGCAGACTTCAACGATGCCTACCCACATTTCCTGGCGGATGCCCACTGTCAAGCGACAGTAAATCATAGTTTGATGTTCTCTGGTCGCTAAGGGTGGCACAAAGTAGAGCCATTAAGTGTCATCCTTACCCAGGAATATCAACCTGGCGAGTCAAACGAGGATACCACACGAATTTGACAACACAAACATGGAACCAAATCGAGATGTACGTGACACGGGCCACTAAGATAAACTTCATGAGAGGGCAGAGACGGCGGGATTGCATGCAACAGATGGACAAAAATCCCTACTGACAGCTGCGGCGACGAGCCCACCCCCGCCTCCCCCCCCCCTCTTATATTGTGCCTCGGGACATTGGAACTACTGAGTGTGCCAGTGAACAGTGATTATACGGTTCTTAGTCCAATGCATATACGTGTGTTTTGCAGGGGTTCGATTTATTGGTGTTTTTTTTTTTTCGTTAGACTGACTCGTGAATTTTGCAGGTGTTCTATTTATTGTTTTTTTTAGACTTTGACTCTTGTATTTTACAGGTGTTTTATTTATTGGTGTTTTTTTAGACGTGACTATTGAACTTTCAGAGCTGTTTTATTTATCAATGTTTGTTTTTGTGTGATGTATTAGATTTGTGATATTTTGTTTCGTAAACTCATTCCTGTGGCATTGCTTCGTTTATCAGTCAGATACCTATTCATTCTCATTGGACTGTGGTCGATTAGCATTTGCATGGGGAATATTTATAGTGAGGAACCCCGTAAGGGGAACAATCACGTAATTGATTGTAGTTTCAGTATAATGACACAGTGATCATTGTTTGCTAACTAACTGAAATATAGTAGAGTGATTAAATTAGTGACACAAAGTTATTTTAATTCTACAATTTATTAGTTTTATAAGATATAGAAATTTTTGCGATAACCACTTTGAAAACATGTTTTTCCTCTTATCATTATTTTCTGCTTTCGCGGATTATGCATTGTAATTTTCTGCTTTATAATACTGATATTATTTTTATGTTTTTTTTAAATTGCTGTGGCACCTTTGCTATTTTCATAAATTTTACTTGTTAATAAACAGTCATAAATTTTCCTGTGATCAGTTGGCTCTTGCAATGAGCAAATACTGGTGAACTCCATAAGGGTAACAACCAGAAATTGTTTTCATATCAATGTCACAGGGAGCATTGTTTTGGTTGCTGACCTATCTTTTAAATAGGTGTCACAGATTGTTTTTTTTCTCTTTGAAATTGGTAGATTCTAAAGATGTGTTGAAATTATTGTGTTTTAGCAAATAGCTGGTGACCTTTTGCTTTTTCTTTACATTTGTTTGGTTTAAGTTGGGTGTGAGAAGCCTGCTTGGCAATGTCCTAGCATGGCCGGAAAATTCCCTGCAGAGTCTTTTCTCGGAGCATTGGGGTTATGAAAGGTTCCTTTTGGATTCCTTTCATGTTAATTTCTTAAAACTGTTGTCATTTACGGCATCATTCCACTTCTAAATTTACTGTGGTGTTTCTCACTATCTGGGAGGAGACTGAGCAGTGAAACGTGTTACTTTTACACATAATCAAGAACGATCTGCCACACTACTACACTTCAAAACACAGTTTATGTATAATTCATGTCACACAATCTCATACGGAACCTACATCCGCTTCCTTTTATATACTGTTATCCCCCTTCCCTTCTGTGTGAAAGGATGAATGAGCAAATGTGTTTCTAGTTGCATGCTTGATGGTAGCAGACAAGCCTGTCTGCTAGAGAACAGCAGGAACAACATTGGAACAGGTAGCTACGCTTTATAAAAGCAAAGAGGTTTCTATTCTTAGTATGGTCCTGTCCATCCCTTGTCATGTTGGTATAGGAAGCTGTCTCTCTGGTCATTTCCGTTTGTATCTGTGAGGCACCCCTTAGGAGAGACCCACGCCAGTCAGTCCGCGGTGAGCGTCTGAAGTGGTAAGATCTCCAGCTAAGCGCGTCTCTGTGAAGTCCGTAGGACAATGGATTTCTTAAGTTCAGCCTAACTGAAAATTTAATCACCTTTATTTCAGGTTTACATCTAAAATAGCTTATGTTATCTTAATTTGCATCGCAGTGTAATTCGAGTGTGAAGTTCAGAATATCTTCCAGTAGTTGCTTTGTCACTACTTTGTGAGTAAACTGGAACCACATGTTGAGGATCCGTAACTGTAACTAAGATCATCTATCTGAAATGCGAATGTGTGTGAGATTATAACGTCTCGTCTTGACAATATTTTCCAATATAGCAACTTTTCTTTATGTTCAACCCACGTGGGGTGTACTTTGTGAGGCCAGTACCTCGTGCTTATACAATTGTTTGACCCATCAGGTTAATAGTAATGCGATAGTAACCAGTTCGAGGTTTTTCTTTTGTAAATTGCATTTCGATGTAATTTATTTTAATTATCAAAATTATTGTGGAGTTACGCTCTTTGTGTAAACCAAGTTGACCACGTGTAGCAGGTGGTGTAATCATCAAAGCAGCCCTCACCTATTCTTTTCGGGAGGATTTCACAGAGAGTTAATATGAATTTAGTATTCATGACGGACAGGATTGCGCTACGAACATAACTTCTTTGCCGGCCGCGGTGGTCTCGCTGTTCTAGGCGCGCAGTCCGGAACCGCGCGACTGCTACGGTCGCAGGTTCGAATCCTGCCTCGGGCATGGATGTGTGTGATGTCCTTAGGTTAGTTAGGTTTAAGTAGTTCTAAGTTCTAGGGGACTGATGACCACAGCTGTTAAGTCCCATAGTGCTCAGAGCCAACCAACCATAACTTCTTTAGGGGACTGATGACCATAGATGTTAAGTCCCATAGTGCTCAGAGCCATTTGAGCCATAACTTCTTTGGGTGAAAATTCAATCGATTGGTTGTGGTTAATTTCCTCTTGCATATGTTTCAACGTTCTTCGTGTGCTATTTTATGAGTGCAGTGTTGTATGCAGTCTCCCAATCTTGGCTCCATATTTGATGTGTTCCCTAAGATTACAAACTCACATTTTCACAATCCTAAATAAGGCGCCAGTTTAGTTATGAATCAAGTTTAATGTGCTGAAAATTTAACGGAACAATGATCAATGTTAAAATAAATGTCTAAATATAAACTGATTTATTTCTTTTCATTTAAATTGTACTTATATATATATATATATATATATATATATATATATATATATATATATACTCCTGGAAATGGAAAAAAGAACACATTGACACCGGTGTGTCAGACCCACCATTCTTGCTCCGGACACTGCGAGAGGGCTGTACAAGCAATGATCACACGCACGGCACAGCGGACACACCAGGAACCGCGGTGTTGGCCGTCGAATGGCGCTAGCTGCGCAGCATTTGTGCACCGCCGCCGTCAGTGTCAGCCAGTTTGCCGTGGCATACGGAGCTCCATCGCAGTCTTTAGCACTGGTAGCATGCCGCGACAGCGTGGACGTGAACCGTATGTGCAGTTGACGGACTTTGAGCGAGGGCGTATAGTGGGCATGCGGGAGGCCGGGTGGACGTACCGCCGAATTGCTCAACACGTGGGGCGTGAGGTCTCCACAGTACATCGATGTTGTCGCCAGTGGTCGGCGGAAGGTGCACGTGCCCGTCGACCTGGGACCAGACCGCAGCGACGCACGGATGCACGCCAAGACCGTAGGATCCTACGCAGTGCCGTAGGGGACCGCACCGCCACTTCCCAGCAAATTAGGGACACTGTTGCTCCTAGGGTATCGGCGAGGACCATTCGCAACCGTCTCCAAAGAAGCTGGGCTACGGTCCCGCACACCGTTAGGCCGTCTTCCGCTCACGCCCCAACATCGTGCAGCCCGCCTCCAGTGGTGTCGCGACAGGCGTGAATGGAGGGACGAATGGAGACGTGTCGTCTTCAGCGATGAGAGTCGCTTCTGCCTTGGTGCCAATGATGGTCGTATGCGTGTTTGGCGCCGTGCAGGTGAGCGCCACAATCAGGACTGCATACGACCGAGGCACACAGGGCCAACACCCGGCATCATGGTGTGGGGAGCGATCTCCTACACTGGCCGTACACCACTGGTGATCGTCGAGGGGACACTGAATAGTGCACGGTACATCCAAACCGTCATCGAACCCATCGTTCTACCATTCCTAGACCGGCAAGGGAACTTGCTGTTCCAACAGGACAATGCACGTCCGCATGTATCCAGTGCCACCCAACGTGCTCTAGAAGGTGTAAGTCAACTACCCCGGCCAGCAAGATCTCCGGATCTGTCCCCCATTGAGCATGTTTGGGACTGGATGAAGCGTCGTCTCACGCGGTCTGCACGTCCAGCACGAACGCTGGTCCAGCTGAGGCGCCAGGTGGAAATGGCATGGCAAGCCGTTCCACAGGACTACATCCAGCATCTCTACGATCGTCTCCATGGGAGAATAGCAGCCTGCATTGCTGCGAAAGGTGGATATACACTGTACTAGTGCCGACATTGTGCATGCTCTGTTGCCTGTGTCTATGTGCCTGTGGTTCTGTCAGTGTGATCGTGTGATGTATCTGACCCCAGGAATGTGCCAATAAAGTTTCCCCTTCCTGGGACAATGAATTCACGGTGTTCTTATTTCAATTTCCAGGAGTGTATATCACCGGTTGTCGTAAGATGACTATTAAAAGATTATAATTAATGTTAGTCTGGTTGGCATTTTGGTAAACTAGACTGGATACCTGGTGAAACAGTTGCTCAGTAATGCAAGGTTAAATTCCCCAGATAGCTCACAGCTTGTAACCAGCTTTTATTGTCTTGCATATCAGCTGCGCTTTCAGATCAAATTAAAGCATCAACATTACAAGTACGCGTTAATCATCTCGAACAGAACTGAGTCAAAGTCTTGTAGTTGGCTGGCTGGCTGGCTGGATACAGATTGTTGTGATGGAAACACTAAATGAATATGAGTAACGTAGCACCGTCATCGTATTATCTCGGGTAGTGGTCTCAGGAATAATGTAAGAGAGATCAGGACAGGACAGAAGTTGCTGATATTGACAGAAAACGCACTCTGTCGCTTACAGTGGCCTGCAGAGTGCATATCTAGTTGTAGTGCACATCACCTACAGCCTTCCGTGGAGCTGCAAATGCTCGCGAATTGTACGCATGCAACTAATAATTTGTTTCCAGATGGAGTTTATACTTGTAGTTAAACAGCGCAACGTTGATACTGCTGGTCGGTAAAATTCTAACACCATGAGGCGGCATACAACAAAAGCAAAATTGGCAAGAAGTGTACTAATTGCTCCTATATGCAAATGGTTATCATTTCAGTGCAATCGCACGTAGTAGGTAGGAGCAACGTCATCTGTTTGCCTCTGGAGAAAATTTTTTAGGTCCACTTTGACGGCTTGATGTGTAAATCACAATGGTACTCTATGGAAATCCTACTAATTAGTGATGACGACAGAGAGGGGTAAATTTCCACTGTCGGTATTCGGCCAGCGACAAGGAAAGCTGGCGGCGAACTACTGTTAATCGCCAGGTTGCCTGGCAGCTTTCCGTGGCAAGGCTCACAAGTCTCTGGACTGTCTTACAAACCAAGAAGATAGAAAAATATCGAACACCAGTTGCTCACCGGTAGGAATCGTTATAGTTGGCACGACCTATTGTTGTTAGTAAAGAGTCGCCTGCAGTAATCAGTTCGTACGAAGGTCATTCAGTAATTAAAGAGACAAATTGGTCTGGAGAAAAAAACGTTTATTTTTACAGAACAGTTGTTTTTCTACTTTTCAATATAATCCCCTTGTTCCAACGGGCTACAAGATTTTCTATTCCCGCTGCAAAGAACTCTTTATCTTGATGTTTGAACCCATTTCCCACAAACTTTTTCACGTCCTTGTTGTCCTATAACCTCTTCCCACGTAATGTCTCCTTCGGTGCACCAAACAAATGGAAATTACTACGTGCTAGATCAGGGCTGTAAGGGGGACGAGGCAGTACTTCCCAGCCCATTTTGTCGATGGTTTCATGGGGTAGTTGAGTAATATGAGGACGTGCGTTGTCTTGCTGGAGACTCACACCTTTCTCTGAGATCCACGACGTTTCTCTCTAACGCCTGGCTTCACCTTGTTTAAAAGCAAATCCAAGTAGTATTGTCTGTTCATTGTACGCTGCTCTTCGAGATAGTCACAAAAAACTGGACCTTCAGCATCCCAAAACACTGTCAACATGACTTTTGCCGCTGATGCTTGGGTTTTGAATTTCTTCTTGACAGGTGAGTTGGTGGCTTCCACTCCATGCTTTGTCTTTTTGATTCTGGCTCATAATAGTGAACCCGAGTTTTATCACAAGTCAAAACTTTGTTGAAGTAATGCTCACCTTCTCTTTCATAACGTTCCTTTAGCTCTGTGCACACTCTCAACCTTGATTCCTTGTGTAGCCGCATCAGCTACTTTGGGACCCATCTTGCACGTGTTTTGTGGTACTTCGGCTTGTTGCAGATAATGTTATGAACTGTACCAGTACTAACTTGAACCTTAGCAACTATCATTTCCACAGTCACACGGCGGTCGGCACGAATAACGTCATCAATTCGACTTTCAAGTGAGGGAGTTGAAACTGCGACTGGTCGACCAGAACCGCCCTGCTCTTACAGTCGCAGGTTCGAATCCTGCCTCGGGCATGGATGTGTGTGATGTCCTTAGGTTAGTTAGGTTTAAGTAGTTCTAAGTTCTAGGGGACTGATGACCACAGTTGTTAAGTCCCATAGTGCTCAGAGCCATTTGAACCATCACACAACACCCAGCCATCACGAGGCAGAGAAAATCCGTGACCCCGCCGGTAATCGAACCCGAGACCTGCATTTTCAGTCATATCAGAATTTCACCCATCTTCATTTCTGTGATGTCCTATGAACCAATGCGCCGATCTGCTCGATGTTCGAGCTGCAGTTCCTACGAATGTAGCCATGTAGTGATGAGCGTTCTAGGACACATAAATGACGTAACTGTTTTCAGCTTGTTCAGAAGTCACTATCCATTTGACTCTAAGATGCAGCGTTCAGTCGCGTCTACTAGCGACTCCTTAAATAAACGCTTTAATACTACTCTTTTTATTTTTTATGACTCCAGATAATGACCAATAATTCAGAAAATATCCGAAAAAAGACACGGAACGTTTTTCGCCTTAACCACTCGTACTCTCACTTGCCTCACTCATGTGACCACTGATTGATAATTAAATCAGTTTTCATCAGTTTAACAACTAGATATGGAACACAGTGGTGTCTATTATCGAGTGAATAGTAGGTTAATTATTGCTTTCCTACTTAAAACTACGTTCTATACCCATTTATTTCCAAACTGTCTAGCTGTTTTGAAAGAGGTATTTTTAGTGTGAGAAATGTAGGCACATGATTAGATTGTCAAAGCCATACACATATTTGCACCGACACATCATTTGAATGAAAAAGTAATTACTTCAACTGAAATTGTCAAAATGATCGAAAGTAGTATTTATTTATATACCAACGGACAACTATGTTAATAGAACTTTGTCTCGTAGGAGATGCCACGAAGTGTATTTCTACTCAGAAAGAATTTCCTGTTGTGTTGAAACAAAATTACAGCTGAGATCGTAGTGAAGCGGTGAGAGCCACGTACGAATGCAGAATAATCGTTACTATCTCACGTACTTTTACAAACAGTACTAATCATTTTTCATGGAATGAGAAACCTTTGACATTTGAAGGAGAGCGGTGTTCTTGATTATCTAAACGAAACGTACAGTTTGCAGCCTTGGTCACATTTTAATTTATTTGAACAGATAAACGGTTTCTGCCTTACAACCAATGTCATAATTAAAAAAAACAGCGAGTAGAGAATACCTATCGTAAACTTATTACCAAGACCGTGAATCGTACAATTTGTATTACAATTTATTGAAATGATACAAACATTATTCGTACTATGTTTACAAATTTTTTTAAAAAAAGTACAGCGTTGAGGGCAAATGTCTCAGATATACAGTATTAAATGAAACAGTCTAATTTAGAAATAGCGGATGGGAACAATATAAGACCTTTGAAAAGTTTCTAATTCCTTCGAGTTATGAAAGAAAAGGTGAAGGTAGCTCCAGGCAATGATCCCTACTTTGGATCGTAATGGATTCGCAGATTCTGTTATCTTAACAGTAGCTTAGAACTACATTTCTAATTTCTGGTCTCAATTGAATAACATGGGTGAATCGTAAGTAGACATGAAAAGGGGGTACTCAAAGGAAATCATTGGAGAAACATTACAGAAACGTCTGTCATGTGAATTCGCGATTGTAGGGTTGAACAAGTGTAGTCCTTTCTGAATGCAAGGACAGCGCCAACGTGACATTTTGTATCGACCAAGAAAATACACACACCTTTATCGATTAAAAATTCCCTATGGCAACGGTGCTACAGACGAACGGCAACACATTAGCAGTTGCGAGCTAGGGCACCTACAAACACTGTTGTATTATGTTACTACAGATACTCATTTACGTTTACTAAGGCAGGTGGCACAGTGGTTAATATACTGCACTCGTATTAGGGAAGTGCTGGCTTCACATTCTAGACTAGACGTTTTAAGTTCTTATTCGTGTTCTTAAACCGCTGTAAGAATGATTTCTTGAACAGATCTTTTCTTGTACAACTGAGGTATCGATCCGTCTTTAATGACCTCAGCATCGACAATACTTCAACCTTCCTTCCTCGCATTTCTTCTTCAATTATGTCGGACATCATGTATTAAAATTCAATCTTTACTGAGCTTACAGTCGCTATTTCCATTTGTGAACTCACGCGACAAACATAGGTAGAGGTCTGCGCGGATGCGGATGTCCGCGGTATTTGTTACCTGGCGGATAAAATCGCGACCGGCGCGGATATCCCCGGATCGACTGCGGATAATGAGCAAGGCATCTGCCCAGCACGTATGTTGCAATGTTAGTTGAAAACTCCAAGTCTGTTGACATTCTTGGAATCTTGCAGGGCCCGGGTAGAGCGGATGTCTGTTGTCCTCAGCCCCTGGCTACGACCGACGTAGCTGTACCCAAGAGACCTGCTCCTAATCCGTTTCCGCAACCGTGTCTTTTGTGTGGCCTGTGAAGTGCTTTCTGGGTGGGAAACCTGCCCACTGTCTACCAGACAGGTGCCCGTTGCAAATTTCCGCTGCCTTCAGTTCTCGCTTTGTAGTGACCGAGTGACAAAGTGCATCGTAGCAAATATCAGTGAGAGTTCTTTCTTCAAATGAACACCATATCGATGGATACAATTTTGTGTAAGGTGAAAAAAGGTGATTTTACATTAGTGAAGGAAAACAAATTGACATCGCCAATTCGGAAAAAATTCGGATACGTATTTGATGGCAACGAAAAGATAAAAGATATGGTGGCTTGTTTTGCATGTAAAAAAGTATGTTCCTACACTGGACACAAAAGTGGAACCTCAAATTTGCTAAAACATTCGTGTGCGGCTGGAAAAAGTAGCATAATTACTTATTTAAATACCAAAAGAGACGCTAAACTTCCTGAAGTTTCGCCAAATTTGAAGACAGCCGCAACAGAAAAACTTATCAATCTTGTCAGCAAAGACATTTTACCATTCGAAGTTGCGTGTGGATCTGGGTTTCTCGAGACGCCACAGTTTCTTATTGATGTGGGGACCAAGTACGATGCAGTGAGTGCTAAGGAACTGCTACCTCATCCAACCACCATATCCAGAAATTTTAAGGAAACGGCCGACCGTCTGCGTGAAACTGTCTCCGCAGAAGTGAAGAATATATTCAGAGATATAGGTGGAGCACTAACTGTCGATATATGGACTGATCCGTACCATAAAATAAACTATATGGGAGTGATTGCACATTATGTTAATTATGAAGAAGTGAAACTTGAGGATCGTGTGCTGTGCACCAGAAATTTTGAGAGTGAGATTAAAAAAACAGGAGAAAACATTAAACTTGAATTAAGATGCTACGGTCGTTCTATTTATTCAGTGCTGTGAATAACATCGTGTTCGTTACGGATAGAGGTCCAAATATTGTGGCAGCACTTCGCCAATACAAGAGGCTCTCGTGCTCAGCACACATTCTTAATACTGTGCTGGAGCACACGACTCGAGGAGACGCGAATGATGAGAAGAGTGAGGTGCAGCGACTAATAAATTCCTGTCGAGCTATCACAACTTTCTTTAAAAGATCTGGTCTTCAGAATCGCCTTCAGAAGTCATTGAAAGGAGATATAGACACACGATGGAACAGTAAATTGGATATGTTTGAGTCTATTAATTCACAATGGTTTGAAGCTCTGTCAATTTTGTCAGAGAAAAACCAAGATCATTTGATTGATTCTATAGACAAGAGGACGTTGGAAGATATAATAACCTTTCTGACACCATTTAAAATAGCTTCTTGTGATCTCGAAGCCTCCAAAACCCCTACGCTTTACTTATCTATGTTGTGGAAGTTAAAACTTCTCTCCTTCCTTGAAAAAAATGATGGCGACAGCCCATTTCTGATAGCTTTAAAGAGTACAACCAAATCTATTATAATCAGAAAATGGGACATAACAGTAACTCATAAACTTGCAACGTTTTTGAATCCAAAATATAAAAACCTAAAATTTCTTAGCAGTGCCGAAAAAGATGAAGTTGTAAAGGAAGCGAAAAATTATGTTGCGAGAAATTGTCCATAGTTAAAAGATAAGGAGGAAACAACATCTGGAAAAAAAAAACAGAAGTCTGATGTACTTTTTAATGAATTTGAAGATTCCTCAGAAGATGAATCGACGAGAGATCTTGACTTTGCGTCAGATGAAATTCTCAGATATACGAATGATAAAGTCCAATTTTCGGAAGGCATCGACCTGATAGCTTGGTGGCATGGACGTGAAAACGTCTATCCCCGTCTTTCCAAACTCGCATACTTCTTGCACTGCAATCCAGCGTCCAGCGCGCCATCTGAGAGAAGCTTCTCTACCGCGAGACAAATAATGCAGGACCGACGGACGTCTTTGAAGCCACAGACGATTGATGACATCATGTTCCTGCATAGTCATCTTCTAAAGTAAGAAGGTACTTGTACAACTTCTCTTACTTCACTGTATTTTTTGGGATTATCTGAATTAGTTATAAATTTTTTCCATCTGATTCCTTCTTTTACAGAATTTGAATCAGAAGCAAGCAGAGGATGAAAATATTTAATCTCAAGCCTGTGAGTTTTTATTGTAATATTTATAGTAAGGAAATTCCTCGACATATTGTTAGTATTTTTACTACTCCCAACAAGAACATTTAAGTAGCATTAGGTAAAAGAAGGAAATATTTAACAAGCAATTTGTTTTGTTGTAATTTTCATATTAAAGAGCTCAATTTTAAGTTTTTATTCTTCGCAACAAGAACATTCAATAGCTAACACGCCAATATTATTAAACTAGGTAATGATGATCTCATAAGTGCCTACCTAAATTTTATCGTGCACTACAGTAACATTTGCAGCTGCCGAGCATTGTCGCTCTTTGTGAACAGTGAAACAGCCCGGCCGGAGCGGTGGCACGGTGGGCCTTGTAATTAATTACAAGCGGGACTTCAAACTACGGTTCACGACCACCAACAAGCTGTGACTGCGATAGCCCGTGAAAGATTATTCTGATCACATTGAAAACTTATAAAGTATTCAAATCATCCAAAATAATAATGCGTCTTTTAATTTACCAGCCAATTAGTAAAGATAAGGGCTGAACATTTTAACTGTAACTCGATATTGCTTAACAGGGAACAGTGCCTAACATTTGAAGTTATGGGACAGTGGTTTTTATACAGACATCTTGCAATCGTTTGCAGTTCCATTAAACTCTGAAAAAAAATATTTTTTAACATTGAAAGTATTAACTGCGAAATCTACTGCAAATTTTGTCTTAGTAATTTAGACCAATGTTGAGGATGTTTTAAAGTGTTTAGTTGAGAATGAAACAAACATTTCATTTATCGCTAGGTCTTAATTCGATAAATCAGCCAAAAGGTGAGGTTCGAAATTTCAATCGTATTTTTAGCTAAAGTTAAATGGACTCCTAATTTCTATAACCACTGATTTTGTTGTCACTCTTCGAAAGACGAGTTATTTCTTCCAGACAACGTCAATTATTGCTGGCAGTTTAACTTTTTCACAGGTGCGCCAGCGTTTTGCAGTGTACGCCTAATACTGTAAATATTTTCACCTGGAAATGAGGAGGACTGAACGCGTAAGCTATAATATAATCATGAGCTGACATGAATGGCTTCACAATTAAACACATCCAAGCAGTGAGTACAAAAAACTGTAAGTGATGCAATGTACTAGTAACAGTTTAAAACCATCGTCATTTTCAGCTGTCTTGGCACAAGAGCAGCGAAATATAATTGTTTCTATACACTATTTTCATCATTTAATACTATTACATTGAATTTTATTTTTTTAAATAGCGTTTCCAATCTCACGAGATCCGAGCCGCTACTGTGTGTGCTCCGGAGCGCCAATGCTTTCCTGTTTGGAATGGTCTGCTTTAGAGTAGGTATAGAGCATTTCCTGTGATTTAAGAAATCAGAAGTGGTTAAGTTGCCGCAGAAATGGCACCCTAACAATAACTATGTCATTACATATCATAATTCTAAGTACTGCTGTCTATTACTATTGATTACTCATTCAAAACATAAATATGTGCGGATGCGGATAAGGAACTTGCGGATGCGGATTAATTGCTGCGGATGCGGATGCGGTTGCGGATTAGGACCTTGCGGATGCGGTGCGGCTGCGGATTGCACTTTTTTTATCCGCGCAGACCTCTAAACATAGGAAACCTGAAATAGGAACACAGTTTTAGAGAAGCAGTAATATCAGTAATAAACATTACCAAATCCGCTCAGGAGTTTGCCAGTAAAGTAATTCTCCTTTTCTCTTTGTCGATAGGCGAGCGACGTTAGTCACACCTACACGCCCAACATCATTCTATCACTGATGCTCTTTTGTCGCGTTTTGTAGATTCTTGTTCTTCCAGCGTCACTAATTTCTTTTTATCGTTATTTTGTTTCTTCGTATTAGGCCGGCATTATTTCCATCAGCCCGTGATGACAACACTGTAGAAGACCACCTCCCAGTAATTTGACAGTGTGACCGACTTGTTTCTCTCTTTTGTTCTTATACTCACTGTCGTTGTCTTTGTAACTTCTCGAGTAACAAAAAATGATTTTTCCTTCTTAGTTGGCAGACACAGAACTGAACAAAATAGGCAGGGTTGATAATAACTAATAACGGAAACCGTCACGGGTGTAGAAGTATACGATAACAGAAGCAAAAACGTTCCATTAAATATGGATCCCAAAATGAGTCATTTCTGAGGTACCCGCACATGTGACATTTGAGCTACCTCTGACTTCAATATGGAATTTTGTCCTAGTGGGTACAAATGTATTTCAAACGTAAGCTATCCGGTTAAGTACCCATCTAACTGAACTTTCAGGATCGCTTGTGAATGTTCCCCTGGTTGGCGAATATCGTACATGCATGATGGGGCACCGGCAAAAACTGCTTCTGAAGTAAAACGAAAACCGTATGTGGAGACGACACGAGGAGCCTCTCCTTCAGCAGGCGCAAATGCACAGTAAATTGTAACACGCAGCGTACTCAGGCAGTTGGGTTAGGTTAGGTTAGTGGTGTTTAACGTCCCGTCGACAACGATGTCATTAGAGACGGGGCGCAAGCTTGGGTTAGGGAAGGATGGGGAAGGAAATCGGCCGTGCCCTTTCAAAGTAACCATCCCGGCATTTGCCTGAAACGATTTAGGGAAATCACGGAAAACCTAAATCAGGATGGCTGGAGACGGGATTGAACCGTCGTCCTCCCGAATGCGAGTCCAGTGTGCTAACCACTGCGCCACCTCGCTCGGTACTCAGGTAGTATTTTATCTTTTGTTAAAGTAGGACATGACTGAAATTTGAGTGCAATTTGGGGGGGGGGGGGAATGGGGGAGACTTAATCGAAAAGCTGGCGGCTCGTAAACACACATTTACTACTACTACAGTATCTCGTAAACGGCTTGCTTGCGGACCGATGTTTACTAGAATTTTATGGATTCTGTTATCGTATACTTCTGCCCATGTCAGTTTTCACAATTATACAATCTGAAAAAGTATCCGGAAACACCTATGTAATGTGGAATTAATCATTAGCTGTGACAAGAGGCCGAGGCCAGTATAAAAGGCGATGGAGAGTATTGTGCTGCCAGCACAGAAGCAGTAACAGCAAATGGGTGCCCAGAAGAAGTATGTGACTTCGAACGTGGACTAGTAATTGGACGTCTCTTGAGTAATAAACCCATCAGAGAAATTTAAATCCCTCTAAAGCTGTCCAAGTCGACTGTTGGTGATATGATTGTGGGGTGGAAACGCGAAGTAACTACCACAGCTAAACCAAGGCCACGCAGACTTCATGTACTGACAGGTAAGTGACGGTCGAGCATTGCAGAGGCTGGTTGTAAAAAATCGTGAGAAACGGAAGAAGGAACCACTCTTGAGTTCTAAAGTTCTACCAACAGTCCAGCTAGCAAAATGATGGAGAGTATGGAGTTAAAAGGAATGGGGTACAATGGTCGAGCAGCTCCTCTTAAGCCACACATTTCTGTAGTCAATGCAAAGTGACGCTTGAGGTGGTGAAAAGAGCGATGTCACTGGGCAGCAGATGACTGGGAATGAGTGATTTGGTGTGAAGAACCACGCTATACCCTAGGGCAATCCGATGGAAGGGACTGGGTTTGGTGAATACCTGGAGAACATTACCTGCCACTGTGTGTAGTGCCAATCGTGTAGTACGGAGGAGATGGCGTTGCGGTACGGGGTTGTTTTTCGTGGTTAGGGAGTGGTCCCCTTATTTCGCTTGAGAAAATGCTAAATACAGAAGGATAAGGGAAACTTTTGGGATGAGTTAGGAAGTCGATTTCGTTCCAGCCCCCAGCACCCTATAGCACTACTTTATCGGTTTCGGCTCCTGAGGAAGAATGGGGTGCCTGTCCTCTACACCCCGGACACCCCGTTGAAAGTGATCCCAGCAGAGTTCCAGTCGTCATTAAGGTGAAGGCTGGACACACCCCATATTAATGTCCACTAATAGATGTCCGGATAATTTTGATCAGAAAGTGTAATTATGATACACTCTATATTTATTGAAGTTATACTGGAAAAAGTATTCTTATTTTCCTTTCAGTACCGTGGGACTGCTACGGTCGCAGGTTCGAATCCTGCCTCGGGCATGGATGTGTGTGATGTCCTTAGGTTAGTTAGGTTTAAGTATTTCTAAGTTCTAGGGGACTGATGACCACAGATGTTAAGTCCCATTGTGCTCAGAGCCATTTGATCCATTTTTTTCCCTTTCAGTAGACACGCGATATTTGCGATGGAGTGATATTATTAGCGGCAGTGAGTAAGAAAACCTGTGGCTCCGAGTGGGAACTGGTTCAGCGACGGGGTCTGGTGAGTGGAGGCGTCGGGCAACTCTCTCCGGCGTCTGGAGAAAGTGCTGCTTTTTCTGACGGCGAGCAGATTCGACCAGCAGCTTCATCTGATGAGTAGGGCAAATGCTCGCCTCTCCCATTCTAACGGTTCGTATGCCCGTCTCGTCCATCTAAGTTGACGGATTACATCTCGCAGCCCTATGTTTGTCAGTTCCCGTTATAGCTAAAATAGAACCTTATTTGTACGCAACTTAACGGTAGCTCGTTCGATAAGATGCTGCAAAAAACAAGCGAAGATATCAGGTGACCTGCTTAATCGTCCGAGTGAAACAGATCACAATTTCCGCAGCTATTTACAATACAGATTGCATTTACGATGAGTTCCTTGCTGTTTCAAAGACAATTACGCGATTTGTATTATAAATTTTCATTCGCCACAGTACACTGCATTGATTAACCAAACTGGATGGGCTGGTTGTTTAAACCTTTGAGCTCCAGTGACTTGTGCCTCAAACCACCGTTGTGTTAATTATTTTTTGAATTTTGAAGTACCAGCGCCTTTCGTGTGAACCCACCGGTGGTATTGAAAGAAAGAGACTCCAAGCGGTACACGGAGGTACTTCTGAGAATGTAGTGCAATGCAACAGTCGCTTACCGCGTTCTGAGCAACTGTCGCCGTGGAATGTTTGCTACGTAACTGTAGTGGATTTTTGTCTGCCAATTTTTGTTACATAATTTGCTTGACATGAGGATTTTTGCGTAGTGTTCATACTGTGGAGCTCACTGACAGTGAAAATAAGTATATTTAAAGTTATTGTTACGTAAATTTGAGTCTATACTGCAGCTTTTATGAGTAGCTTTGACAGGAAACCACGGGACTGTATGCACTTTTGTACACTGGAGTCCAAAACTGAATCAACAAACTGCTATTTCCCCGTCCTAATTCACGATATAATCATACAAGCTGTCAACAGATGTCGCTACGGTCGTGTTCTGCGCGTAAGATGGCATTCCGATCAACGGACACCCACGACAGAAATGGCGTCAGGGCACCTATTTAGCGAGGAAGTGCTTGCAGGGTAGTCCCACATCCACAATCGCTGTGTACACAGTCACAGACGGTGCAGTATGACACAGAGAAGACTCTCTCCTGTGAAGGGTCATGGGAAGAATGGAAGCAGGAGAGTCGCAAACTAATGTGGCCCGATGGCTTAATGTGAATCGTTCTGTTGTTTCTCGGATGAGGCGACAGTTTATAGAGAACGAAGCTGTATCCCGGAGACGAGGATAAGGTCGACCACGTGTGACACCAGAAAGAGTGGACCGTTATTTGGCTGTAAGCGCGGGGCGGTACGGTCTCACTACTGCACCACAACTGCCATCTGAGCTCGCAGCATCCCCTGAACGTGTTGTATCGAGGCAAAAGGTGTACAGAAGGCTTCAGCTGAGTGACCTTTATTGTTGGAGACCTGCTGTTTGTTTACCTCTGGCGTGTCTTCACAGAAGGGAACGTCTAGAGTGGAGCCGTCAACACGCCACCCGGGTTGTCTAATGGTGGGCCAATGTTCTTTTTACAGATGAGTCTCGATCTGGCCTGGAGAGTGTTTTCAACGTGTTCGAATCTGGAGGGTACGTGGAACACGATTTCTGGACCCAAGCATTCTAGAAAGAGACCGATATCGAGGAGGATCCTTAATGGTGAGGGCAGGGATTATGTTGACCTCTCGAACACCTCTTCATGAAGTTGTATGGGTGAATCAGTAAGATTTAACTGCTGTCAGGGACCGTGAGGAGATATTGGGATCTCACGCGCTGTTGTTACGAGGTGCTGCGGGCCCAGACTTCGTATTGATGGACGATAATGCTCGAACTCATAGAGAACGGGTAGTTGACGTTTTGTTGGAAACGGAAGATACTGCACGAATGACGTGACCTGCTCGCTCTCCCGTTTTGAATCTCATAGAGCTTTTCTGGGATGCGCTAGAGAGACGGGTTGCATCACGTGAGCATCCACCAACCATTCTCCAAGACTTGTGAGCAGCTCTGTAGGAAGAACGGGCGTTATTGCCTCGACATGAAATTGTTGACACCATTCACATCATTGACAGGCCTGTATTGGTGCCACAGTGGTCAGACCTTGTACTGAACACATTAACCAATTGTCAGAATGTGTATGCAAATCCGTTAAGCTGAAAAAAAAACCGAAGAACATTTTTGTCTACCGTTATGCATGTTGCAGTTAATTACGTTCTGTATTCTTCACATTGTTTCTACTTTACTTTCACCAGTTTATATTGTTTTGTGGCAAAATAAACGCAACCTTGTAAAATTTCCATTTGTTGCTTTAAGTTTGGACACCAGTGAACGTAATTTTGAAATTAGATGTAAATAATTTAAATTTTAGGCCAGGTTTTTGCTTGTTATTTAGAACTATAATTTGTTTTAAGCAATATAAGTTTATAGAAGTTTAGCGACGTCGTCCATGAACTAAATTTCCATCTTTTAGAAGAGAAAACTTAGTGCGATTTGGATTCAGACGCATCTGAGGCAGAAATTGATCCTTAGGATGCTTCTGCGAATATCCTCTGTCAGGCAAGTCATCAGGAACTTCAACTCTTTTGCCAGATCCTGAACTGATCACTGAAAATGCTGTTCACAATGTTGATGACGATGGTGAAGATGAGGCTGCTATGATAAACTCACAAATACGATGGTTTACATAGTACAAATTAGCCACGGTGCGTAAGTTGTCCATGTTAATGGAAGCTGTAAATCTCCCGTCGAAGTGTTTCTGAACTTGTTTACACATGAAATGATGGGAGGCTGGTAAATTTATGTCCCAGTGATTCCAAAGTGAAACGATCTTCATAAAACAATCGATTGTTTATTGTTTAACAATTACTTATTGTTTACGTTGCTTATGATGAAAACAAAGGTTAATTTTGAGATAAATTTTAAAATTATATATCTTTTGTGATGTTGAGACTCAAAGAGTTAAAAGAATTTCGTGGACCACATGTGATGAAGCAATATCTATGTCTTCGTATATATTCAGCAAGTTACTTTACAGTCTCTTCGCAACAGTATTGGAAATATTGTCTGCTGCTCAGTATGATCAATATCGTAATACGTACAGAATTCGAAGTAAAAAAGAAGAAGAATGTTTTGATTCCCTGGTGATTTCTCATATCTTAGCTGTTTCTGTAATGCTACAACAGAACATTTAACTGAACGAGACTGTGTACATCGGAAAATATTCTCAGCTTCAGACGTAAGACGATCGGCAAATGGAAAAGCGTTGAGGAAGGAGCCTTTTTGCTTTGACTGTCATTTTTAAATAGATGCACTGGTAGATAAATATGATTTTCCCCGGCCTGTGTAGCTGATGCTTATAAAGCAAAAATCGTCCCACATACTCAATCAGAGGAAGTTGCAGGTGACTTGTCCGATATCAACTCTTTAGGCAACGTACTCTGGAGGCGAAATGTATAATTGCTCGATCATACGTTACGGTTTTCTCGTGTGTAATCTACACGAATATGTACGAGTACGTCTTTGTTTCGACAGACAAAAATCAGTTTATAAATCACGATAATTTATTATGTATTTCGGGAATGTTCATTACCATTCATCTGACTTTCTATCAAGTGAACTGCTGTATATCAGAATAAACATCGTCATTTGTTCAATTTCTAAGATAAAAGGAAGTTTACTTTTCCATCCAAAATGTCTTGTTCTTGTGAGATCTTTTTTCATTACAGTGCTCCTTATTATCACCAAAACGACGCTTTCAACCGAAAATCTGAAATTATTTTTTTAGATTGATAAACAGATGTTGTAATAAACATGACTAAAACGAGTTTCAACAATACTGGATGATACTTCTAAATGCTTATTCTTCAAGAAAACTGGTTGCTTATTTGTTTTCTGATTTCCAAGTAAGATAGTTGCATCAAACCAGTCTTTTGACTGAAGACCACAGTAACAACAACACAAAACTCTGTGACTGAGATATTACTTTGTGACAACAGCGCGCTCCAGCTTTTTATTCTTAAACAGTGGTGTAGCATGGATTTCTGCCATCCGGTGCGAGCCCTAAAACATAATTTCTTTAAGGGTCCAAGATGCTACTCCAGGCGGGTCTAAAATGAATGTGCGCAACAGAAAATAATAAACGCTAAAATGACGATTTTGCCCTGTCTGACTACCCCCTGAAGCAGATCTTAGGATCTCTTAATTCTATAAATTACAATCTAAGCATAAATGAATGATGAAGGCAACTAATCCTACTAAATGATAAACGTTGTTCCTACTTATATATTTATTGCAGATTAAAAAACCTTTATATTACAAAGTTTACATTTCCCAAGTAAAATTACTTATCAATTGCCCAACTCTGCCCCTTACTATGACTGTGCGGTCTAATATCAATAACGCGAAATGACTGACATCATCTACATACTAAACACTAGAAGAAACTACTTTCAAACATGATCTACGATGGTGTGGAACCTCACTGGAAATAAACTAACGTGATCACAGCTGTTTAGCTTTTATAGCCCTAATAAGCCGAAGCAGTTTGCCATATCACCGAATGTACTGCGTCTGGTGCGTCGGCGTGCTGGTTCTCGTACACGTCTGCGTCGATGGAAGAACTCCAGCCACAAATAAACTCTTTGAAACACTAGGACGGCAGAAGGCGGTCCTCTGACTAATATACTCTAATACTGTCTTCTTCTCTCTGTGTTCTACAGACGAGAAACGCGAACCCCAAGCCACAAGGGCGGAGATCTCAACGTAAGTATAAGCAGAGAAAGTGCTCTCAAGTATTGAACGTTGCGTACTCAACGACGAATTCCAACCCGGAAGTGAAGTTCAGAGTCCTATAGGTTCGCAACAGTACAGTGTCTAACTGTTCTAACTATAAACTCTCGTGAGAGCAAAGACAGCAAGCCCGTCTGTACCAACAAAGCTGATATCGAACGACCGTCACACACGGGCGCTCACAACGGAAGAACACGTCTCTCCACTGCTGTCTTCCCAGCAAGGCTCGGCTCCTCACCCGCGTAATTCCGAAAACGAATCATATTCCCGAAACCACGGAATACTCTTCTCCTCTACAGATTCTTCCGAATGCCGACCAACCATATTTTAGTCTTTTGTCGTCCAGCACGGAAACTTTTTGAGCAAATATCTAGACTCGTACAATGGTACGTTTCTGAGTAAACATCCTTGGAAATAACCCAGCCTGCGTGGTTTCCGAAGTGCCGCTTCTTCGTTCCTCTCACCTGCGTCTAAGATTTGCAGAGTTCGGAAGTATTATCCGGTTATCCTTCCGGCCCTACTACAATAGCCGCCGGCCGTCACCCTACAGTGCTCCAGAGCTCAGGTGTCACGACGTCCATCTAGCTACTTCCTGTTTTTAAGCAGGACCAACAAAAAAAAAGGCTCTCAGAACTCTGGGACTTAACTTCTGGTCATCAGTCCCCTAGAACTTTTCTTTTTGGTCATCAGTCGACTGACTGGTTTGATGCGGCCCGCCACGAATTCCTTTCCTGTGCTAACCTCTTCATCTCAGAGTAGCACTTGCAACCTACGTCCTCAATTATTTGCTTGACGTATTCCAATCTCTGTCTTCCTCTACAGTTTTTGCCCTCTACAGCTCCCTCTAGTACCATGGAAGTCATTCCCTCATGTCTTAGCAGATGTCCTATCATCCTGTCCCTTCTCCTTATCAGTGTTTTCCACATATTCCTTTCCTCTCCGATTCTGCGCAGAACCTCCTCATTCCTTACCTTATCAGTCCACCTAATTTTCAACATTCGTCTATAGCACCACATCTCAAATGCTTCGATTCTCTTCTGTTCCGGTTTTCCCACGGTCCATGTTTCACTATCATACAATGCTGTACTCCAGACGTACATCCTCAGAAATTTCTTCCTCAAATTAAGGCCGGTATTTGATATTAGTAGACTTCTCTTGGCCAGAAATGCCTTTTTTGCCATAGCGAGTCTGCTTTTGATGTCCTCCTTGCTCCGTCCGTCATTGGTTATTTTACTGCCTAGGTAGCAGAATTCCTTAACTACGTTGACTTCGTGACCATCAATCCTGATGTTAAGTTTCTCGCTGTCCTCATTTCTACTACTTCTCATTACCTTCGTCTTTCTCCGATTTACTCTCAAACCATACTGTGTACTCATTAGACTGTTCATTCCGTTCAGCAGATCATTTAATTCTTCTTCACTTTCACTCAGGATAGCAATGTCATCAGCGAATCGTATCATTGATATCCTTTCACCTTGTATTTTAATTCCACTCCGGAACCTTTCTTTTATTTCCATCATTGCTTCCTCGATGTACAGATTGAAGAGTAGGGGTGAAAGGCTACAGCCTTGTCTTACACCCTTCTTAATACGAGCACTTCGTTCTTGATCGTCCACTCTTATTATTCCCTCTTGGTTGTTGTACATATTGTATATGACCCGTCTCTCCCTATAGCTTACCCCTACTTTTTTCAGAATCTCGAACAGCTTGCACCATTTTATATTGTCGAACGCTTTTTCCGGGTCGACAAATCCTATGAAAGTGTCTTCATTTTTCTTTAGCCTTGCTTCCATTATTAGCCGTAACGTCAGAATTGCCTCTCTCGTCCCTTTACTTTTCCTAAAGCCAAACTGATCGTCACCTAGCGCATTCTCAATTTTCTTTTCCATTCTTCTGTATATTATTCTTGTAAGCAGCTTTGATGCATGAGCTGTTAAGCTGATTGTGCGATGATTCTCGCACTTGTCAGCTCTTTCCGTCTTCGGAATTGTGTGGATGATGCTTTTCCGAAAGTCAGATGGTATATCGCCAGACTCATATATTCTACACACCAACGTGAATAGTCGTTTTGTTGCTACTTCCCCCAATGATTTTAGAAATTCTGATGGAATGTTATCTATCCCTTCTGCCATATTTGACCGTAAGTCCTCCAAAGCTCTTTTAAATTCCGATTCTAATACTGGATCCCCTATCTCTTCTAAATCGACTCCTGTTTCTTCTTCTATCACATCAGACAAATCTTCGCCCTCATAGAGGCTTTCAATGTATTCTTTCCACCTATCTGCTCTCTCCTCTGCATTTAGCAGTGGAATTCCCGTTGCACTCTTAATGTTACCACCGTTGCTTTTAATGTCACCAAAGGTTGTTCTGACTTTCCTGTATGCTGAGTCTGTCCTTCCGACAATCATATCTTTTTCGATGTCTTCACACTTTTCCTGCAGCCATTTCGTCTTAGCTTCCCTGCACTTCCTATTTATTTCATTCCTCAGCGACTTGTATTTCTGTATTCCTGATTTTCCCGGATCATATTTGTACTTCCTCCTTTCATCAATCAACTGAAGTATTTCTTCTGTTACCCATGGTTTCTTCGCAGCTACCTTCTTTGTACCTATGTTTTCCTTCCCAACTTCTGTGATGACCCTTTTTAGAGATGTCCATTCCTCTTCATCTGTACTGCCTACTGCGCTATTCCTTATTGCTGTATCTATAGCGTTAGAGAACTTCAAACGTACCTCGTCATTCCTTAGTACTTCCGTATCCCACTTCTTTGCGTATTGATTCTTCCTGACTAATGTCTTGAGCTTCAGCCTACTCTTCATCACTACTATATTATGTCCATTACAATTATCCGGGCTGTTATGCCGTGGTCGGTTGATGAATTCTGTGGTGATTCCCAACGTTTCGTCTCCGACAGCGGGAGACATCTTCAAGGGGGTCCGTAGCTTGATGGAAGGTCCAACACACACACTGGCTCGCTACTGACGGCCGCTAAATTCCGTGTCCGCGCGCCCCCGCGCCGCGGCGTGACGTCACGTGTTTTGAAAACGTCAGTGCAATTGGCCGCTGTCCGTCGCCGTCGATCGCCGTTGCCATCACCCAGTAGTGGACGAGTGGTACACATCTTCTTTAACACCGGCATCCATATACCGTTTAATTTGACGCCCTCCTCCTTTCGGTTGAAATTATTTGGGTGTTTAGCGATTTCGATTGCCTCCCTGTAGAGCCTTTCGTAGTATCCGCTCGTGGCCGCTAGTACTTGCGTCTCCTCCTGGAGTGTATAGGATCCCATGCAGCTGTGGTGATGTTTATGTGGGTACTACCAAAAGAACTGTTTCTAAACGTTTGGAAGAGCACAAGGGAAATTGTAGAAGAGGAGAAACGGAACGATCAGCTGTTGCGGAGCATGCTTTCCAGCCAGGGAACCACAATATTCGTTTCGAGGAGACGCAAGTACTAGCGGCCACGAGCGGATGCTACGAAAGGCTCTACAGGGAGGCAATCGAAATCGCTAAACACTCAAATAATTTCAACCGAAAGGAGGAGAGCGTCAAATTAAACGGTATATGGATGCCGGTGTTAAAGAAGATGTGTACCACTCGTCCACTACTGGGTGATGGCAACGGCGATCGACGGCGACGGACAGCGGCCAATTGCACTGACGTTTTCAAAACACGTGACGTCACGCCGCGGCGCGGGGGCGCGCGGACACGGAATTTAGCGGCAGTCAGTAGCGAGCCAGTGTGTGTGTTGGACCTTCCATCAAGCTACGGACCCCCTTGAAGATGTCTCCCGCAGTCGGAGACGAAACGTTGGGAATCACCACAGAATTCATCAACCGACCATGGCATAACAGCCCGGATAATTATAATGGACATGATATTTCCGGCCGTGAAAGTTTACATTTTAGTATCACTACTATATTGTGATCTGAGTCTATATCTGCTCCTGGGTACGCCTTACAATCCAGTATCTGATTTCGGAATCTCTGTCTGACCATGATGTAATCTAATTGGAATCTTCCCGTATCTCCCGGCCTTTTCCAAGTATGCCTCATCCTCTTGTGATTCTTGAACAGGGTATTCGCTATTACTAGCTGAAACTTGTTACAGAACTCAATTAGTCCTTCTCCTCCTTCATTCCTTGTCCCAAGCCCATATTCTCCTGTAACCTTTTCTTCTACTCCTTCCCCTACAACTGCATTCCAGTCGCCCATGACTATTAGATTTTCGTCCCCCTTTACATACTGCATTACCCTTTCGATATCCTCATACACTTTCTCTATCTGTTCATCTTCAGCTTGCGACGTCGGCATGTATACCTGAACTATCGTTGTCGGTGTTGGTCTGCTGTCGATTCTGATTAGAACAACCCGGTCACTGAATTGTTCACAGTAACACACCCTCTGCCCTACCTTCCTATTCATAACGAATCCTACACCTGTAATACCATTTTCTGCTGCTGTTGATATTACCCGATACTCATCTGACCAGAAATCCTTGTCTTCCTTCCACTTCACTTCACTGACCCCTACTATATCTAGATTGAGCCATTGCATTTCCCTTTTCAGATTTTCTAGTTTCCCTACCACGTTCAAGCTTCTAACATTCCACGCCCCGACTCGTAGAACGTTATCCTTTCGTAGATTATTCAATCTTTTTCTCATGGTAACCTCCCCCTTGGCAGTCCCCTCCCGGAGATCCGAATGGGGGACTATTCCGGAATCTTTTGCCAATGGAGAGATCATCATGACACTTCTTCAAATACAGGCCACATGTCCTGTGGATACACGTTATGTGTCTTTAATGCAGTGGTTTCCATTGCCTTCTGCATCCTCATGTCGTTGATCATTGCTGATTCTTCCGTCTTTAGGGGCAATTTCCCACCCCTAGGACGAGAGAGTGCCCTGAACCTCTATCCGCTCCTCCGCCCTCTTTGACAAGGCCGTTGGCAGAATGAGGCTGACTTCTTATGCCGGAAGTCTTCGGCCGCCAATGCTGATTATTTTTCAAAATTTAGGCAGTGGCGGGGATCGAACGCGGGACCGAAGACGTTTTGATTATGAATCAAAGACGCTACTCTTAGACCACGGGCTCTAGAACTTACAGCTGTTTAAACCTAACTAACCTAAATACATCACACACATCCATGCCCGAGGCAGGACCGTAGTGGTCGCGCGGTTCCAGACTGTAGCGCCTAGAACCGCTCGGCCACCCCGGCCGGCCAGGACCAACACCTGTGCGGGCCTTCCACCCACAGCTTGAGTACTGCCTGCTGTTTCATCTCCACTGGCGTTCCAACCTCTATTAGAATAGACGATCATTCATTACGCCGTTTTTATAATAAAGACACTCCGTCACCTTTCATGCAATAAGCATCAACAATTATTTACAAGGCGTACGTGACAATGTCAGTCTCCTTTAAATATTCGTATATACGATGTACAACCTACCACATGGTTTCTAATAGTGGTTGTAATTCATGGAAAAGTATGTGGATGAGTGCTTGTAAGGTGCGAAATTATAGCTAACTTACAAGGGGAGACGCCCCTGAACGGGCTCCATTTGTAACATTATCTTCACCCTCATAGTGCAACTGATCTAAATCTCTAACGATAATATCAGTCGACGCGACATAAAGCACCAAACGCAAACTTTGTTTTCGCTAGGTTGTTATGACGATAAACGAAGATCTTCTGAATTAAAATTACCCATATCACTGGAATGTAAACTTTGTTTTTGTGAGTGAACTTGTCATTCACTTTGTAAGGCTTCTAAGACACATACACATACTTTAATGATGTAAAGATAAGACTCATGAGCTATTTAAATGTTATTGAATGTCTTGGCGATATTTGCTGCGATCAGTTTCGAGCTTGTACAGAACTGTATAGAGAATTCCTTATTTGGTAATCCACAGATCCAGTACCTCATTGTCGTTCAAACTAACGTTTACGGAGTGGCGTAGCTGGGTAGTTTGGTACCCGGTGTAGACTTCTAATTTTTCAGCTCCCCACACTCCCCCAAATAGCCAACCTCACAAAAGCATAAAGTATAACATTTGTGCCGGCCGGGGTGGCCGAGCGGTTCTAGGCGCTACAGTGTGGAACCGCTCGACCGCTACGGCCGCAGGTTCGAATCCTGCCTCGGGCATGGATGTGTGTGATGGCCTTAGGTTAGTTAGGTTTAAGTAGTTCTAGGTTCTAGGGGACTGATGACCTTGGAAGTTAAGTCCCATAGTGCTCAGAGCCATATAACATTTGCGTATAGAAGTTTTTTCATATGCTTGATTAAGTAATCAAAGTATAATGTTAACTGCTTGGCAAACAGTTTTTTATGGATGAAAACGAACAAATAAAACACGTTTAAAATAACACAGTTTAAGTGGTTATTAAAAAACGGGACAAGTAACCGAACATCTCCTTAGTGACAGGTGACTAGCACGTGGCTTAGCTTTTCGGCTGAAAATTTTGAAATTGCCTCATCTTCATCGATATCTTTATGTCGCCCATTGTTATTGATTATCAGCTAAATTAGACAGTCATGCTTTACTCAAAGTTGATCCAAGATTATTCTTAATTAATCTGACTTTTTTTTAAAAAAAGGTTGTCTCTTACATAACGCTGTCGAAACACACAAAGTCAAGAAAAATCTTAGCGCCAAATAATGTTGGGTACAGTTTCCGAAAAAATCTTAGTCATGGAATTTGTGCAAGGAAGCCGTCTTCAGCAATCTCATGATAATTGCCAACTGACATTTGCATAATCGTGGGAATTTTCATTTCTGAAGTTCTAGTCAAATGATTAGGATCTAAAACAGCATCTCTTATACGTTCCATGGTTGTGCTACGCGTACCGATTTCTTGTAGAAAGCTGTCGATGCAGTCTTAACATTGACCTTCTCAGTTCGCAGCGTTCTGAATAGTATGGCTTGAAAATGCGAGCTTGGATACCTCTAGGGAGCGTCCCGCAGCTTTTCTACCTGCCAGGCGCAAATTTCACTGGGCGCAAATTTCATTGGGCGCAGTTTTCAGTAGACTAGTGGAAAGGGCCATCAGCCAGGGTGTCCCTCAAAAGACGCAGCTGGGATAGGTACCAGTGGGCAGCACCAAACGATCTTCCGCGTCGATAGAGGTACCGGGGGTCGGACCTGGTGGTTCACGTTGTGACAAGGCAGCTCATCACAGGTAGACTGCTCGACGGGAGACTGCGTCAGCCATCACAGGATTTCTCCGTAAGTGTCTCAGTCGTGATTGAAACACAGCATGTGCCACATTTCCTCTATGGACCTCAGCTCATATGGGCAAATTACAGGATTATCAACCAGCTGTCTAACGAGAGGAAACAAAATTGCTAGTTCAGGGCTGAGCAAGGGATAGGATGGCATGGATGGTGTGGTACCACTGATTTGTTACTCAGCGACAAGGACTCGTAACCTAGTTCACAGAGCGAGTCATTCATCATCGATCGCTCATGTTTTGGTCTCTCTAGGAGAGGAGAAACTGATTTAGGATACAAGTGTCCACACTCCTTAGCACGAACTGCATTGTGCTTGCGGTCCAGCCGATTGCATGTGAGACTGAAGCATGAAAAGAGTGTAATGCCAACAGTGCATGTCATCAACATGCACTGGAGATACTGGTTATATAGGTCGATGCCGTTGTCACTACATGGGTGCGTCTGCTACTAGTCGTTTTCCTTGCTGCGGAGGAGAGTCTCGGGGAAGCCCTCTACTGGTTGGGCGCCTCGCAGTCTGCCGCTCGTGGCCATGTTAGCACTTGGGCGAGGTCTGGCCTCTTGCTTTCTTCAGCCACTTGCCCGTAAGCCACTCTGGATTTTGGAAGAGTCCCATTGTTCACCCGGCGGGAGACCTGTCAACACGATGACACCGCCCCAGGCTTTTCCCTCGGGTCTGTCGATTCTGGAGTTGGGTTCAGCTTACGTCGTACAGCCTGCCACACTTCACCTGCATATTACTAATGGATCCCTGTCGGTCGTCATCCCTGATACTTTCGCAATACAATTTTACAAATACATTACATAGAAACACAATAAAGGACAGTCTTTACCCTGATGATATTAATCGCTAGCGTTCAATTGAATTTGTAATTTTGCCATTATCATGCCTGAAAAAGTTGTGTCTGAATAGCTTACAGGAAACTATATTAATAGAAGACTTCCATCTTACGTACTAACATTAATGTCGTGCAAGATAATCAAGGTCCAAAAATCGACCTCTTTTATGGTCTAGAAAATCTTCACCCAAAATTATAAATAGATGCAAGCTCAGGACATAGTAAAAGACATGCTAGTGCCGTAATTAACCCTATTCCCCGTGTACATTACTCCAATAACACAATGAAATCCAGCTGTTACCTACCCATCATCCATTACACTGACTACTGCATCATTAACTACAACGTTATACCTTGCTGGCGACACTGTCCTCGGCGACGACTCCTGTCGTGTCTGAAAACAACAAGCGAAGACAGAGAATAGCACATGCCACAAAATAGAACACAAGTAATCATCCTTGGGTAATAAAGATCTTAGTGACCGAAATGCAGAATTTCGAAGCAGTAATAATAAAAACATTTTGAAAAATTTCTACACACTAGACAGACCTATACAGTTACCACTACCATGACTCCTTTCCTCTCGGGCTAGTGCGCCCTAAAGAGGCAAAGTTGCACTTGTGATGAGCTGGGCGTCGAGTTGCCACCACTGGCTCTTTTCTCCGCCGCCCCCACAGGTTTTAACTATAACTGAGTGATGTTCTCTGAGGCAAGACAAGAATTCTTCATCTTCTATCATATCACACATATTCTCCTTCACCTGCTTTTGCGGGCCGTGTGTGTATTACGTTAGTGCTTTTATTACCCGTGTGATCGTGACGTCAGCCACTCATAGTCAAGATTTGGACGAGGAGATGCTGCTTACGTCCTTTGCACTGACTGCCCAGCGCTACCATGTCGAGTCCACACGTCCACCGACATGGCATTATTACGAGAAACTCGCTACTCTCACGAGGATGTACCCAACGCTACAGTGGCGTGGGCGGGCTCAGTCAACACCCCCTGGATTTCTCGGAGGTGTCGGCTCAGTGGCCACCTTAGCATCATACTCCAGAGAATCTCCCTCGAAAAGTGGTGCCACCCCCTCTGTTGTGTGCCCATACTCCAACGAAAACGGTGCAACGCAACCAGTGTCGTGCCCATACCCCAACAAAAAACTCCTCCAAAAAAATGGTGCAATGCAACCAGTAGTGTAGGCCTACCCATACTGCAACGAAAAGTAAGGCGAGCAGCTCCCCAACCACATCCCTGTCGCAAAATCGGCCAAGTTTCGACACACACAAGAAACTTCTCCCATGACTCGAGTCTCAAAAATGGTTCAAATGGCTCTGAGCACTATGGGACTTAACTTCTGTGGTCATCAGTCCCCTAGAACTTAGAACTACTTAAACCTAACTAACCTAAGGACATCACACACATCCATGCCAGATGAAGGATTCGAACCTGCGACCGTAGCGGTCACGCGGTTCCAGACTGAAGCGCCTAGAACCGCACGGCCACACCGGCCGGCCTCGAGTCTCAGATGAATGATATTGCTCCCCCCGCTACAGCGAAGAGTTGTTTGTTATGAATTGTTATGAATGGTAAGGAACTCGGTTACATTTCAGTCACACTGAATAAGGACGAAATGGTTCAAATGGCTCTGAGCACTATTGGACTTAACTACTGAGGTCATCAGTCCCCTAGAACTTAGAACTACTTAAACCTAACTAACCTAAGGACATCTCACACATCCATGCCCGAGGCAGGATTCGAACCTGCGACCGTACCGGTCACGCGGTTCCAAACTGACGCGCTTAGAACCGCACGGCCACACCGGCCGGCGAATAAGGACGCACAAGATAACATCACCGATATGGTTTACTTCATCAGTCTTCAAAACAACAAATAATTTGGTCAAAAATTATTCTACATACTCCTACATCTACTTTATGTACATTTCTGTCCTAAACACTTTAGCCTAAACTTACTCCACAGGAATTCGCCAGCCTAACCTACTCTACAAATGGTTTAATGTGGAAGCTATGGTGGTGCCCAAATGATTTCTTGCTCTTCAATGATTCCAGTTCAAAGGCATTCTAATGACAGATCATCCTGATTCAGTAAGATCCATTGTGCACTGGAACTAATTTTTGATATTTCTGCTTCAGTTGGTTTGCTAACCAAAACAACTTCACAAGGTCGTTTTGCCGACTTGGAACACACTTTCATGTGCTTTCTTGTCGGCGCTTTTCTTCGTGCTCCGAGCTGCAGACTGAATCTGCAGAGAGCAAGGTCTACAATCTTCTTCTGATGCTGCAGTTGAGTTCGTGGAGGGAAGTCTACTACCTTCTTTGTTAAGTCCTGAGGCTGTCGATTCTTTAAGACTGTTATCGGAGCTAGCTTCGTGATCCCGTGAGGTGCCTCACTGATGACATTTTGTCTCGCGGTTCTAGGCGCGCAGTCCGGAACCGCGCGACTGCTACGGTCGCAGGTTCGAATCCTGCCTCGGGCATGGATGTGTGTGATGTCCTTAGGTTAGTTAGGTTTAAGTAGTTCTAAGTTCTAGGGGACTGATGACCATAGCTGTTAAGTCCCATAGTGCTCAGAGCCATTTGAACCATTTTGATGACATTTTGGAAATCCTTGAGGAAAGCGTCCTAGGAGGTGTGTTACTTGTGGCAATATAACCGACACGGCGTGCCTAACTCTTTTATACAAGTTAGGCCGAATACGAACTTGGGTGGTGTGAGGAGATAAATATTAGTTCTGTCCTGTTTCTTCTTAGTGTCTCTTTGCACCATTTCTTAGTTTTCGGTAACGATCCCATTAAATCTGTGGCCGCTAAGTGTTTTAATATATTGAGAACAGTCGGGAACAGAGGGGCTTGCACATTTACGGCCTTGTTTTTTGCCTTCTGGCAATCCTTGCACGCTGACAGCACACACCAGATCCTTCGTTCCACCTTCCCGAAGTGACAGTGTGTCCTTAGCTACAGGAAGCACTTCCTCGGACCGAAATATTCGTAACTTAAATGGATGTGAGATGCCACTTTGTTGACCAAAGGTTTCGGTAGATATATACACCATTCCGATTCCCCCACGTAACTCCCGTGAAAGAGTATACCTTCCCTTAGCAGGTAGAATTGTCTAATGACCGGATGATTCCGATCTTTCCACTTCTCTTTGACCGTTTGAAGCTCTAGATTCTTGTCCTGTTGTCTCCTAATGTCTTTCATACTGCAGGTCACAAAGTTTCGAACACGATTCTTCTCATGTAGTGGAGACTGTAATTGTTCTCGTCAAGACCTTCTTTAACACTGGACTGTATTCCTAAGGCGACCATGACAATGCGTCAGCTAGTACATTTTGTCTGCCCTCTATGTATTTATTGGTGAAATTGTATTGCTGCAGCCCTTCCGGCCAATGGAGTACTATATTACACTGGATAAAATGACTTCAGAAATCAGCGACTGTATTACTCTAACAGATTCAATCATTTTCTTTATAATTATGTAGCAATATAGGTTGCTATGCATTTCAAACACATTTTAACAAGAGAATAAGAGCGGCAAATAACTTACCATCTAAACTAATAAATATCATTTAACTTAAAATGGGCGTATTATTATTTATTAATCCACATTTTTTATCCTGAACTCCAAAACAGGTACCAAAAACTGCATTAAGCAAAACCAAATTTTACCAATTTGTCAGTGGAGGACTCCAACTCTCCTTTTGTTAAGCGATATTCCATACCCCCAAACCCCCTCCTCCCATTAGCCCCCCCCCCCCCCCTTGAGCGATTTCTAGAATCGCCCCTACAGACACATGGTATTTCAAACTGATATACGTGGTTGATGTGTTGGCAGAAGAGCCAACACCGTGTTGCTAGAGGAGGCCGAAATGCACGCTTTTAAGCTCACGCAGACTGGCGTGAGGTCTGGAACAGTTAAGGGAATTTATAGTCGCAAATAAAGTACGTAGTTGATGTAATACTTAACTTTAATCCACAACTGGAGAACATCGCTCTTGTTTAGACATTATTACAATCTGAATATAAACTGGTAATGGCGCCTTGCTAGGTCGTAGCAAATGACGTAGCTGAAGGCTATGCTAACTATCGTCTCGGCAAATGAGAGCGTATTTGTCAGTGAACCTTTCCTAGCTAAGTCGGCTGTACAACTGGGGCGAGTGCTAGTAAGTCTCTCTAGACCTGCCGTGTGGCGGCGCTCGGTCTGCAATCACTGACAGTGGCGACACGCGGGTCCGACGTATACTAATGGACCGCGGCCGATTTAAAGGCTACCACCTAGCAAGTGTGGTGTCTGGCGGTGACACCACAGTGGTATTCTCAATGTCAGTTGCACAATCTTTTCTTAGAAGATGCAATTGTACCACTTTAGGGAAGCCGATGGCTCATCGCGTTTACGAAATTTTGTTTTTTCTATAAAGCAAAAGAGCGCGTAAACTGCGATGGCTGCTTTCCCTGCAGATTTCAGCAGGAACTTGTAAAATTCAAGAATGGTGTAGGTCGCCATGTAAGCTGGAACAATGGTTTGTTGTTACCATTGTATTGTTAGCGAAAATGGTGCATAAAATCAGTAACCAAATGGGACGATGAGGAAACATTACAATGTGACATCCGTGGAGGTTGCCCAAAATCGATGAATCTCCTAATTCGACCTGACATCGGTGACGTAAATAAAGGAAAGCGGAAAGCTGCGAAACTACTGAAGCCTCGCTGAAAGAGCTAGTTCTAAGGCTGCACGCAAGATGGCTCTAGCAGTATGATATCTGACTTCCGTGACGTGTGTTCGTAAAGAGAGATAAAATACGTACTTTCCGAAGATGCGCACAACCGACACTGGGCAAAGATATAGGGCTAGTAATGGAGGGCAATGACGTACTGTAAGAAATGAGGCTTTGTGAATGTTCAGTCTCTAGAATTAAGCAAATTTTACTGTGAAATGCCATACAAGAATATATTCTGGTAGCTTCATGTTGAAGGCCCACATATAGAGGAATAATCAACACAGCTGTCGAAATAGTAAGAACCTAAATAACAAACAGAAGTTCTCATTTGGTCTAAAAGCCCTCTTCAAGGATGAGTCAAGACAATGAATGATTTAGCTCCTTGTGATACAAGCATCATATTTAATCCCCTAAACACGTTATATTCTCTTAGGATTGCGGCGTTAGCTCAGTTAGTAACTACATAACAAATTATGTGGCTGAAATGCCCCATATTCCAGGATAGACTCTCAAAGAAACTGGTTGCGCAAACTCATCAGGGTTTAAGTGAGAAACGAACAGAACTCAATCAAGATGATAACTGCTAACTAGCCATATGAAAACTGAACTGAGTGGTCCTTATTTACAATCCTATAGCATGATAATCGGAGCTGAAAGTACTTGAATTGATCTTTTCCTAAAGCATACTCTTGTACAGATGTGTCACAGGGTTATCCAGGCGGAGCCCACTTATAAGTTTTTGTTATGTCCGCGGATTAGTCGGACTCATGGGCGTACTCACAGCTGCCCCCACAGGAAGATACCTGAACTCGTTCGTGCAGACCCGTCATTGGCACTTTGCTGTCGGCAGGAAAGCTTATGGAAATAACTAATTTGGGCAATGAGCAATCCGCTCTGCTACTGGCGGGCACTGTAACGTCATCACGAACAACATTGTTTCTCCTACCTTTTTTAAATATAAAATGCTTTTCTACAGCAAAAATATTAATTTAAACATGTATTATTTTCTAAGATAGGGTCATGCCCCGTACATTTGTAACAGATCAAATCACGTATGTATTTTATCACTGGCCCACCATTTAATCCGAACCACTGACTTAAAAATTCAGGAACTCTGAGTACAATAATGCGAGTTCACCTTCTTGTCAGCCACACTAACATACAGTGCGGTAAATATGCCAAACTTTGGCATTATCAGTCTTGTAACGCTGCGAAATAATTTCAGTGTTATAAGGACAAGAAACATCGACCAGTACCACTTAAACATTTATTTTGCTCTTGATCGATTTCGGTTATTGAATATAACCGTTGACAAACGACAGTACTGTTAAGACGTGCACATTAAATGCATGTCATAATCAACGACTGTATGCAGTAACATCAAAGTACAGCATTTCCAGTGGACGACGCCTTGTAATATGGTTATATACACGTTAGTAATGAATCTACACTGCCTGCGTTACAGTTATGACGTAAAGTGAAATTCTCAACGGAAGTTATTTCTCCAAATTTTTACTCGGTTGTTCCCTTCTACCAGGATAAAAATACCACCTTCTTGTTTTTAGAGATGAGTTATTTTTCTTACTCGTTTTTGACGAAAGCATGATGTATTAATGTTCTCTTTCTGTATGAATTTTGATAATTTCTGGATGAATAGTGGGGAACCATTCTGCAGGTATTGTACACAAGTTTCTAAAGACACTCCTTTCTCAGAAGAAATTGGTGCATCTATGTACAAGAGCAAACATTAATTCAAAGTCATTTTTCCGAGGATTCGAGTGCTGCTTCATGGCAAAGTACTTTATGGAATGCATGTCTTCAACAGTTTTTCATAAAATAACTAATGACCGAAAAACGTTTCTTACTTAACCAGATTCTTGGAAATGATAAGAGCAAGTACGACCGTTCATACTGTCTTTTCTACATAATTTCGACAATAAAACTCCTTCTAACCTTGCACGCTACAGATATATGAAGTAAAACTTCAGTTCCTTTATGTTATGATCGTGGAAATTACAGTTTACAATAGCACAGCCGAGCACTGCGTAAGACTCTACGATTACGTTTACATACAAATTATGCGCTGAATCGAAGTACTTGAAATAACGCAAAACAAAACTGGCAACACTGGTAAACTCAGTACACTTCCCTACATGACAACAGATGCACCAAGCGTTCCATAGTATCGTCATACGAACAACAATCAAAACACATTTCCCTCTACACGCGAGTTAATGCGTCCCCGTGGACGGAAGCAAATATTCCAAACGCCGGCACCAAGAAAGACGTGCGCACCACAACAGCGTAAAAAATAGTTCAGGCAGATCATTAGTTGTTCTTATGGGACAGTTGCAACTGCACAAGTCGAATTTGAAAAATGAAGAAACCGCAGAACAGTTGCTTAATCCATAATCTCTTATTGTGTACACGACCGGTTTCGGAACGCTATTACATAGTTTTCCAGTTTGTGTTTCTGGTCGCGCGACACGGGACACCAGTTGTTACGGAATTTTTGTCCCTTTTACCCCTTTAACACGGAATCTTTTGTTCCATGGCAACACTGGTGTTTATTTTTTACTCCAGACGATGGAACTTTAAGTGTTCCGAAACCGGTCGTGTGCACAATAAAAGATTGTGGATTAAGCAACTGTTCCGAGATTTCTTCATTTTTCAAAACAGATAATTAGGTTCGGGAGCCAGTGCTTCTGAATATATATCAGTTACCAAGTTCTTGATTATTTCGTGGCGTTATTGTAATCATCAAACATATCAAATATATATATTTTTAAAGGTGAGTGTGTTTGCATTACCTACTACCTTGTTAATGTTTTTCTGAAGTCAGGATATATAACTAAGTTTTTTGTGTGTAACTGAAACTGAATGTTATTTTATTATACTGTTATCTGTGAAGTAACAATAGCATTATTAATATTTTAATGTTCTTTATGTAAAGTGACGTAGCATGCGATATAGTGCATAAACAAATTCTACACTTGCGTGCCTGACAGAACGTTCGTCGAATCACTTTAATTGACACTCCGACTCGCGCATCATATCTATGACATTCAGTAATATGAATTAAAAAGTAAACATTATCCAGATTCAAATGGTTCAAATGGCTCTGAGCACTATGGGACTTAACATCTGTGGTCATCAGTCCTCTAGAACTTAGAACTACTTAAACCTAACTAACCTAAGGACATCACACACATCCATGCCCGAGGCAGGATTCGAACCTGCGACCGTAGCAGTCGCGCGGTTCCGGACTGAGCGCCTAGAACCGCGAGACCACCGCGGCCGGCCATTATCCAGAGAAGATTCTCAAAGCAAAAGAACATGAGAAAGTTCTCAATTTCTTATCAATAAAAAATTTGAAGCATATTCTCCGAGGACAGAGTTCTTTTTCACTACCTCCCATCCTTCTTGAAAAGGTTATCGGTGTGTGTCGTCTGCCGCTTCCGGCACAGAACACACGCGTTATCTTATATTTCATGAACTCTAAAACAGGCAAGCTATTCAATGTACAGATATGGAACTAGCATCGACGTGTTCTAGAAGAGCCGCACTACGTTTCGGTTTTAGTTTTATGTGCAGCAACAAATTACTAAGTCAATATAGGGACTGTTCCCGAAAATGTATTTTCTGACAATATTACAGAATTTTCGACACGAGGTAAACTTTTTTGTTTTTGAGGTTAGGTGAACACATTATGCGAATGAAAGCTTAAAAATACAACACATTTTTATCTATGCCAAACCCGAACTCTGTCAAAGTTTTCTAACACGAGATAATTTTGGTTAAATATGGTACATAATTGTCCGTTCGCGCCGTAAGTATGTAAGCGGTCGTCCGTGCCAAAATCACAAAAATCAGTGGGGGACGTACGTGCATCTCTGCTTGCTCGTCGTAAATTGCCTCGTGAACAATACCGACCTTTCCTATTCTGTGTCGTTACTGGTGACAAGAAATACACTACTGGCCATTAAAATTGCTACACCAAGAAGAAATGCAGATGATAAACGGGTATTCGTTGGACAAATATATTATACTAGAACTGACATGTGATTACATTTTCACGCAATTTGAGTGCATAGATCCTGAGAAATCAGTACCCAGAACAACCACCTCTGGCCGTAATAACGGCCTTGATACGCCTGGGCATTGGGTCAAACAGAGCTTGGATGGCGTGTACAGGTACAGTTGCCCATGCAGCTTCAACACGATACCACAGTTCATCAAGAGTAGTGACTGGCGTATTGTGACGAGCCAGTTGCTCGGTCACCATCGACCAGACGTTTTCAATTGGTGAGAGATCTAGAGAATGTGCTGGCCAGGGCAGCAGTCGAACATTTTCTGTATCCAGAAAGGCCCGTACAGGACCTGCAACATGCGATCGTGCATTATCCTGCTGAAATGTAGGGTTTCGCAGGGATCGAATGAAGGGTAGAGCCACGGGTCGTAACACATCTGAAGTGTAACGTCCACTGTTCAAAGTGCCGTCAATACGAACAAGAGGTGACCGTGACGTGTAACCAATGGCACCCCATACCATCACGCCAGGTGATACGCCAGTATGGCGATGACGAATACACGCTTCCAATGTGCGTTCACCGCGATGTCGGCAAACATGGATGCGACCATCATGATGCTGTAAGCAGAATCTGAATTCATCCGAAAAAATGACGTTTTGCCATTCGTGCACCCAGGTTCGTCGCTGAGCACACCATTGCAGGCGCTTCTGTCTGTGATGCAGCGTCAAGGGTAACCGCAGCCATGGTCTCCGAGCTGATAGTCCACGCTGCTGCAAACGTTGTCGAACTGTTCCTGTAGATGGTTGTTGTCTTGCAAACGTCCCCATTTGTTGACTCGGGGATCGAGACGTGGCTGCACGATCCCTTACAGCCATGCGGATAAGATGCCGGTCATCTCGACTGCTAGTGATACGAGGCCGTTGGGATCCAGCACGGCGTTCCGTATTACCCTCCTCAACCCACCGATACCATATTCTGCTAACTGTCATTGGATTTCGGCCAACGCGAGCAACAATGTCCCGATACGATGAACCGCAATCGCGATAGGCTACAATCAAAGTGGGAAACGTGATGGTACGGATTTCTCCTCCTTACACGAGGCGTTACAACAACGTTTCACCAGGCAACGCCGGTCAACTGCTGTTTGTGTATGAGAAATCGGTTGCAAACTTTCCTCGTGTCAGCACGTTGTAGGTGTCGCCACCGGCGCCAACCTTGTGTGAATGCTCTGAAAAGCTAATCATTTGCATATCACAGCATCTTCTTCCTGTCGGTTAAATTTCGCGTCCGTAGCACGTCATCTTCGTGGTGTAGCGATTTTAATGGCCAGTAGTGTAGCATCTTTATAAGGAAATTAAAGGAATGGCTGAGCGCAGCTCCACGTACGAAGACCTGCGGCCATCCACAAAAGGTAATGTTATGCCCCTGATGGATCTGCGACGGTGTGATGCACTACGAGTTGCCTCCCCGAAATGTAACCATCACTGCTGTCATTTATTGTCAACAACTGAGACATTTTGCAGACGCAGTCCAAAAACAACGACCAGGAAGACTGAATGAAGTGATGCTACTGCACGATAACGTCCATCCACATTCTGCTAGATTGGGAAAATACACTACACCGTAGTTGAGTTGGGAAGTCATTCCGAACCCATCTTATTCATCTGATCTTGCGCCCACAATTTTCACCTTTTCCGCTCTTTGACTTTCCTTTCGGGATGAAAATGCGCTCCTAACATGGCTCGACGAGCTCTTCACCTCAAAACCACTTGATTTCTACAGTCGCAGAATCGAAAAATTACCCCAGCGTTGGCAGACTGTTGTAAATAGCGAAGGAGAATATCTTATTGACGACTAAAGTCTCTGTTATATGTATCTGTGGTGTTTATTCAACTTGTGGAAAATGCTACGAACTTACGCACCAATCCAGTAACATTGCGTGTGTCACACACACGCACACACACACACACACACACACACACACACACAGAGAAAAAAACAGAGAGCCTATTGTTGTCAACACCAATTGAAGAAAATACACAATGAAGAAGACAGCGAATTCTAGAGAGCTCACTGACGTACCGGGCGCTGCTTGTGTCTCCCCTATTTCGCTTTAATACAATACGAGCTGCCCTTCTTTGAAATTTTTCGATGTCCTCAGTCAGTCCTATCTGGTAGGGGTTCGCACCACACAGCTAGCGGAGGACTGACCAGTGTAGTATAGGCTGTCTTTTCAATAGATCTGCTGCACCCTCTAATTGTTGTGACAATAAATCGTAGTTTTTGGTAAGGTTTCCACACAACATTATCTAAGTGTTCGTTCCAATTTAAGTAGTTCGTAGTTGTAATTCCTAGGTATTTAGTTGAATTGGCAGCCTTTAGATTTGTGTGATTTGTAGAGTAACCGAAATTTAACGGATTCTTTTTAATACTCATGGTGACCTCACCCTTTTCGTTGTTCAGAGCCAATTGCCACCTTTCGCTCTATACAGATATTTTACTTAAATCACTTTGCAATTGGTTTTGATCTTATGACGACTTTACTAGACGTTAAATGACAGCATCACCTACAAACAATCTAAGAATGCTGCTCGGATTGTTTCCTAAATCATTTATATAGATTAGGAAGAGCTGAAGACTTATAATACTTCCTTATGACATTGATGCTATTTATAGTGGAATAGCTCTACTGAATTCTGCAACAGATAACGAGTAATGAAATGTGGTTGAAATGTATTGAGAGAGTTACAACAGAAAGTCACTGTACTTGCAGATGTAAACTGATTGTTGCCTGAGTTACAAATCCTGTCTGATTTGAGCTGAATTTATCAAAAATCCTAGTAGTTTAAACGACATGGATATATTAACAAGTTCACAAATTACAATAATAATTTCTTATGGCTCGCGTACTGGTGGAAGTAATTATATAATTGGCACTTAAAATATATTATATTTACGATAAATCTATCCGTCTTCCATTTACCTTAACTCTACTTTCATTCTATTGCTAAATAATAGGAAAGAAAACTGCATTTGTTAATTTTGTAAGTTCTGCGGATCATGAAAGCAGATGGAGTCGAAATAGTGGCAGCGGAAGCCATTACGATCATAACAAAAACGAAATGTCACGATCAACACCTAAAGGTGACCCTGAACAACAATCAAATCCGACAGCAATACCTGTGTCTGTAGCAGTCCCTGCTCATAATTCTCGTTCCAGGTCCCAAATAGCTTGTATCTCCAAAGACGATTCGGAAATTGAAATTAAAAATAACTGTAATGAAAATGCTCTGAGTCTTTATATTGGGCTAATTACCCAGATATCAGTGGAAAAGAAGAACGAGCTCTTACTAAATCCTTGGTTTATGGTTTTTAAAGTGATGTAAGCCATTGGCAAAGTAAATTTAGTCATAGATCATTATGCATCGTGGTTAGTGCATTCCAAGATACTAAAAGGTACCCTATGCAAGCACTTTGTTTAGTTCCCTCCTGTCACTGGCACTGTTAGAGGCATTTCGAGAGCATTTATCATTAGGCCATTGACAAAATTCAAGAATATACATGAAGACTGACGGAAACATTTTAAAACCCAGCTTTACTTAACAGCGTTCACCTGCAGCAAAAACTTTTCTTGAACATGTACTTGTAGACGTCCAACTGCATAACGTGCATGAGAAAGTGATCGATGAAACAGGCAAATATTGACATCGATTTTTTTCTTGTACAGTTTTTTGCGGTACACGTGCTACACCTCTTAGAGGAAAACTGTCAGCTGAAGGTCTCTATTACATTTATTGAATTTAAGAATAGATTCTGGCGACGATAAGTTAAGGAGTCATCTGGAAAAGTGCCGCCGCAATGCTGTTTACACATCGCCGAAAATACAAAATGAATTGATAAGTTTGTGTGGCAATGTTATTGAGGAGAATGTAGCCACAAACATTAAAAAAACAATGTTTTGCACAGTTTTGGCTGATGAAACATCAGAAATAATCGGAAAGGAACAGTTATCAATAGGCGTGCGGTCCTACGATGAATGAAAAGTGAAAATGCAGGAAGAATTCGTAGTTTTTGTAGATCTAAAGTCACAAAAAGCCTCATCAATCGCCGAAGCAGTCGACAGTTTCTTGGTCAGCAATAATCATCCAGCAGAAAATTGTGTAGGATTTGACGTCGATGGCTGTTCTATAGTGGCAAACAGATAGAGTGGTGCGCAAGCCATTTTAAGAAAGATATAGTGTCGAGCCTCGTATGTTCATTGCTCAAGTCACGAACTCAGCCCTGTAGCGAGCGATGCAAATGCAGTGCCGGAAATTGGGAATCCTTTTGCCTCAGTAAAAGATAGTATAAGCTTTTTAAAAGATCGACTATACGTTGGAAATACGCTCCCAATTTATCAGGAATGTGTAAGACGAGATGGCCTGAAAAATATAAATCATGAGAAAACCACTACGAGTTTTGAGCACTATTCGAAGCACAACGGTGACTTTGAAACGATCCTTCAGTCCGCTTCGAAGAGTGAAAACGTGGCTTAGAAGCACTGTGGGAGAGGAAAGACTCACTGTGTCTTATGAGCGTGCACCGAAATTACGTAAAAGAGAACTGCAAGGTGTTATAAAAGAAAGTAATTGACAAATTTGCAGCAAATACGAGAAGATTAATACTAAATTAAAAAATTGTGTAGTTATGCAACTGCATTCTCATGTATAAAATGTTTATTGAAAGCAGTTTTTCACTGGTTTTCTGTTATATTTATTAAGAATCGCTGCTTCTTGTTCCTGCTCACTGTTCCTTGAGACTAATACGATTCGCCAGCCGAAGTGGCCGAGCGGTTAAAGGCGCTACAGTCTGGAAACGCACGACCGCGACGGTCGCAGGTTCGAATCCTGCCTCGGGCATGGATGTGTGTGATGTCCTTAGGTTAGTTAAGTTTAAGTAGTTCTAAGTTCTAGGGGACTTATGACCACAGCAGTTGAGTCCCATAGTGCTCAGAGCCATTTGAACCATTTTTTTGAACTAATACGATTGCCACCCCTCCCTCCCCCCATCTAGCCTAGGTCCTAGGTACGTCCTTGAGTCAGAGAGTAAGAATACTATTTCAAGAAGCGAGTCAATAAAAAACGATGGTGTTTTAAGGGGGGGTAGGACGTCAAACGGGCCGACTTGGAGCAGGAGATGCTCCACAGGATATTTTAATTCCACTGTCTACACTTTTACAAATAAATTCATAAAACTTCGGCAGCATGACCAGGAAGGATTCAGTATTCACACTCATAGCAGTGGAAGTTCAAAAACATAACAAAATAAATCTCTTTATGTGTGAAATTTCATCATTTTCTCACGTACTATTGGCTGCATTTGTTACTATAGGTACGGTCATACTCAAAAGTATCCGAACGACCTGAATTGCATTTCCCCTTATTCGCATGCAACCCGCATAACGCAGCTGTCTATCAGGTCCTCTAATCGCTCCTCTGTACGGTCATTTTATTGAAAATGGTTCCAAGAAGTTGGCGTAGCCAGAAGAGAATAGAATCTGTCTCTCCCTATCAAAAATCATCAGCAAAAGTTGGAATCGAAGCCAGACCATAGGTATATGAACCATCATCAATCCAACAGCCACCAAATCCTCTTCTCTGTGACTCATTACTCTATCGTAGCTCTGTTGCTCCACACTGGATGAGAATTCTGACACACAGGTTCCCTGTAGTGGTTTGCAGCATGTTCAGTACATTCATTTACTTGGTTGACCGAATCGCCATGAATTAGCTGCCTCGGCTACCCAGTGCATACATTCGACTCTATTTTGTAATCACCGAAATAAAATCACGTAACTGCCACCTACACAGAACTGCCAGCACTGTAGGATGCAGAAGTTTAAATAGGAAGTGTTCCTTTCCACTTGAGATATTCTATTGTGCTATCTGTTTGTTGAAAACGTCACGCAGTGCAAAAGAAAAGCTGTAACTGTCTGTCTCTCAGAAGTCTAGATCCGGCCATATGCATTATCTCACAGCACTGTGGAATGCAGAAGTTCTGGAGGAATTGTTGTTGACTTCTGGAGCTGCTGTAGCTACGTGTCAGCTAGTACCGTAACGGAAAGCGTCGTGCACCGTAGATGAGACGTCGGGAGTTCGAACACATTCACTGTTACATTTTTAAAAACGCAATTCTTCTGTCTGCTGAAGCTATCAATGTAATGGAACTTTGAACAGAGTTCCCTTCACATCGCAACCCAAAATAGTCGCATGTGGAAAAAGGGCTATTTTCTGTTACATCTTGTTCTTTTCAGGTTTAATAGACGGCCAGGCAGCAGATGCATCTCGAAACTTTTGTATTATGTATGGGGAGAACGCAGCGTACCAAAATAAGTCAGAAAAGTATTTTCTACGTTAGCTGTCGTGTGGTAGTGGCGTTTTATTCTTCTTCAAACCTTTCTTGACAGCCTTAACTCAGAACAAGTTTTCTATATGCATGTAATCAATAAAATGCATGTGCATTGTCAGACTGTTGTAGATTACATCAGAGAATTCGCATATATTGTTGATGATTAATTTCTCTTTCATGTTTACTATTGTTTTAACAACACTAAAAGAAACCTTACGAAAATTGTGCACTGTGTTATAAGAAATGAAATAAAACTACCCACGATAACCTTATGACGAAAGTCTGTTTTAATAAAACTGAGTATCTGTACTCAAGCGTGCCTCTATCAGCACGAATTAGTAAAATACTACTCACTTAGATTTCAATTGGGTCTGTGTTTAATTGGTATGCTGTGTCATACTCAAAAGGCATGCAAATGTGGCATTTCAAAAACAGAGTTAAGTATTCCTAGAAACCCAAAATTTGCGTGTCAGCAGCGGAAAGAGGCGTTAGCTGTTGTGCAGCATTGCATGTTTTTCACCATTGCACTATGAGCCGAAAGTATTTTCTTGCGATTTCCTTATCGATGTTTGATCTGACTGCTTGTAGCTCTTTCACAGAAGGGGTAAAAGCATTTCACTCAGCGAGTCTGGAACTGCGAACCATAACAGGCGCTTTGTACAGGTCAGCACATTACCACAGAGCTAGCAAACTGGAATGTGTTCTGGCTTCCTCTTACGAGGTCAATAGTGGGTTGAACTCGTAAACCGCTATTTAAAGGACGAGAAGCCAGTTGCGATTTACACGTGCAACGACTTTCCTGGGCTGAAAACCGTAAATTTACAATCTTTTGTTACACTTCAAGTGATAATAATTCAGATTATTCAATGGAAATGACAGGAAAAATCAAGTGAACTTTGAGGCTTAATTCCGTGCACACCAGGAAGTAACTCGTCGATCACAGAGTTGCCAAACATACTTTGCCTAGTTGACAAATCTCAGTTACAGTACCAGCAGGAAGAAGACGAATCTATGTGGTCCTACAACGGGCTTGGAAGTGACCATAGCTGGCATCTCAAAGACGCGGCTGCCGCGGCCTGGAGAGAGGCAGGAAGAGAGAGATAAATATAAAAAAGAATGAGAGAGTAAAAAATTGTTGTAAAGAAATTGAATAACGGTACGTAAAGAAATCTTTCATTAAAATGACACGTTCCACATCATTATGAAAAGTCGTATTCATTACAAGTATTAATCTAATCTAATCATATTGCTGACTAGCCATGAATAATCATGAATTACCGAAATTTTCGCCAATGTCAGTAACCAAATCTAGACTTGAAAATAAAAGACGACAGTTTTTGTAATAAACCGGGACTCCTATCAAGATCCTTTCGTACCTGTTAACTAACCACGAAAGATGTTTCATATACCTCCATTCAGAAGTAACAAAGTGTGCATGCATTTAAAGATGAAGCACATGATGTTAAGTTCTGTGACGGAGATACGAACCCAGCACCTAATCGGATTGTTAACTAAGTAAAATCAAATGTTACGTATCGGTTTTTCTTACCAGCTGCTTGGTGTTTGAATCTAAAATAAGGATACAAATTTTTGCGCCTGAGCGACAATCGAACCGTCCTTCTTTAACATCCATGAATATAGTTTAAGTATGAGTTGGATACTCACCAACAGTAAGATGTGTGCGTGTTTGACCAGAAATAACAACACCTATTGCGATTGTTGGCAACACATGAACAGACATTAAAAATGCAAGTTAGTTTTCACTAGCAGACCAGTGTGCACGTGATAGGGCTTGAAATGAAATTATGAATATTTTTGTACTGAATCAGGATTCAGACCCACATACTAACCTTTGGAGGAGACCTAGAGAAGATTGCCATATTGGGAAAAGGATCGAACTGATTGAACTATACTGTTCCGAGAGATTCAGATCCTCGAAAGAGGAGACACGAATCGCAGTCCAGCACGAAATTTTTCATCTCTAGTTCAATCAAGTACAAGTAAAATAAGAGTTCCTTTAAATGGCTATCGGTTCATCAAATAAAATAAAATTTTCTAATGTAAGTAAGTTTACTGGCGACAGTATTTCTGTTTACCATGACTTCCGCCTATGTCATTTCCCATCGTCAACCGGCTCTGCCCAGTCGGTAATGAAGGAACGTGATGTTTAATGCGGAATTTGGATTATAACGTCTTTCTCTTGAGGTTACCAGAGGTAAAGTAAATCTGTTTGTGCCTCTTAAAAGTAAGTGCCTGAACCCACGCATTGCACCTGTGATAGTTCGTTCTACCAGACCATTGTGGCCACATTTCCCAGCCCCAGGAGTGTGCTGTAACGGATGATGTTCTTAGCTTACAGAATTAGTCACGGTGGAAAAAATGCGAGACTATTTACTGGTTAAGTAGAAGCAAGCTTCTGACACGCAGATTATGCTATTCTCATGTCAGCAGGATGTAAAGACTCTTCAAGGCATCATAGCCTCGATGTGAAGCCATTTTGAAATTTTCACTAATTCAGCAAATTTCTTAGTTCGAGAAAATCCACTGTGAAGTGTGAAGTTGCCGGATAATTCGATTATTACCGTCGTTATTACTATCATTTTCTTCATACCGTTGCTGGAACACATGTGCTGTTCTGGTTGTTAGCAGAGAGAAAAGAAAGAACCCTGTAGCCATACATATCGCTAGTACAACGATATTTTACCTATCACCTATCCTTGCTTTACATCACGAGGCGAACATGGCGTCACTGAGCTGATATTTGAAATACATTTCTGTTTTCTCTCTCTGTCTGTCTCTCTCTCTCTCTCTTTATTTTTATTTTTTATTTTTTGAGGTAAGCATCGAGAAGCGCGAGTAATAAGCAAGTAGGCATATAATCTATTAACTGTTATTTTAATCGGGATACATAATGCAAAAATACATCTTTTAAGCGTACTATTGCGTAATTCCAATTATTGACAGTCTATTCGTGAGCTTGCTCACATTCAGTGGGGTGAAACCTATCACAGACCTTTGTGTTCGTAGTCTTCCCCTTTACCACTTTGCCACCACGTAATGGCTGGAACGCATAACGTACTAATAAAACGTTATATTTGTAGACGCTCTTTCGGTGTAGAGCATTGAAAATACAATTGTCCATGCTCAACTTTGGCCTCGATTTTTTCAAAAGTTAGGGAGTGTCTAGCAGAAAGCTAGAACTTCCATCCAATATTTGATCAAAATCGGCAGCGCACACGTCAGACCCTCTCCTTTAGAGACTTATTTACAAATCGGAAGTTTGTGGAGACTGTTTCCCCCTGCTCCCCACAGCGAGCGTTCTAAGTGACATACAGCAGTGTATGCAATACCTCGAATACACTGAACGCAACAGTTTACTTTAGTCTTCCGAACTAAAACATGTTCGTTCCTTCGAAGTAATAGTTACGACTAAAACATATTTCTGTTTAACCTGAATTTTGTTAAACAGATATAAATTGTCATCTAACACAGCTCCTTAAAAATAGTTCTATCGTGGTTCGAGCTCTTTTGTTTTAAGACATATGTGGTGAAATCAACAGCTGCGTATTTCAGACAAGTGATTTTGGCAGATATACCCATAAACTGAACCCACCGATCTGTTATAACTGGATCGTCTCCAACAGCATTGATTTAATGATATTGCTCTAAGCGTTCCAGTGAAATCGTGAATATAATGTGTGTGTCACAGCATTGAAAGCTTGAAATCGGGAATGAGTTTGACTTCTGTGCTCGTGCGAGTGCTCTTCGTCCTGTGTGGCACTTCGTTTCCCGTTGCCTTGTGAGTCGGTTCTTACCTCTGTCAAGGTGACATGTCACAGCTCAGTGAGTTTGATAAAGGTCATTTCCTCGCGCTTACTGCAGACGGGTACTGTATCAGTGCCATTTCCCGTGTTCTGGGATACAGAAAATCCACTATTCATCTCTGGGCGAAGAGGATGCAAGATGAAGGCCACGTAAACCGTCGTCTTCGCTCTGGACGCCCACGGACTACCACAGGGGATGAAGACAAGAGTATACTCCGCTGCAGTGTTGAGAACCCTTTCAGGAGCAGCGGAGAAATTAAAAACATCCTGCAGCTAACAGTGAGCAGGTCGACCATACGTCGTCGGCTCAACGAAGAAGGAAGGTATGGACGGAAATCGGCTGTTAAGGAAATGCTGAAAGACCAACATAGGGCTGCCAGGTTAAATTTCGCACTGGCCTACAGAAGGATGCCACTTTCGTACTGGGGCCGAGTTTTATTTACCGACGAGAAGGTATTTTCAACTGCTCCAAATAGCTCTGTCCATGTGTATTGACCACGTGGAACGAGATACGACCGTAAATATGTCCAGCAGAGGCAAAGGTGTGGCCGGACGTCTGTCACAGTATGGGGCTGGATATCAGCAAATGGTTTCCACGTGCTGGGGGAACTTGAGCGTCCGCTTTGTAGTGCTTCCTTCTGTTCGTCAGCGATTTCCTGGTGGTAGAACCATCCTCAATCATGGCTGTTCCCCAATCCATACAGCCAATCGTGTAAGACACTGGTTTCAGATGAAAGGAGACATTGAGCTGTTGGACTGGCCTCCAAAAGCTGCTGACCTCAATCCCATAGAGAACGTGTGGGCAGAGATGGAAAAAAAAAATTATTAGGAGCGAAAGACCTGCACCAACATCTAAGGCAGTGTTGTCGGAAGCAGTTCACTCTGCGTTGGAAGAGATGTCACAGAGTGACAGATTCATCAGAAAGCTTGTTGCCTCTGTTCGCCGGCGATTAAATGCAGTTGTAGAAGAGGACAGGAACTGGACGCGGTACTGAGTCTACTGTGTTAATAGGACGAAGACTTTGTTTAAAGCACATATTGTTTAATTTCAGCTTAACTTCTCTTCAGCGATTAAGATGCTGTGAACAAAAGGAAAACTTCTCCTATTTTAATTTCGTTAGTAAAATTTTAATGTAAAATACATCGCAAATATTTGCATAACAAGACGAAGATTTTTAATTTAATGAAGAGTACGTTTTTTCTCATAAGACGCATAATGGCAATGAAGATTGAGGCATCAAAGAGACGGCATTTATGTTGTTTAATTTTTCTCCTTTTCTGTTTATGCCAACTTGAAGACACTACATTCAATTCAGTTCTCTTTACTGCACCGAGCGAGGTGGCGCAGTGGTTAGCACACTGGACTCGCATTCGGGAGAACGACGGTTCAATCCCGTCTCCGGCCATCCTGATTTAGGTTTTCCGTGATTTCCCTAAATCGTTTCCTTTGAAAGGGCACGGCCGATTTCCTTCCCAGTCCTTCCCTCACCCGAGCTTGCGCTCCGTCTCTAATGACCTCGTTGTCGACGGGACGTTAAACACTAACCACCACCACCACCACCACCACCTCTCTTTACTGCAGGGACACGCAAGTACCACCGCAGTCATAAACGAGAGATCCTGAATTTTAATGCCAAGCAGAATGCACAGCGGTGGCTACATGATGGCAAAGTGGTAAAGAGCAAGATCACGAATACAAAGGTCTCGTGTTCGATCCCTGGTCAGTCCCATTTTCCACTTATTTCCCCTCGGGCAGTGTTTGTTGATGTGAAAAATGCCGAGTTGCACTGTGGTCCGAAAGCCACGTTAAACTGTAGGTTCCCCTATTAACTGGCTAGGTAAGTCAACTCAAAGGTCTGAGGAAAGCAACGGCATTCTACCTCCAACAGGACTGTGCCTATTAAAGCACTGTGGTGTTCAAACAATCTTCCAACTGATGACTGCTATACTTTACTATGGGTTCCAAAGTTAATGATCTTCGGGTTATAAACATTTTTGTGTTTTCATGCTGTAGCTTTGATACTAGTAGACGTAAGTAACCGAACGAGCACTGTCGCCGTTCGAGTTGTGGCTATGTTTTTCTTTTTTTTTTTTCGCTTTGCTAACATAGTCCAGTGAAACTGTCAGAAAAAAAGCCTGTACCTTGCAAAAGGTGGGGTAGAAGATTTTATTTTTTTAACTTGTTCATATTGTTGGAAAGGTTAGAAAACTAAGTTTTGCCAACAAAATTTCTCATGGGAAAACTTTCTGCAGTCAAAAAACTTCGAAAATATCGGACTTTTTTCAATATTCTCAAAATATCTCAGTTTGATTTGCTCCTATCGCTTTGACGCCTATTTTCTTTTTTAAAGAGCACAAAATTCTCTAAAAATTTGATTCTTGCCATTTTTTCTACTCCCAGTATCTAAGGATCTACAGCGCGTCAAAAAATACCAATTTTTTTCAAATTTCGAGCAAAGAATAGTTGGTGACAATTTCCACGATGTAAAGTTCCGTAGAAAAGATAAAGTTGTGACTCTCCTTTCTGCGTTCAATTCTGTAAAAGCTGGGAGCACTAAAATTACTCCTGTTGATCCTTTAACTCTTTTCCAAACGATTTGTTTAACGAAACAAAGTGAAGAAGAGTTAAAAGCCTTTCTGAAATATGAATTTGCTCCTTACCCAATGTCCCTATTCTCAGAAAAAGGCATGCGAAAAGGAACAAAATCTTCATTCTACAATGCCTTCGTTCCAGTGGAAGATGTGAAGTCAGGTGGACCGAGTAAATTTTTTGTCATTGATGGATGGTACCTTATCCACAAAGTGACTTGGACTCGAAATTTTTGCTTCAAGTCAGTAGCCCAAAGCTATGTTTCTTACCTGCAACGTCATTTTGGATCTCAATTTGCTATTGTATTTGATGGGTATCCATGTGGAGACAAATGTAGCACAAAGAGCGCTGAGAGGATTCATAGATCCAAACAACATTCTTCGGTTGACGTTGTGGTTGAATCAGAGATGGTGAACCAAGTCCCTCAGGACAAGTTCTTGTACAACGAACGAAACAAGATGCGTTTGATCACACTTCTTAAAATGGAATTTCTGGAGTGTAGCATTGAAGTGCACCAGGCATAAGAAGATGCTGACGTTATAATTGTAACATCTGCCATTTCAAGAACCAAAGATTTTGGAAGTGTTGTCATTGTAGGAGAAGATGTAGACCTGCTTGTGCTCATGACCGGTTTGGGGCAAGGAATTGAAAACTTATTTTTCTTAAGGCCAGGAAGAGAAAATGCAGAAGACAAGTGGTTTTCCACTGCATCTTACAAGTTTGACAGTGAATATATTCTGTTCACTCACGCCTTTAGCGGATGTGATACAACATCTGCTTTTTTTTTGGTCAAGGAAAAACTAAGTGCTGCAATATTGTTGCGAAAAATGAACACCTAACCTCAGCGCTTTGCACGTCCAATAAACCACATGCTACCCGTGAAGAAATAATAACTGCAGGAGAACAGGTTACTATCGCATTGTATAGTGGAGGTGTCAGCAGTTCCCACACACTAGACCATTTGCGGTACCAGCTATGCGCCAAGTCTGCCACAAAAAGCAAACTGAATCTTGCACGGTTGCCACCTACACAAGATGCTGCACAACATCATTCGTTGCGGACTTACCAACAACTCCAAAGTTGGATGGGAAACTGGGAACCTCCTGAGAAATAGGGCTGGAATCACAGTGACCACGGTCCAATACCCGTTATAATGAGCCAAGGCCGGCCGGTGTGGCCGTGCGGTTCTAAGCGCTTCAGTTTGGAACCGCGTGACCGCTACGGTCGCAGGTTCGAATCCTGCCTCGGGCATGGATGTGTGTGATGTCCTTAGGTTAGTTAGGTTTAAGTAGTTCTAAGTTCTAGGGGACTGATGACCTCAGAAGTTAAGTCCCATAGTGCTCAGAGCCATTTGAACCATTTGAATGAGCCAAGATCCAGCACCTGAGGCACTTCTTCACATTGTTTCATGCTCATGCAAGCTGAACTGTGGCGGAGCGTGCTCCTGCAGAAAAGTGGGTTTGAAATGTTCCTCATTTTGCAAGAAATCTATTGGGGTCACCTGTGAAAACGTACCAAAATTTTTATATGGAGACAATGAAGAAAATGTTATGGAGGATGTTGAGGAAACCGCTGACGAAACCAACGAAATTGCTGAGGCTGACTCGCTGTTTAAAGAAGAGGTCAATCTGGGATCAACTCTATGTACAGACCCTGAATCCGTAACTCTAGGTATTTCTGGTGACACTTAGGAACCTGGTCCATCAAAACGTTGGAAGTGATGCTCATATCTGCCGCAAGTGCGTTTAAGTGCGATATTACAAGTATTACACACCCAGAACTGTCAACATTTTTTAGTAACTGACAATACATTTTAATTGCAATAAAGCTACTTATTTTTAATGTCAACTGTGTGGCTTTTAAACACAAGACTAATTACCTACCTAATTAGGTTGCCTGTTGCAGCTAATAATAGTTCAGTTTCCTGAGACAATTTATTTTGTGTGCGTGTGTATGTTTGTGTGTGTGTGCGTGTGTGTGTGTGTGTGTGTGTGTGCGTGCGTGTGTGTGTGTGTGTTTATGTCTCTTAATGATGTATTTTTATATTTATAGTTTTACACACACTATGGCTGAGGTGGCCCATAGTGAACTTCAGGTAGTGATGTAAGAATCACAATAGTTGGGTGCCCAGCAATCCTCATGTTGCATACAGAGAAATTGAAAACCTGAAAGTGAGGTGCAAAATTCCAACTTATAACATGATGTATAATGTATTTATGCTACACAAACAGAAACTGAAAAAATAGTGTTCAAAAATAAGGTATCTTGCCACTATCCTCAAAATTTGAAAAATTGGTATTTTTTGAGGCGCTGTAGCGCCTTAGATATTGGGAGTAGAAAAAAATGGCAAGAATCAAATTTGTAGAGAATTTTGTGCTCTTTAAAAAAGAAACTAGACGTTAAAGCGATAGGAGCAAATGAAACTGAGATATTTTGAAAAAACTGAAAAAGTCCGAAATTTTTGAAGTTTTTTGACCGCAAAAAGTTTTCCCAAGCGAAATTTTGTTGGCAAAACTCGGTTTTCTAATCTTTCCAACCATATGAACGAGTTGAAAAAATAAACTCTTCTACCCCACCTTTTGCAAGGTATATCTACTATTTGACTGGACTACCAGCACAGTTGACGCTGCCTACCGTGAGAACTGCATAGCGTTAACATTCAGTCGATACGAAGATTCACACCCTCTATGAATCTAAACAATTCATATTAGTTATTACCCGATTTTGTTCAAATTTGGTACACAGCGTTTTGTTACTACTGGAATGATGCTGTCAAAATTTCAGATTTTTATTTGTTATGGTTCTGGAGATAAAGAGGATTACCTAAAAGTCCTAAAACCTACGCTTGTTTTTTTTAAGCCAAGTTAGGAACAATAACAGATGGACTTTCATTATCATTTAAAGCCATTCCAAAGTTATCAGTGCATAAAAATCAATTAATTGGAATTTTGTTTATAAAACTTTAGTCACTTCGCATTATGTAATACAAAAATCGGTCAAAATTATTATTTGATTATATTTTGCCCTGTGAGTGCGTGAGAATAATTGAGAGGGTGTATGTGGGACATACGTTAAAATTTAATATTTCATTTTTCATAAGACCTTGTACACAGGTTCGAATCCTGCCTCGGGCATAGATGTGTGTGATGTCCTTAGGTTAGTTAGGTTTAATTAGTTCTAAGTTCTAGGTGACTGATGACCTCAGAAGTTAAGTCGCATAGTGCTCAGAGACATTTTAACCATTTTTGAACAAATGAGACAGATGGCAGTCAACAAGATGTTCTTTTGCAGGAAACTACATGCAGGCTGTGTTGACGCAGCAATAATCACTGTAGGATCATACAGTAGCATAAGTTACCATACATTGAAGCCTCAACACTGGAGTCAGGACTGTAAAACCAATATTGCACCAAAAATACGGGAGCCAGTCTGCAGCACTGGTGACCTGTTTACCACAAGACCAAGCCTCGGACCACAACTCTGCTGTGGCCTATGTCATTCAGAATGATGTCCTGTCAAAATACAGGCGAGATGAGCCATAATAAATAACACCCAGTTCAGCTATGCAGTATCCCTCTCTGCCCACAGCCAGCTATGAGAGGTACTCCTTGCTAGCGATTAACCTGAAGTGGGTCATCCAGTCTGCTATACTAGATGCCACTTCTGCTGGCTGCAAAGCTATGAGCTGCGCCTAAATCCAGGTGCTACCAGGAGCTGAAATAGTGCCTTCCAGCTGGTGGGCTACTTGCTGGTTCACTTCTATCGACTACAGAATGCCTACTTGGGCCTCCATGGTTCATGCTACCCAGATGTATGTAGGTGTTGAGCAGCCACTTGCCAAGCGAATGCACACTATGCTGCTGCTGATTTGCATTGTGTGGGCACACACTATCTCTGCAGATCATTGTTGCAGCTACCTACACTGGGGTCTTTGATTCATTACTGTGCAGTTTAGTGTTTTCTGAACTGACCTGTGTGTCTGTGACAGTCAATGTGGCCAGCTTCTGCAGAGGCTAGCACAGTTGCCTGCACCGTGGCTCAAGTTCTGATGCTGTGCTCCTTCACTCATCAGGATGCCTACTGCCTGACTCTGCCCTACTGCAGTTTGCTTAGTGCTATGAGCTGGCTGAGTCATCAAAGGCTGTGCGCTGAGTTCAGCACCCTCTCCACAATCCATGACTGGTGTTTGACCCTAGCTGCCAACTCTGGCAGCACAATTGCTGTATTTGATGGAATAAATAAATGAATGTCTGTTCTACTGCTTTGATTTATCAGCAGACGTCCACCTGGATCCACAAGCTCGCCATCCCAGTAATCAACTTGCACCATCACTGCAACCTGTAGTGGAGTACCTAAGCCATACGAACCCCTGTTACAACTGGTGACAGAAATGCTGTCTAGAGTCAGAAAAAACTGACTCAATTTCGAATGACATTGACAGCTGCAACATAAAGAATCATCAGGACAGAAGCACATGTTGTGTTGGTATGTGTGGTGGCAACATGCCTGGATTGGCATATGGATTTGAGTGTTAAGTTTGTTAAACTAGATGAAAACTTATATTTGTCTCAGTTTAATGGAAAGACAAGAGAGCACTATGCAAGCATTCATTTAGTGAGGTGTAAAAAAAATGTTCAGATGTGTGTGAAATCTTATGGGACTTAACTGCTAAGGTCATCAGTCCCTAAGCTTACACACTACTTAACCTAAATTATCCTAAGAACGACCACACACACCCATGCCCGAGGGAGGACTCGAACCTCCGCCGGGACCAGCCGCACAGTCCATGACTGTAGCGCGTGAGACCGCTTGGCTAATCCCGTGTGGCTTAGTGAGGTGTACACAGCAGTAGTATATCTATGCCAGTTCTAGACTACTTTGACCTTGGCCCATCAGGTTGCCTAAAAACCCGAGGAAATGAAGCCATCAATTGTCTTCAATGCATAATGTTATCAAGATGGCGGATTGTGGTAAAGTTTAAAATTAAAGATGATGGAGGCAGGAAATTTAAAGTTAAAATTTGATGGATAGCAGGAAATTAAAAATATACAGAATGGCTGGAAATTTAGAAATCAAGGGTGGAAGTGGAAGCAAATATTTTTCAGGCAATCTTAGTGCTTCAAAATGCAAGATGGCATTGGCAGGAAGAAATTCTTTTACAGTCGATGACATAACAGTATCTATTTTTTGCCAAAGCTCACCATATTCAAAAGTACCTAATTATACAACAATATTTCATACACAAATTTTATCAAAGAATTTCTGAAGCATGCACTCACATGGAAATGTTTATGTCACATAACTACAGCCTCATCAGTACATTTTGTTGCTTTTATGTTTCACTCACTCAGTGAGAAGTGTGTGTAGTATCATTTTACACTGATTACCTCAAGTGTTTCCAAATGGATGATTTTTTATATCAACGCCATAATGAGTCATCTTAATGATCATCTCCTATTAAACTGAAGGAACTTTCAGATTAAATAAATAAAATTGATGTACAATATCACACAATAAATCAAATTTAATGCTTTTACACTTTCACACCTACACAAAAATTACACTTAACATTCTCTTGCAGTACAAATCTCATTTTACATTTTCAAACATGCACAGTAAAATCAGTTATCACCTTCAAGTCAGTGGTTGTCCTAAGCTATTGTAATGACTTTATCGGGAAGTATATGACATATTTATTGTCTTGTGTTGATAGACTTAGCTTGTACTCTACAACAGTAGAAATTAAATGTTACTTGGATAAATAACATACATTGAGCAGAACATGTCACAAAGTTGTTTAATGGAATGAGAAAAATATTGTGCAGAAAAACAGTTTTATAGAGTGCCGAAGTGTACTATATCATGTAAACAAGTTTTTATATTACTGTAGGCTACTGCTACACTGCTTTTTGCTCCCACAACAATGACCCCACACAACAGTCCCCCATTTATCATCTAGTTGGAAACATTTATCATTTTTAGCTGAAAAGAAGAAACTTTTTTAAAACTTATGAATAACAGTGCAAAAATGAAAAAACTCAAATGGTCAATGGAATTGATGGCTGGGTGTCCCCACGTGGAGAAGTTTGGCGAACGGAGTGCAAGTCTTTTCAATTGGTGCCACATTGGGCAACTTGCATGTCGATGACAATGAAAGGGTGATGAGAACAACACAACACAGTCTCTGAGCAGAGAAAATCTCTGACCCAGCCAGGAATTGAAGCCAAGCCGGCTGTATGACAGTTATGCTGACTACCCAGCTAATGGGGTGGAATAATTATACAAAATGTTTGAAAGATGCAAGACATAAAACTAGCGACATTCCATGAAGGTAGATACAGAGAAGCTGCATTGATTGAAAAGCTAAATTTTGGAAATATTGTTATTTTTAATGAAAATTTGGTTAGTATTGAACTAAACAAACTTAAAGTAGTGTTTGATAAGCTGATAGCAGTAGAAATGACTTATTTAGGTATTTAAAAGACCTATCTTATAGACTCTCATTATATATACATGGCTTCAACTGCTGCAGTGTTCTGCGGAGTCACAACTCGTTGTGCCTACCTGGACGAGGAGCATCTTCCACTTAAGTTACACCATTTGTGAAGTTTCTACTCCATTTGTAGACTTGCGGCTGTGACAAACATACACTGCCATACTGAAGCTTCATTCATAGATGAATTTCAATAGGTTTTGCACTTTCACTACACAGAAACCGAATAACAGAACGCTGTTCTTCCCTGGTGCAAGTCACAAGTGGGGCGGCCATCTTTATACTGATACTGCGACGGTATGTGTGCATCTGCACTATTTTTTTTTTAGACAACATACAACATAGTTGTATGGAGATAAACAGCGATTAATTTACTTATGATCAATTATACAAAATGATAGTCACAATCGCATTATTTATTCTGCCGCCAACTGGTTTCAACCCATGATGGGTCATCTTCAGGGCAATTTACACTGTAAAGTTATAATAGCAGTAAGTAATCATGTATGTAATCTACAAGCAATTAGTCAAAGTTACATAAGTAAACAGATTTTTGTACCCACTTGGTCGCTCGCTGGAGTCGTCACCCTGCCTGTGCACGGTTGGTAACTATGCATGGTTGGCTCTCTGCAAGAGCTTAAATAACGGCCAACAACACGTGGGCAGACAGTAACACCCTCCATGGTGACCAATGGTAGTTACATGCTTAACTCTCCCGTTACCAAGCTCTTTCACACCTCTGTTTTACCAAGCGGGGTATTTGGACTACCCCAAATGAGTTTTGTGTTTTATTGCAATATTTGTTCTCAGATTTCGCAATTTCCATTGAATGGGTATATTTAGCATTGAAAAACAGCTTTTCAGGTTATTAGCAGTATTTAACCAGATCACAGATACAAAGTACAAAAAAATTTAAAATCTTTCACTAAATTCAGTACTCAACGAACAGAAAATTAATAATCTATGTACCTCAACAGTCACTGCAGTAAAATAACACAAGACTTTTTTCAACTTTTCAGTCAAGTACATTTTTGCACTGCATGCACTTCACAGTAACAGTTTCTTCTCTGTATATATTACAAACAGGTTTCTTGCACTTTACACAACAAAATCTTGTTTTCCAGTCTTCGTTTCTCTTGCAATCTTGACGTCGTTGTGGCGTTGGTAACTTTGAACACTGGGTCTGGATCATTGCTGTAGGAATTGCAATAGCACAAGCTTTCAGTGCATCTTGTACATGTTTATGAAGACCATTGATATTTTTGGTTCTTTCTTCCATGTTGCCTTTGCTGAGTCCAAATGCCAGTTCAGTCATGAAGAGTTTACGTCGGCTTCGGTTATTCTTCTCCCATTCAGGAAATCTTTGAATATACAGAATATATGCATTCAGTGCTGCAATATCTATCATTTCCATGAAGATTCTTAGTGGCCACCGCCTCGTTCCTCTAATGCAACTGTATTCTCTTGTCATTTTGTCCCCACTATCTACAGCACATTTGGTTTTGTTGTAGTGCAGTTTGATTTCAGGTTTGTGTTCACTTTCTTCACCACTCAGTTGTCTCTCATTATGCTGAGTACAGAATAGTATTACTGCCTTTCTCTTCTTTGGAACATAGGAAAGTAGGGTCAAGTCATTTGTGAAACCAAACATTGAAGAGTGAACTTCTCTCTTTCTGTTTGGTAAGAATTCCTTCGGAATCTCTTTCTTATTGGACAGCAAGACACCAACCAATGTCGTGTTTCATTTTAGTAGTTCAGCAGCCAATGGAAAACTGGTGAAAAAATTATTAGTTGTTACACCATGACCGTTATTCAGAAATGGTTCCTTCCATCAGATCCAAAACAACTCTCTGTCCTTGATTCACTTCCCGAGTATTGTCCACCATTCCTGTGTAAATTTGGATCCGTAATAAGTAAGATGTCTTCAAATCAGCACAAACCCAAATTTTAATGGCATACTTGCCAGGCTTGCTCTTCATATAAACCCTAAAAGGGCAGTTTCCTTGGTACGTTGCTAATTGTTCATCAATAGTCACGTATTTGTAAGGATAGAAGTTCTTGCACAAGTTAGATTGAATTTTGTAGAAGACTACCCCGATGGCTTGTAGTTAGTCCTTGGTTTCTTCAATTCTCTGTGTTCTTGTGTCTCTGCTGTCAAATCTCAAGAGTTTCAGTATAGACAAAAATCGGTTTCTTGACATGGCAGTAGAAAAGAATGGTTGCCGAAAAGCAACATTACCTCCCCACAGATCAGAAGCTTTTGTGCGATGTCCATGAGTTTGACCAGCACCTATTAGAATTGATAATACAGCGTACACTTCAGTTGCATTTATATCTCTCCATGTCGTTTTGTTCGAAGAATGAGCTGCATTCCACAAAGAGATTACTTGTTTGGCTTCCCTGTTCATTTCTTCTACAATGATGCTCACGATTCCTGGTGAGATAAATAATAAAAATGACTCTGTTATTGTTTTGATTGTTTTTCCATCATTCACTGGGCCAGGTGTTACATTCAAAATGTTGCGACTTCGACGCCGCCCACCTCTTGGTGGTTCACTAGAAAATTGTAGTCCACTTCTAGAAACAAACAAATCTCCAGTGTCTTTGTCGTCTTCTTCTTCTTCTTCTTCTTCTTCATCCTCTTCTTCTTCTTCTTCTTCTTCTTGTTCACATGAATGTGTAGTGCCTTCTGATATTTCATCAGCTTCATCTGATGCTATGATATGGTCTTTGGCAAGAGGCTCCATGAATTCATTCAGTTCATTATCAATGTCCCATTCATTTTCATCATCACTGACAGCAGAATTGCATAGAATTTCTATGATCTCTTTGCTAGAAAGTCATTTAGACATCCTTACTTGCAGAGGAAATACTGAGTTGTGTAATGTCAGCTCAACAGTGAACGTCAATTTCAACTCAACAATAGTAACCAGCAACCATAACAAACATTGGATCTATGGCAAAACTCAACAAAGAAGATGAATAACAGATATATTTCCCAAAATCTTCTTTTTCTACAAATAAGAAAATAAGACGTTTCATACCAAGCGGAATAGTCTCACAACCCCACCAATAAATGACTTGAATAACCACGATAAAGCCAAAAAAATTAGTCAGTCGTGAGTGTGAATTCAACATCAATCATTTTAGTGCAAAGTCATGAAGCCACAGGCATGTGGCCCTTCAGAAAACATTGCTATAGGGAAAAAACAACATGGGTTAGTCAGAATACCCCGCTTGGTAACGCGAGGGTTAAGCAAGAAATTGCATATTCTAAAGTTTGCTCCAGTTGCAATATAAAACATAATAAATAATAAATAAGAAATATAACTAATTAAACCTCGAGAAATTTACAATTATTTAAAATTCAGGTAACTGTTGTCTCATTCATTTGTCACATCATTTATGGATAGAGTAGAGCCCTCTATCTTTTGTGGTAGGGACACCATTGCCATGGGCAATAGTATATATCAAGCGCCCCCTAGCCTGTGTGGTTGGAACGCTGTCATCATAGTAGCCACTTCGTATAAGTCGTCTGCTGTAATACCATCTTTGTGCGGTGCTCGTTGTTATGGTAATGGTGTACCATAACCATTCTTCCACCATGTTGTTGTCAATCCAAGTGGTCTTCTGCTGCAGCATTATCTTTGCACAGCATGCGTTGTTGTGATGTGTTTGCTAGTCCATAATACATATACAGTAGAAGAATATGCTTAATTTTACAGGCTTTAAAATGGGCAAGGAGAGGAGTAGGAGTTACATGTCTCCATATTATACCATCTCAGTTTAGTCTTTACAGAATCATTATGACACAATTTTTATGAATAATACTTATGTACATGAGTGTGTGTTTCATAATCTTACAGCTAATTGATATCAATGGGATAGGTCCTGTACCTATCCTGTCACTCTTCTTAAAGACTTGAATGGCATGTGCATTATTTCAGTCACATAGGATACTCCATTGTTTCAGAGACCTCCAATGACCTTATGTTAGAAAAGGATTAAGTTCTTCAGTGTTTCTGCTGTAGAACCTAATGCAGAATGTGGAGCTTTTTTTCAGTTCTGCACCCTTTTATTTCTTTATTTGTAATTTTTTGCACCCATGCAATGAGGTAAATAGAAACTGTGTTTTAATTTTCTTTGGTGAAACAATTAAAGAAGACTGATTCAGTATTTCTACCAGTATTGCAGTCTTCTGTTAAACTCTGTTCTACACCTCTATAAATTTCTGTCATATCAGTGAATATCATTTCTGTACTCTTCACTAACCATTTTTTCACTAGATGCAGCACCACAAGTATATTATGAACTTTTTTGTAAGAGTGCTTGACCTGAATGCAACAGCAGTTTACTGTTACAAAGTTTCTTTTATTACCATTATTATCTTCACAATAAATGAAATGCAAGCTCAGTAAGTTCATAAATGATGAATTTACTGCACAAAAATTGTGGCATGACAACCACTTACATGAATCTGACTGGTGGATGATGCATAGACACATTTAACAGTGCAGAGATGCCACTAACTCTTGAGCTTCCTATTTTTTCCCAGCTAAAGTATTGATTAAAAGAGTTTGTCACTTATGCAACAACATAAAACAGCAATGTTAATTTTCATAAAAAAATAATAAAAAAATATACAAAATGACATCAAATGAGAATGAAGCTATAGATTATTAGTTCATCCCAAACGATCAAAATCAGCTAACAAGTATTCAGGACATTGTTTTTTTTTCATTTTCTTGTTAGCCCAGTTTATGCTGAGAAAACCTGTTTCAACCTGTTGTCCTTGATCTTCAGACGGATCTTTATCCTCTGGAGGATTTTAATGTAGGTATTAATCTGAAACCCTTGTTTCTCACATGCATAGGGTATGCTTTTCCATTTAAATATTTTCTGTATTTCTTTTCAGTTATTAGTCACATTGCTAGTTCTTCCATTATGAAGTCATTTCTGATTATATCTTACTCATTGCAAACTCTTACTTACATAAGAATATCCATTTCAGACCTTTGATTCTTGGAGTCCAGGAATCTGACACTCAAGATACATGGTACTTATCACTGGAATTCGCCTTGAAACCTATCAGCTTGAGTGTAATCTTGCCACTTATTTCATGACCTTCTCCTGCTATCTGCAGTAAACACTTCAGCATAAATAGTAAGTGACAGCTGTGGTGAAGCTTCATGTATGAAACAACAGTAAGAAGCGTTACTGTGTCAATAATACATCAGTGAAGTAAAATGCTGATTTACTTGGTGTATTTTGTTGTGGTTATTGTGTTTCTGCTTCTTTTACATCAAGTTGTGCCATACAAATTCAACACTCTTAGGACTCACATATTAATTGATAAAATTCCTGGACCTAAAGGTATTCCAATTTTAGGAAATGCATTACAGTTCAACGTTCCAACAGAAGGTGAGTTAAAAAATAATTATCTGTGACTATAAATTGATAAATATGGAAGCTTAATTGTCATTTGGACATTCCACTGGAGGACATTAACAAATATGTGCATTGCTGCTTGCTAGTAAGCTAATAGCCTATGGTGAAAGTAGATATATCTGATTTTTAACATATTTAACTGTTTATATGAGTTTGTACTACATTTATTTAATTTGTAAAGCTCTTATTTGGGTGTATTGAATGATGACATTTTACTTTACCTGAAGTGTGGATCTGGTTGTAATTCATGATTACAACTATAAATTAAACATGGAACATTTTCAAGTTTGTTGTTTTGCTTTGAATTTTAGATCAGATAATAATGTATTGCAGATATAAACACGTACATGAGTCATACAACTTTATAACATTTCTAACAGATATTTTCAATAATTAGAAAATATGCTCTTGTTTCTAAACTTTACCTCAGTATACAGGGTGATTCAAAAAGAATACCACAACTTTAAAAATGTGTATTTAATGAAAGAAACATAATATAACCTTCTGTTGTACATCATTACAAAGAGTATTTAAAAAGGTTTTTTTTCACTCAAAAACAAGTTCAGAGATGTTCAATATGGCCCCCTCCAGACACACGAGCAATATCAACCCGATACTCCAACTCGTTCCACACTCTCTGTAGCATATCAGGCATAACAGTTTGGATAGCTGCTGTTATTTCTCATTTCAAATCATCAATGGTGGCTGGGAGAGGTGGCCAAAACACCATATCCTTAACATACCCCCATAAGAAAAAATCGCAGGGGGTAAGATCAGGGCTTCTTGGAGGCCAGTGATGAAGTGCTCTGTCACGGGCTGCCTGGCGGCTGATCCATCGCCTCGGGTAGTTGACGTTCAGGTAGTTACGGACAGATAAGTGCCAATGTGGTGGCGCTCCATCCTGCTGAAATATGAATTGTTGTGCTTCTTGTTCGAGCTGAGGGAACAGCCAATTCTCTAACATCTCCAGATACTGTAGTCCAGTTAACAGTAGCACCTTCGAAGAAAAAGGGACCAAAAACTTTATTGGCTGAAATGGCGAACAAATGTACAACTAAATGAAACTTTATAGCTCCCTTAATTTGCCGATAGATAGTGCTTAGCTCTGCCTTTTGTCGTTGCAGAGTTTTAAATTCCTAAAGTTGTGGTATTCTTTTTGAATCACCCTGTATATGACAATCAATAATGATTAGTATATAACTAGGACAAACGTGGAAAATTGCAAGTATATCAATTATTTTGTAAAGAATGTGGAGTGAGTCTTTATCAAAATAAAACAACTTTTGGAAAAAAAATTAGACACAGGGTATGAAATAGATCAGTTTGCAGAAGCACATTGTCTTGTGTAGGGTTTGTGTATTAGCAAAACATATGGTTTAAAATTATTTTAAGTACTGAGGCAAATACCTTACAGCTGTCAGCTCACCCAACAACATCTTGAAGAAGTCATTTTCCCAAACAACAGCATTTTGTAATTATCACTGAACTGTAAAGCATTCTACCTCCTATTCATAATGGATAAGAAAATGGAAGTTATGAATAAGTTTAAAACTGACTTTGGTTAGAAGATACTTGTATCCACACTAGGCATGACCAGAATGTATTGACTGTGAGCAAAAAGCTAACTGCACTGAAATGATGTTGATTCCTTGAAAAGTTTTTAGAGAAAAAATGAGCCTTAACTGATTTAGCTAATGATGAATGTGAGTGTGAAACAAATATTTTTAGAAGGCCTATACCACCTGAACTTATTTAATCTTCCAGGTGCTTCATTCTATGCATATTTCTCAAAGTTCCCATATTTTCAACAAAGACTATGATGGAATATTTGTGTTCTTCCGTATCACTATTTCTTGATTGTATTTCTTAATCATCTGTTATTGCATCTTGTATATCTACATACATCATTTTGTTTGCAGAAGTCAGTATATATTCACTCACTGTTTTCCTTCCTTTTTTTTTAAATTCATTTATGCTTATATACGTAAATATAGCTATTTCATGTTTAATATTTCACACTTCTCCCAACTGCTTTATTTTTGCTCATGTGTTAGGACAGAAGATTCTAACTGACAGTACTGGTAATCATCAAATTTATGCATAAAATTACTTCAGGTGCACAGATATTAATTTCTTAATTGTGGAAAAAATTCGATAAAAAATTCAGAATGTTAAATGCAAACAACACATATTTTGGAGAATGAGATTCTATAGTTGAGTTGCTGTAATGAACATAATGGAAAAATGAAGTCAATACATGTTTGTGTTATTTACACAGTCAAATCAAAGAATTGTTTCTGCCTGTACCATGGATTTACTTTGGTGTTTATTTATCCTTATTTAGTTTTCTTTATTCATCCAAGGATAATCTCACAGTGAATAGGATTTGTCAAGTTAATACAATGCCAATAAATAGGCCAAATATAATGCACAATGTACATAACATGCTTTAAGAGGGTGGGGCAGATAGCCTACGGGGACAGGACAGAAAAGTTTTACCATCTGATGTTCTCCCTTATGAAACAAAAAGAAATGGATAAAGTGCTCGATCTTCTGGATTTATTATATGACAGCCCTGAAAATGATGTGTGAAGAAGCAAACAGATATCGTAGAATGTATATTAATCTCTGGTTGTGATCTAAAGTTAAAATACTTCTAAATTGCACCAACATGTTATGAGAAATATTAGTTTCCAAGTCTTAAATATCAGACCTACTCTAAAACATCAGCTTAGAGTTTAAAAATTGGAAAAGACTTTGTTTATTTCCATAAAATGAGTACTACTGCAGCATGTTTAATACTGGTTCAGATGTAACTTCACATCTTGTAAGTTCACATCGGGCCCTTCTGTAGCCTAATTACAGAAAGTTAGAGATATGTAAATGGGTTTGTAATTAGTATGAAGCAAATAATTCAACTCCTAATCTTAAAAAAGTCATCCAGCTCATACTGCACATAAAAACAGTTCTTGCATTATTAACGTGCAAAAATAAATTCTAGGAAATGTTGAATATTCTCACTACCTGTTGTCTTATTTAGTGAGATTGTTGGATAATAAAATGATATTACAAATTAGAAGCATAACATACACCTGAGACTTAGCACCTCCATGTGAGTTTCAGAGTAGAGTTCTGAATTCTGATCCAAATTTTGTGATCAAGTTGTCACAGAGATGAGATGGAAGATTATGGCTGTCCATAATAACAATATAAAATAAAAGATTTTCTTTTTAGCATTACCTATTAAATTGTCGTAATATCTGTGTTCTGAAATTATGTGTCCATGTTAATACTTACGGGAAAATGTAGATAGTTAAATTAACATTCACACTGAAAGTGCTCAGGTATGTATTTTCCAGAAATTTATCAGCATGTTAACATTAACATCAAGACTGCTGCATTAAGTAAAAAGAACTTGAACACTGTAAATGGAAAAGTAGCAGTATATCCAAATTATCATATTTCTGGATGACCGTAATATGTATTTGAAATAGTTGCACTATACTTGTACATTCACAACAAATAATATGTGTTAATGATAACATATGACACATGAAAAAAAAAGGTTGTTGGCTGATAGTGTGTCATAAAGTTGATAGTTACTGTTTCTGTTTGCTAATGTATGTGAATCATTTCACATACTTTGAGTGTAAGAATAACACACAAAAATGAGTGACACATATCAGTGATAGGATGCCAGTTCATACCAGAAAGCCAGAATCCAAAAATAAATTAAAAGCAGAATTTAAAAAGTTCTGCACAAACAATGTTGATCAATAACATTTTTCTAATAATATTGCTACTAAACCAAAACTGAAAACATTATTTTCATGCTTTAACATTTAAGTTTATTTTCATATCAAGAGGACAGCTGTTATCTGATGTACAACCTTTGTGGAATCATTGTTGTGATTAATGGGATTTGTTGGTTAGGGGTGCAAAAATAAGGGCCTACAAAGATCCAAATATGACTTTATAATAACAGGAGCTGACATAGCAAGGTGGAGTCACTTTACTTTCTGTCATTCTACTCCTTAACATATTTTTTTCTTGTCTTTCAACTGATTCTAGTTATACAAGCACTACACACTCATCAGTGAGAACATTATGACAAGAAAACTAACAACCAGAATGTCCACCTTTGGCATGGATAACAGTGGAAACACCTCATGGCATGGAAAAAATGAGGCCTTTAGTAGGTCACTGGAGAGTGTTGGCACCATATCTGCACACAAAAGTTACCTAATTCTTATAAATTCTGGGGAGGGGGCAATGAGCTCTGACACTACGTTCAGTGATATTTCAGATGTATTTAATCAGGTTCAGAGCTGGCAAGTTGGGGGGCCAGCACACTAACTGGAACTCATCACTGTATTCCTTGAACCATGCCAACACACTCCTGGCCTTGTGACATGTCGCCCTACCTTTCTGATAAATGCCACTGCCATCGGGAAACATGATCACCATGAAGGGGTGTTCATGGTCTGCAACCAGTATACGATACTCCTTGGCAGTCATGGTGCACATGTGAATGTTCCACACAATAGAGCCACCACGAGCTTGTCTCTGTCCCACATCACAGTTTCATGGAGATACTCTCCTGGAAGATGATGGATTCATACTCTTCCACTTGCATGATGAAGAAGTTATTAGGATTCATGTGACAATGCAATTTTCTGCCATTGCACCAATGTCCAATGCTGATGGTCATGTGCTCATTTCAGTCGTAGCGGGTGATGACATGGTATTAACATTGGCACATGTGTAGGTCATCAGCTGTAGAGGCCCATCGTTTGAAGTTTTCTATGCACTGTTTGTTAAGGTATGCTTGTACTCTGCCCATCACTAAAATCTGATATTAGTTCTACAACAGTTCACTGCCATTCCTGTTTTACCAGTCTGCCCAGCCTTCAAAGTATGAAATCCATAATGAGGGGTAGCTGTGCAACCCCATGATGTCTGTTTGTGGCCCCACTTTGGTTTCACCAAGTGTTGAAGACACCCACCACAGCAGCTGTCAAACACCCAACAAGTCATGCAGTTTCTGAAATGCTCCTGCCAAGCCTCCCAAAAATCACAGTCTGCCTTTGGTCAAACTTAGATAGATTGTGCACCTTACCAATTCCACACACGGACAGCATGCTCACTGATACTACATGCGATGGTCACAACATTCTAGCTGATCAGTGTATATACTCAGTGTACAGATGGTTTCTAGAATATTATTCATGCAGTACATTGTGTAATGTTGCTGTCCTCAGCACAGTTGATAATTTGTTGATGCCAATGACCTTATTAATATTCCATAAAACAATTTCCTCTGAGATAAATCATTATTTGTAGTTACCTCATTAGCATATAATTATCAGAACAGTGTTAGCTAATAAAAGTTTCTTCACAAAAGGACCTAACTTAGTGGATAATCCCAATTTTGAACTTACCAGTAACCAATTAAATTTTTTCAAAAACTCATTGTTTTAGGAGGTATTCTTAATTAAAGTTTGGCCACAACCATAATTATCTTTGCCAGTTGAGCTCTTAAACTCATTTGATTCCATGGTTATATGAGGCACAGGCAAATGAAAACTGAAGACCCATCACAACAGGACCATGAAATGGTTCCATTCAAAAGTATTCACCACACACATTAAGACACTTCACCTATTGGCGTATGAGATAATCAGTTCCTGTTTTATAGAATTCAGTCAGCCACTGACATGTCCACAACCACACCTACTCTTGCACTTTCTCATCTGACTGAAATAGATATCCACACATGTATTTCTTCACGATGCAAAAAGATGAAAATCACACCATGAAAGATTTGGGCCATATGGAGGCTGTTATCAACTGAATAGCATAGCCTTCATCTGATCAGCAGGGTAGGCATTATCATGTAACAGGCTGATTCCACCTGACTGCGTTCATGGGCATCTTTACTGTATGGCATGTGACAGTTTCTGCAACGTGTCTTCATAGTACTGCACATTGATTGTGGTTCCATGCCTGAGGAACCCAATTAGCAGAGAGCCTCGGCAGTCAAAGAAGAAGGTCATGATCCTGCCTGTCCTCACACTACCAATTTGCAAAGGCTACTCTTCAGCGATTTGGTTGGAAATACTGCAGCATCCTCCATAAAGGGTGGAAAATTCACTACATAACTTTAACAAATTTGGCAACATGAAGAAAGATGCGTGGACATCAGTTTCTGCCAGACAAGGAAGTACAAGATGGTTCAAATGGCTCTAAGCACTATTGGACTTAACATCTGAGGTCATCAGTCCCCTAGACTTAGAACTACTTAAACCTAACTAACCATAGGACAGCATACACATCCATGCCCAAGGCAGGATTCAAACCTGTGACCGTAGCAGCAGCGTGGTTCCAGACTGAAACACCTAGAACTGCTCGGCCACAGTGACTGGCGAAGTAAAAGAGTGGGTGGATCCGTCAGTGAATGATCCTATTAAATGGGAATTGACTGTCATGTCTCCCAGTGGAATAAATGTCTTAAGGCATATGGTAATTACTTTTGAATGGAACCATTCCATGGTCCCATTGTGGCAGGTGTTTGGTTTTCATTTGACTGAACCTTATACTTTTGTTGCCCTAATTTTTCTTAACCTGGGCGTGCCTTTGGATATTCAATTAAACCACTAATTAAAAAATGAATTATACTAGAAAAATTATGAACATGGGAATTACACACTTAAGCCAGTAATGCATCATGGAGGCATTCAGTATGTCATTCAAATAGTACTTAAAACTTTAATATTTTTCTTTTCATCTTGCGCAGAGTCAAACCAAATCATTTCTTGAAATCAATAGATCAACAACACTGCTAAATATTTGTCTTGTAGTAAAAACTTTAATATTTTTCTTTTCATCTTGCGCAGAGTCAAACCAAATCATTTCTTGGAATCAATAGATCAACAACACTGCTAAATATTTGTCTTGTAGTAAACATTTTAGTTTAATCATTAAATTCACAGAATATCATTATGACAGTCATTTCACACCCCACACCAATCAACATCTTCAGCCCAGAATTAGCTAGTACAGTGTTAACACTTGTAGGAAAATACAGGTCCCACAGTCATCAAGTTAACATCATTCAGTAACTTATGTTTGATTAATTTCTTTGAGTCAGTCTGTGAGTAACTTTCTTGGTGTTGGCCAAAATATTTAAATTTTATTGGAAGTGTCTACCTGTGATTGACATTCTATGTGAGATCTGATACTGTTCATTGAGTGGTCATGTGTGACAAAAATGTGGAAAATCAGTCAAGTTAAATAAATACTGTGTTGCATCAATTACTTAAAAGCACATTAATGTGACCACCTGCCATCATGGACATCCAGGAATAGAGTCAATGAGTTTCTGAAAGGTACCAATAGGGATGTGGAGCCATCTACTCTAGTGCCATGGCTAGATGCACTAGGTTGGAGATCCACGGCACAAACAGCCCCATCAAAGTGGTCCCATAGATTTTTGACTGAGCTTAAATCCGGGGAGTTTGGTGCCCAGGGGAGGATGGTAAATTTGTTCTGGAGCTCTTTGAACCATGCACGTGCACTGTGTGCTGTGTGAAATGTTGCACTGTCCTACTGGCTGACGCCATTCTGCCAAGGAAAATCAAACTGCATGTAGAGTTGAACATGGTCCTCAAGGACAGATGCATACTTGCATTGATCCATTGTGCCTTCCAGATGGTGGGATCACCCATGAAATGCCACAAAACATTCCCCAGACCATAATGCTCCCTTCTAGCCTTGAACCTTCCAATGATTGTTGCTTGGCCAAGTTCCAACTGCCATTTGTCTGACGGAGCACAAAACATGATACATACGAAAAGGCTACCTATCACTGCTCAGTGGTCACCCAGTTGTGGTACATGTGTGCAAATGCCAGTCTTCATCACCAATGGAAAGCAGTCAGCATCAAACAAAGGCTGTGGTCCCATTAATGGGACTGGACCATGTATAACACTGACATATAGCAAAATAATGGACATTTGGCAATGAACTACCGAGAGGAGTCATGAAATCAAAAGAAAGATATGTTCCAAAGCATAGACATACTTGCTGGAAAAAATGCAACAACCTCAAATAGAAAGTGATTTTACTGATATGTATAGTAAGAGGTAGTTCATCAATGTAGGAGTATATGATAACAAATTCAGACCAAATGAAACGTCTCAGTGAAAGGTTCTTAAAAAGTTGCACCAATACACAATGCTTTCCCCACTGGTGGCAATGCAGGTGTGTATTCTCACATGAAAATGGTCACAAAGGTACTGAATGGCATCCTGAGATAGACTGTCCCAAGCTACTTGTGTCTTTGTTGCAGTTCAGCAATGAGTCTTATAGGCCCTGTAGAACGAGTAAGTTTCCACTTCATCATGACCCATTTGTGCTCAGTTGGTGAGAGATCTGGCAATCTTGGTGGCCAGGGTATATTGTGTCACAGCAGCCATCTGTAGATGTGCATTGTCCTACTGATTTCCATGTCACTTTCCTGTCATACCAATGGCAGTAGCACAGGGATAAATGCCTGTGCAATGTAATGGGCAATGGTTACTTTACCTTGCAGTAACAACAAATGTGACTGTGAATTGTAATTGATAGCTCCCTAGACTGAGGCCTAGGACTGGACCTGCATGTCATGGGCAAATGCTCTCAGGAATAGGCAGTTCACCAGGTCTTCCCTAAACACCTGTCTATGTCCATCACTCACATACAGACAGAAGACAACTAAGTGTCATTCCGCTCTCTAGTCATCTCATTCACAGCACCAAAGTAGCCATTCCTGATGGTGTCATTGTGCCAGTGGTAGCCTGGCCAGTGGCACAAATGATCTTAATCAGTGGTGGCTAGTGAGCATACATTCTGGGTGTCCACAAAGTTTTAGATTTTTAGTGTGAAATTAGTAGGGTCCACTGTAGAACAGTTACACTTATCAGCAAGTTTATACAACTACAGGCACTGCCAATAATATTAACAACAGAAATAATAATAATAATAATAATAATAATAATAATAATAATCCTGTGGAGGCCCGGGAAAAGAATAGGCCTCCGGTATGTTCTGCCAATCGTAAAAGGCGACGAAAAGAACAAACCACTAATAGGGCTAACCCCCCTTTTAGTGTGATTATTTGGTTCAGGACAGAACTAAAGAAGCCTCGGACAAGCGCCGTCATGGTCGGGGATGATGCTTGAACCCTATGCCTGCCCACAATGGTAATGACACTGCTAGCCAACTGGAAAATGATTTAAATCCAAAGAGAGGTGTTTTGCAGGATATGTTTCCTGCAACCACCCTAGAAGGAAAACAAAGACAGAGGATGAGATGGTCAGATGAAGTTAATCGACACCTCATGTTCTGTTATTACCAAGCAACAAACCTAGGAACCAACACAACTGGATACAGATCACAAGTATACACAACATTTATTACCAGATACCCAGGATTAAAATTCCGTGTAATAATCAAAAATAACAGGATACCCCAGTAAGAATTAGAAAACATCAAACAACAAGTACAACAAATACTAGAACAAAATAATGTGCAATCAGAAGAAGAAGAAAATACAGTAATGGACTCAAACGTCCCAGAGAAAACAAATAAAGAACAAAACGTGTCAATTAAACAATCAGAGGAAAACGAAATCTTAAGACAGCCACCAGAACAAGCACAAATAGAACATGAAGTGACACACATGTTAGATATAGAAGAAAAATTTCAGTTGGCATATATAGACTACAAAGATACAAATACAGACATTAGACCATTCTTGCATAGACCACCAAATAACCCACAAGTCGGAACAATAATAAAAACTATCAACAAAATCATACACAACAAAATAAATGAAAATACAACTATGGAAGAGTTACAACTGCTGGTTTATATAGGAGCACTCACTACACTAAATATACACACCAGGCAGAGATCAGAACCAACCAACACACAGAAGAAACCCACAAAACCAGCATGGCAACACAGGCTACAGATCAGAATAGAAAAACTGAGAAAAGACATTGGACAGCTAACACAATTTATAAGAAATGAAATGTCAGAAAAAAAAACGAAAAAGGTTAGGTAAAATCTCACAACAAGAAGCGATAGAGCAATTAGATGAAAAGAAGCAGAAATTACAAGCATTGGCCAAACTACTTAGAAGATACAAAAAAAGTGAAAATAGAAGGAAACAAAACCAAACATTCAACACAAACCAAAAGAAATTTTACCAGACAATAGATAACACACACATTAAAATAGACAATCCACCAACCATAACAGACATGGAGCACGTCTGGAGCAACATATGGTCAAACCTGGTACAACATAACAGGCGTGCACGGTGGATACAAGCAGAAACAGACACATACAAGATGATACCACAAATGCCTGAAGTGATAATTTTGCAACATGAAGTCGCCCAAGCAATTAATTCTACTCATAATTGGAAAGCCCCTGGAAAAGATAAAATAGCAAATTTCTGGCTAAAGAAGTTCACCTCAACACATTCACATCTAACTAAATTATTTAACAGTTACATTGCAGACCCATACAAATTCCCTGATACACTTACACATGGAATAACTTACCTGAAACCTAAGGATCAAACAGACACAACAAACCCAGCAAAATATCGCCCCATAACATGCCTAACAACAATATACAAAATATTAACTTCGGTCATTACACAGAAATTAATGACACATACAATACAGAACAAAACTGTAAATGAAGAACAAAAAGATTGCTGCAAAGGAGCACGAGGTTGTAAAGAGCAACTGATAATAGATACTGAGGTGACATATCAAGCTAAAACCAAACACAGGTCGTTACACTACGCATACATTGAGTACCAAAAAGCTTTTGATTGTGTACCCCACTCATGGTTACTACAGATATTGGAAATATACAAAGTAGATCCTAAATTGATACAGTTCCTAAACATAGTAATAAAAAACTGGAAAACCACACTTAATATCCAAACAAATTCAGATAATATCACATCACAGCCAATACAGATTAAGCGTGGAATATACCAAGGAGACTCATTAAGTCCTTTCTGGTTCTGTCTTGCTCTGAACCCACTATCTAACATACTAAATAATACAAATTATGGATACAATATTACTGGAACATTCCCACACAAAATCACACATTTGCTATACATGGATGATCTAAAACTACTGGCAGCAACCAATCAACAACTCAACCAATTACTAAAGATAACAGAAGTATCCAGCAATGATATAAATATGGCTTTTGGAACAGACAAATGTAAGAAAAATAGCATAGTCAGGGGAAAACACACTAAACAAGAAGATTACATATTGAATAACCACAGTGACTCCATAGAAGTGATGGAAAAAACAGATGCCTATAAATATCTAGGATACAGACAAAAAATAGGAATAGACAATACAAATATTAAAGAAGAACTAAAGGAAAAACATAGACAAAGACTAACAAAGATAATGAAAACAGAATTGACAGCAAGAAACAAGACAAAAGCTACAAATACTTATGCTATGCCAATATTGACCTACTCATTTGGAGTAGTGAAATGGAGTAACACAAACCTAGAAGCACTCAATACACTTACACAATCACAATGCAACAAATATAGAATACATCACATACATTCAGCAACTGAAAGATTCACATTAAGCAGAAAGGAAGGAGGAATGGGATTTATTGACATAAAAAAACCTACATTATGGACAGGCAGACAATTTAAGAAAATTCTATATAGAACGAGCAGAAACTAGCAAAATACACACAGCAATCACTCATATAAATACATCAGCTACACCACTGCAATTTCATAACCACTTCTACAACCCTTTAGATCACATAACATCAACAGATACGAAGAAAGTAAATTGGAAAAAGAAAACACTACATGGCAAGCACCCATATCATCTAACACAGCCACACATCGATCAAGACGCATCCAACACATGGCTAAGAAAAGACAATATATACAATGAGATGGAAGGATTCATGATTGCAATACAGGATCAAACAATAAACACCAGATATTACAGCAAGCATATTATTAAAGATCCCAATACCACAACAGATAAATGCAGACTTTGCAAACAACAAATAGAAACAGTAGATCACATCACAAGTGGATGTACAATACTAGGAAATACAGAATACCCCAGAAGACATGACAATGTAGCAAAAATAATACATCAACAACTTGCCATAAAACATAAACTAGTAAAACAACATGTTCCCACATACAAGTATGCACCACAAAATGTACTGGAGAATGATGAATACAAATTATACTGGAACAGAACCATTATAAGAGATAAAACAACACCACATAACAAACCTGACATCATACTCACCAATAAAAAGAAGAAATGAACTAATCAAAATATCCATACCCAATACAACAAATATACAGAAGAAATCGGGAGAAAAAATTGAAAAATACATCCAACTGGCTGAGGAAGCCAAGGACATGTGGCATCAGGATAAAGTTGACATTATACCGATTATACTATCAACTACAGGAGTCATACCACACAATATCCACCAGTACATCAACGCAATACAGCTACATCCAAACGTATATATACAACTACAGAAATCCGTAATTATTGATACGTGTTCAATAACCCGAAAGTTCCTAAATACAATGTAACATATACCGTACAGTTAAAAGGAAGTCACGCTTGAACCAGGTCCGCATCACTTTCCATTTTTAGCCCAACCTAAGGTCTGAGAAAAATAGAAATAATAATAATAATAATAATAATAATAATTCCCGTGGAGGCCCGGGAAAAGAATAGGCCTCCGGTACGTTCTGCCAGTCGTAAAAGGTGATGAAAAGAACAAACCACTAATAGGACTAACCCCCCTTTTAGTGTGATTATTTGGTTCAGGACAGAACTAAAGAAGCCTCGGACAAGCGCCGTCATGGTCGGGGACAACGCTTGAACCCTATGCCCGCCCACAATGGTAACGACACTGCTAGCCAACTGGAAAATGATTTAAATCCAAAGAGAGGTGTTTTGCAGGATATGCTGCCTGCAACTACCCTAGAAGGAAAACAAAGACAGAGGATGAGATGGTCAGATGAAGTTAATCGACACCTCATGTTCTGTTATTACCAAGCAACAAACCTAGGAACCAACACAACTGGATACAGATCACAAGTATACACAACATTTATTACCAGATACCCAGGATTAAAATTCCGTGTAATAATCAAAAATAACAGGATACCCCAGTCAGAATTAGAAAACATCAAACAACAAGTACAACAAATACTAGAACAAAATAATGTGCAATCAGAAGAAGAAGAAAATACAGTAATGGACTCAAACATCCCAGAGCAAACAAACAAAGGACAACACGCATCAATTAAACAATCAGAGGAAAACAAAATCTTAAGACAGCCACCAGAACAAGCACAAATAGAACACGAAGTGACACACATGTTAGATATAGAAGAAAAATTTCAGCTGACATATATAGAATACAAAGACACAAATACAGACATTAGACCATTCTTGCATAGACCGCCAAATAACCCACAAGTCGGAACAACATTAAAAACTATCAACACAATCATACACAACAAAATAAGTGAAAACACAACTATGGAATACTTACAACTACTGGTTTATATAGGAGCACTCACTACACTAAATATACACACTAGGCAGAGATCAGATCCAACCTACACACAGAAGAAACCCACAAAACCAGCATGACAACACAGGCTACAGATCAGAATAGAAAAACTGAGAAAAGATATTGGACAGCTAACACAATTTATAAGAAATGAAATGTCAGAAAAAAAAAACGAAAAAGGTTAGGTAAAATCTCACAACAAGAAGCGATAGAGCAATTAGATGAAAAGAAGCAGAAATTACAAGCATTGGCCAAACTACTTAGAAGATACAAAAAAAGTGAAAATAGAAGGAAACAAAACCAAACATTCAACACAAACCAAAAGAAATTTTACCAGACAATAGATAACACACACATTAAAATAGACAATCCACCAACCATAACAGACATCGAACACTTCTGGAGCAACATATGGTCAAACCTGGTACAACATAACAGGCATGCACGGTGGATACAAGCAGAAACAGACACATACAAGATGATACCACAAATGCCTGAAGTGATAATTTTGCAACATGAAGTCACCCAAGCAATTAATTCTACTCATAATTGGAAAGCCCCTGGAAAAGATAAAATAGCAAATTTCTGGCTAAAGAAGTTCACCTCAACACATTCGCATCTAACTAAATTATTTAACAGTTACATTGCAGACCCATACACATTCCCTGATACACTTACACATGGAATAACTTATCTGAAACCTTAAGATCAAGCAGACACAGCAAACCCAGCAAAATATCATCCCATAACATGCCTAACAACAATATACAAAATATTAACTTCAGTCATTACACAGTAATTAATGACACATACAACACAGAACAAAATTATAAATGAAGAACAAAAAGGCTGTTGCAAAGGAGCACGAGGATGTAAAGAGCAACTGATAATAGATGCAGAGGTCACATATCAAGTTAAAACTAAACAAAGGTCGCTACACTACGCATACATTGATTACCAAAAAGCTTTTGATAGTGCAGCCCACTCATGGTTACTACAGATATTGGAAATATACAAAGTAGATCCTAAATTGATACTGTTCCTAAACATAGTAATGAAAAATTGGAAAGCCACACTTAATAATCAAACAAATTCAAATAATATCACATCACAGCCAATACAGATTAAGCGTGAAATATACCAAGGAGACTCATTAAGTCCTTTCTGGTTCTGTCTTGCTCTGAACCCACTATCCAACATGCTAAATAATACAAATTATGGATACAATATTACTGGAACATACCCACACAAAATCACACATTTGCTATACATGGATGATCTAAAACTACTGGCAACAACAAATCAACAACTCAACCAATTACTAAAGATAACAGAAGTATCCAGCAATGATATAAATATGGCTTTTGGAACAGACAAATGTAAGAAAAATAGCATAGTCAAGGGAAAACACACTAAACAGGAAGATTACATATTGGATAACCACAGTGACTCGATAGAAGTGATGGAAAAAAACAGATGCCTATAAATATCTAGGATACAGACAAAAAATAGGAATAGATAATACAAATATTAAAGAAGAACTAAAGAAAAATATAGTCAAAGACTAACAAAAATACTGAAAACAGAATTGACAGCAAGAAACAAGACAAAAGCTACAAATACTTATGCTATGCCAATATTGACCTACTCATTTGGAGTAGTGAAATGGAGTAACACAAACCTAGAAGCACTCAATACACTTACACAATTACAATGCAACAAATATAGAATACATCACATACATTCAGCAACTGAAAGATTCACATTAAGCAGAAAGGAAGGAGGAAGGGGATTTATCGACATAAAAAACCTACATTATGGACAGGTAGATAATTTAAGAAAATTCTATCTAGAAGGAGCAGAAACTAGCAAAATACACAAAGCAATCACTCATATAGATACATCGGCTACACCACTGCAATTTCATAACCACTTCTACAACCCGTTAGATCACATAACATCAACAGATACGAAGAAAGTAAATTGGAAAAAAACGCATCCAACACATGGCTAAGAAAAGGCAATATATACAGTGAGATGGAAGGATTCATGATTGCAATACAGGATCAAACAATAAACACCAGATATTACAGCAAGCATATTATTAAAGATCCCAATACTACAACAGATAAATGCAGACTTTGCAAACAACAAATAGAAACAGTAGATCACATCACAAGCGGGTGTACAATACTAGCAAATACAGAATAGCCCAGAAGACGTGACAATGTAGCAAAAATAATACATCAACAGCTTGCCTTACAACATAAACTTATAAAACAACACATTCCCCCATACAAGTATGCACCACAGAATGTACTGGAGAATGATGAATACAAATTATACTGGAACAGAACCATTATAACAGATAAAACAACACCACATAACAAACCTGACATCATACTCACCAATAAAAAGGAGAAATTAACACAAGTAATCGAAATATCCACACCCAATACAACAAATATACAAAAGGAAACAGGAGAAAAAATTGAAAATTACATCCAACTGGCTGAGGAAGTCAAGGACATGTGGCATCAGGGTAAAGTTGACATTGTACCGATTATACTATCAACTACAGGAGTCATACCACACAATATCCACCAGTACATCAACGCAATACAGCTACATCCAAACTTATATATACAACTACAGAAATCCGTAATTATTCATACATGTTCAAATACCCGAAAGTTCCTAAATGCAATATAACATATACCGTACAGTTAAAAGGAAGTGATGCTTGATCAAGGTCCGCATCACTTTCCATTTTTGACCAGACATAACATCTGAGAAAAGAAAGAAATAATAATAATAGTAAGATGCATAGCTTATCTGACAAAAGAAATTATTGTTTTTGTGGAATTTTGTTGTTTCATACATAATTAAGCACAGTTTAGGGCAATCAGAAAATAATGTGTAAGCTTTCACAACTCTCCATTCTGCATTTTTGTGTAACTGTGAGTTTTCATGCTTTTACATTTTTTCGATAAATGTACAACATCCCTAACTGATGTATTAGTTCACGAATTTGCTTCTGGGCTCAAAATAAAACATTCTTATGCAGCACCCACACAACAACTGGTGCTAATTGTATACTTTCTTGTTAAATATTCACTTATAGACATGCTTATTTAATTTCATTACTCTCTCAATCAAATCAATCAAAGGATCTCTTCTCAGAAGCCCTAGTTCATTTGTGGCAAACTTTTCCTGGTAATTTACTTTTCTGTTCCCAGAATGCCTGCAGCAGAGTTTGCACTGATATGAAACTTTCTGGCAGATTAAAGCTGTGTACCGGACTGAGAGTTGAACTCACAGGTTTACTTTTCTGTTAGCATTTAAAATAGATTCAATGGAGTTCATGTTTACACTGCTGATTCCCACACAGTAAACAACCAACTCCAAAACAACGTGCCATTTGTGGAAACGATTAAACTCAAGCAGTAATGTCTACCAACATGGTAACTTGATTAGAATACAAATGAGGCAATGAAATCCATAAGTGCCTAAAGGACACAACCATTGATCCCGCATTTAAGTGAATATCAGAGAAACCACTGATATAGCTTTTTGTGAATTTTCATGTATACAGTGTGGGCCTATAGCACAGATAAACCTGACTCACCATAAAATCAACAGATTTCAGAAGCATGAATAAATGCTACAGTCTCACAATTGACAGTGATGTGCTTTAGGACACTATGATTCTCAGTGCCTCTAACGGCTGAAGTTATTCAAAAAGAACATACTTACTGGTGATGCATTTTTCTTGTTATTTTTTGTTTATTCATGTTCTATTATCGTTATTTCCATCTTGAATATCCTGATTACATATACAGAGTTAGTTGTTTCAAAAACTGTTTTCCACATGGGATTATCATTCACCTTATATATTTTGAGTCCTTAAATTACTTAAATTTGCCCACAATTTTGATTTCCTATTCATCTGTTGTGATTTTGTTTATGAGTGGTGGTCAGTTTAGATAATTTCTACATTTTTGAAGGATACTTGAAGACCAGGTTCCTGTAATGTTTCCCATAAAGAAAGGTATGAAAGCAAAGGACATTCATGCTGATTTCCAGAATACACTGGGGGACTCTGCTCCTTCATATTCAATTGTTTCCGAGTGGACAAATGAATTTAAATTTGGTTGGGAGAGATTAGATGATGATCTGTGCGGTGATCAGCCAAGATGTGTCACAACTCCAGAAATCATTGCAAAAGTGAACAAAATGGTCATGGAGGATCGATGACTGAAAGTGTATGAAATTGCTCAAACTTGCCAGATGTGATCTGAAAGGGAATATCATATTTTAACTGAAGAATTAGAAATGAAAAAATTATCTACAAGATGGGTGCCACAACTCTTTATGCTGGATCAAAAATGCATGAGAATGGACACATCAGAACAATGTTTGGCCCATTTTAGGAGAAATGAACAAGATTTTTTGTGCCAGTTTGTGACCACAGGTGAAACTTGGGTGCACTACTATACCCCAGAGACAAAACAACAGTGAAAGCAGTGGAAACATCCTGATTCTCTACCACCAAAGAAAGCAAAGACAATTCCTACGGTGGGAAAGGTCATGGCATCAGTGTTCTGGGATGTGAATGGGATTTTGCTTGTAGATTATCTCTCCACTGGGCAAATAATTACTGGATAATACTATGCTAACCTCCTGGATAAATTGCAACAAAAGATACACACAATGGAAAAGTTACATGAACTAAGGTATGAATTGTTGCCATGCCTCCCTTATTCACCTGATATGGCTCCGTCAGACTTCCATCTCTCCCCAAAACCAAAAATGAAGATTCACTTCAAATGAAGAATTGATAGCTGGAGTTGACAACTATTTTGCAGGCCTGGAGGAAATTCATTTTCGAGATAGGATCAAGGCACTGGAACATCGTTGAACCAAATGCATTAATATACCAGAAGACTACATTGAAAAGTAAAGAAGTTTCAGTGATGTAAGTACGTTTTTTATATTCTGTTCCAAGAACGTTTCAAACCACCTTCGTATATTCAAAAGCACAGTTGGGCAGCAGTGTTAAACCTGCTTTATGCAGAATGACTCAGAGAAATCTCCTCTGAACTTTATTTCAGATTTGGTTGGGGTCAGTTCTATCAATTTTACAAATTCTGGGTTTAAGATTTTATTGTATGGAAGGTCACAGACACATTCATATGCATTCTTGAAATATACAAAGATTACTGCCAGTGTCTTGTTTTGTTTCCTGTGATATTCCATTACTAATTTTAAAATAATGATATGTTCTGTGCAGCTTCACCGGCATCTGATGTCTCCCTGGTATTCATCTACTTCTTCCTCTTCTTGTTGTTTAATCTTGCCATATAGAACCTTGTAAGTGCTGTCCAGGAGGAGTTTACTTCTGAAGTTATCTTGATTCCTCTTTTCATCTTTCCTGTAGATTGATAGATTATAGCTATGGTTCAGTCATTGGGGAATTTTTCTGTTATCCAAATTTTAGATAGACTCAGGTGTAGGGAATGGACACTGTAGTCTAACTGGCAGGGCACTAGAATCTGGGCCTGGAGGTTCTGAGTTCATTCCTGTCTCTGGGGCGTGGGGATTTTTCCTCATTCCAGTCCTTCCAGGATGGCTTCAAGTTCACTCAGCCACCTATCAAATGATTACTGGTGATCTTTCCTGGGCACAACAGGTTGCTGGGCTCACCACTTACTCCCTCCTAGTTCCATGATGAGGAAAGGCTGTACTCTACCTACAATCAGGCCAATAGCCCAGTCCTGTGCTTGTGTCACAGATTTGGCATTTTCCTTGTTACTACTTCTATTTTCCTCTCTTTTTTCTTCAGCAGGGCAGTTGAATTTTTGTAGTTCTTGCCCATAGATATAGTCATAGCCTTTGTGATTGGTTTTGTGGTAGTTTTTTCTACTGATCTAATCAGATCTTTCTGATATTGCCTCTTGATTTACTTGATAATTTGGATGAATTTTTTTGATTTTTTTGAGGCCAATGACATTTTCTTCTGTTTTACTCAGTTTGAAATTTCAACCCTGTCTAATGTCTCTCCTCAAGAATTTTGTCATATTATGAAGTCCACCCTACATGTCTTTTCCAAGGGTTCAATGTGCCTAAAGTTTCAGCTTGTTATTTCACAACTGGTTTTCATTAAGAATGAAAACATGGTCCAGTCACACTACTAGCTGATGTCAACCATTCATCATTTTCAAACACTTGTCACAAGCCTCAAGCTTCACACCATATTTGATTAAACAGCCAGTCCATATGTAATGGCAAACATCATTTCCATGAGAGTGTGCAGCACAAACACGATCACTATCAACATGGATGAGTTACAACTGAATGTAGCAATAGTAGGCTAATGCATTACACATAAATAGCAGCAAGACCGAAAACATTCTATTTAGTTTAAATGCCCCAAAACTTGAAAACAAATCAGTGAAACTTCTTCGAATCAATATTGATCAAAGTCTTATCTGTGAGCACATATAGATAAATTATACTTCAGACTCACAAATGTGATATATCTGCTGCATAAGCTGAGAGACCATGTTAGTGAAACTTCTCTACTATATGTATACTTCACTTTTTTTAATTCCCATCTGATAAATAGAATTTTGCTATGGGGCAATTCAGCCTGATCTAAGACTGTATTTAAGTAGCGGAAAGGGGCTATCAGTTGGGTTGTGAGACTCACACCAAGACAGTCATATAGACATTACATTAAGGAAATGAATACCATTTTCTTACATTAAACGATAAATTAGCTCTGGCTGATATTTTCTGTGATCTATCTAAAGCATATGACTGTGTGAATCACAGTATTCACCTAGATAAATTGAAGTATTATGGTACTGATGATATAGCCAACCAATGGATAATGCCGTATCTAACCAAATGAATGCAGAAAGATGTACTTAGCAATTCAACCAGTATAGTTTGTGTATGTAATTTTGATGGGAGAGAGATAATGTATAGGGTTCCCCTAGGCTCAGTCTTAGATCCACTATTGTTCTTCATATATGTAAATGATCTTCTCATATACAACAAGCGGAATGAGTTCTTTTTGTAGATGACAAGAATATTGTAATCAACCTAAGCATACATACAGAAACAGAAGAACTGGCAAATAATATTCTTCAGAGTCTCATTGACTGGTTTTCTGCAAATGGCATCACCCTCATTTATGAAAAGACATAACATATTCTGTTCTGCACATATACGGGTACTACACCAATGATCAGTGTAAGACATGGTGAGGAAATAATAAATAGGTTGGTAGCTTCTAAACTGTTAGGTGTTCATATTGATTAGAATTTAAACTGGAAAAAGAATATTTTCGAAACTCCTAAAACAACTTAGTCCAGTCACATTTGCATTTAGAATCTTTGCAAATCTTGGGGAGAGGCAAATCAGTAAGTTGACACATTTTGCATATTTTCATTCAATAATGTCATATGGTCTTCATTGTCCGAAAACATACTATAAGAATAATATGTGCCACTTACTCACAATGATCTTGTAGACATGTTTAAGAAGGTGGGAATTTTTACTGCTGCTTGATAGTATATTTATTCCCCCATGAAGTTTGTTGTAAATAATCCACTGCAGTTTGCAAGGAACATCAGTGACATAATTACAACATCAGAAGGAAAAATGACATTTGTTACTCCTCATAAAGGTTGTCTTCAGCACAAAAAGGGGTGTACAATGCTGCAACTAAAATGTTTGAGCATTTAGCAGTTTGACTGACAGCAAACTAAAATCTTAAAACAAACTGAAAAATTTTCTCCATGACAACTGCTTCTATTCTGTAAAATAATTTCTGTTATTGTAATGTGTAAATGATGGTGGGTAGAAATTAATAACTCACATCTGTATTGTTAAACAAAATAAAATAAAAAACCTTATAAATTTTCAGCATGTAGCCATATTTACAAATTAATTTGGAATGTGAATGTAAAATGACTCATTTGACATCATTGCAATTTATTGCACAAAATGATTCATGTAAGAATACCATAATGTAGTAACTACATATATATACAAGTTTTGTATATGGACACTGATTGCATGTAAACATTTAAAGGTGAATAAACATTGTGTTCTATTCTATAAATATTCTGTTCTGTTCTGTTCAGTAAGTTATTTGCTGGTGTTGCTCATTACATTATTTATAACAGCCTCTCTCAACAAAATCAATGCACACAAGCACTCCGTCTTCAGGCCACAATTGGCCCATCAGGACCATCTGGCCGCCGTGTCATCCTCAGCTGAGGATGCGGATAGGAGGGGCGTGTAGTCAGCACACTGCTCTCCTGGTCGTTAAGATGGTTTTCTTTGACTGGCACCGCTACTATTCAGTTGAGTAGCTCCTCAATTGGCATCATGAGGCTGAGTGCACCCCGAAAAATGGCAACAGTGCATGGTGGCTGGATGGTCACCCATCCAAGTGCCGGCCATGCCTGACAGCGCTTAACTTCGGTGATCTCACAGGAACCGGTGTATCCACTGTGGCAAGGCTGTTGCCAACAAAATCAATGAGTACATGAACAAAGGGTCTGCAGTTCAAAAAGCAGGAATTATGGCTTTCCCTGATCTGATACTATCATGCCCTTATTTGAAACATTTTGTTAACTGATTATAGGATTTAGAATAAGTTATCTTAAAGTATTTTTTTTACAAGAAAAAAGAAAAAAAATTGTCTTCTTTAGAAATGTTAGGATTATACCTAGATGGATTTTATGGACATTAATCTCTCTGTGGCGTGCAAGCAGTGCAGATCATTTAGTTATTTATTCATTCACCCATGGACAATCCCTTAATGAAAAAAGGGTTAGCATTATAGCTGTATTATACATAAACACAGAATATGTAAATATCTTTGTCAGGATAGAACAGGTGGTCGTCTGTGGCCTCACTGAAGGAACTATCATGGCATTTGACTGAAATGGTTTAGGAAAACCACAGACAAACCTAAATCAGGATGACCAGACAGAGCAAACTCCATCCTCTTGAGTATGAAGTCAGTATCTTAGCAAATGTATTGTCTCATTCAACTGATTCCCACAGTCCTACTTTCTCTTGATTGTTCACAATTTGCACCAAAAACATAGTTTTCGACTGCATTACTACACACAGTATATCTGCTCACTGGTGACTCCAGGACCATTAATTAACATGCATGGCTCAAATCTTCTCTTCACTCCATCTAAAACCGAGTCAGCATCCCCCTTGGTAAGTCAGATGTTGAGCTCAGGAGAATGACAGGACATCACTATCATGCACTGTAGATCTTGGCATCTTTGCTTATCAAAACATTGAATTGAATGAAATTTTATTGTTGTTTAGCTATTACAGCAATTTGACAAAGTCAAGTTACATAAATACAAGTTTTACAGCATATATACATGGGTTGAAGATCAATATGTCACTATTGGTTTTCCATATAATACAATATTTAAAATCAAATAATATGAAAAGCATTGCATCATAAATTACTCAGTTAAAGAAATTATGCTGAACCCTCCAAACTGGTACCACTTTGATATTTTACAGTCATAAAATTCCTGAAGTGAGTAGCAAGGATTTGCAGCTAACCAAACGAATAATTTGTCTTTAAATAAATCAAATGGAGCTTATACCCATTCTAGTGGCAGTTTGTTAAACATCTTCATACCCACCACTTCATAGCTGTTCAGTGACTTGGATAATCTGTAGTAAGGTATGTGAAGATGGCTACTATTTCTGGTTCCATGAGAGTGTACATCTCTTCTACACTGGTATTCTGATAAGTTGCTTTTACATGCAGTAGGGCAGTGTAAATATATATGTTTATAACAGTTAATATTTAAGATGATAAACAGTGGTTTGCAGTGGGCCAGTTTATCACTGTTTGTTGTAATTCAAATTACTTTCTTCTGAAGTACCAAAATGTCCTGAAGGTGTGAGCTATTGCCCCATATGAAAAGCCCATAAGATATAATGCTTTGAAAAAAACCAAATTAGGCTGGCCTTACATAGGCCGCAGGTACATGGTTTTTTAAATTCCTTAACAAATACACCACTCTAGATAGCCTTGCACTAATGTATTTAATATGTGGCTCCCAAGTCAATTTACTGTCTATAACAATACCTAAGAACTTAACACTATCCATGAAGTCTGCTACTGGCAGATCTCTTAAACTAAATACAATCTTTTGAATTTTACTCTCATTAAACAGGAACCCATTAGCTTGAAACCAGACTGATGCTTGTGATCATATACTATAATGTGACAGGGTGTTATAATTGTTCAAAATGCTACTTTGAGCCCTCTAAGTGATCTTTAATTGTGTAGCACATGTTACTGATGAAGATTACAGTGAAGCACCAAAGAAACTGGTAAAGGCATACACACTCCAACACAGAGATATGTAAACAGGTAGAATATGGTGCTGTGGTCAGCAATGTCTATACAAGACAACAAGTGTCTGGCACAGTTGTTAGATCAGTTACTTCTACTACATTGGTAGGTTATCAAGATTTAGGTGAGTCTGAATGCGGTGTTATAGTTGGCACATGAGTGATGAGACATTGCATCTCCAACATAGCAATGAAGTAGGGATTTTCCCATACAACCATTTCACGAGTGTACAATGAATATCAGGAATCCAGTAAAACGTCAAATCTCTGACATTGCTGCAGCCAGAAATACATACTGCAAGAATGGGACCAACAACGACTGACGAGAATTGTTCAGTGTGACAGAAGTGCAACCCTTGTGCAAATTTCTTCAGATTTCAGTGCTGGGCCATCAACAAGTGTCAGTGTGTGAACCATTCAACAAAACATCATCAATATAGGCTTTCGTAGCTGAAGGTCCACTCGTGTATCCTTGATAACTGCATGACACAAAGCTTTATGCCTTGCCTCGGCACGTCAACACTGATATTGGGCTCTTGAAGACAGAAAACATGTTGCATGGTTGAACAAGTCTCCTTTCAAATTTTATCAAACAGGTGGATGTGTATGGGTATGGAGACAACCACACAAATCCGAGGACCCTGCATGTCAGCAGGGGACTGTTAGAGCTGGTGGAGGCTCTGTAATGGTGTGGGGCATATGCAGTTGGAGGGATATATGCCCCTGATATGTCTAGGTATGACTCCAACACGTGCCACATACATAAGCATCCAGTCTGATGACCTGCATCCATTCATGTCTATTGTGCTTTCCAAGGGACTTGAGCAATTCCAGAAGGTCAATGCAATACCCCACCCATTCAGAACTGTTACACGGTGACTCCAGGAGCACTCTTCCGAGTTTAAACACTTCTGCTGGCCACCAAGCTCCCCAGACATGAACATTATTGAGCATATCTGGGATGTCTTGCAATGTGCTGTTCAGAAGAGATCGCCACCCCCTCATATTCTTACAGCTTTATGCATAGCCCTGCAGGAGTCCTGGTGCAGTTCCCTCCAGTACTACTTCAGACATTAGTCGTGTCCATGCCACATCTTGCTGCGGCACTTCTGCATGCTTGCGGTGAACCTACAGGGTATTAGGCAGGTGTACCAGTTTCTTTGGCTCTTCAATGTACACTCCTGGAAATGGAAAAAAGAACACATTGACACCGGTGTGTCAGACCCACCATACTTGCTCCGGACACTGCGAGAGGGCTGTACAAGCAATGATCACACGCACGGCACAGCGGACACACCAGGAACCGCGGTGTTGGCCGTCGAATGGCGCTAGCTGCGCAGCATTTGTGCACCGCCGCCGTCAGTGTCAGCCAGTTTGCCGTGGCATACGGAGCTCCATCGCAGTCTTTAACACTGGTAGCATGCCGCGACAGCGTGGACGTGAACCGTATGTGCAGTTGACGGACTTTGAGCGAGGGCGTATAGTGGGCATGCGGGAGGCCGGGTGGACGTACCGCCGAATTGCTCAACACGTGGGGCGTGAGGTCTCCACAGTACATCGATGTTGTCGCCAGTGGTCGGCGGAAGGTGCACGTGCCCGTCGACCTGGGACCGGACCGCAGCGACGCACGGATGCACGCCAAGACCGTAGGATCCTACGCAGTGCCGTAGGGGATCGCACCGCCACTTCCCAGCAAATTAGGGACACTGTTGCTCCTGGGGTATCGGCGAGGACCATTCGCAACCGTCTCCATGAAGCTGGGCTACGGTCCCGCACACCGTTAGGCCGTCTTCCGCTCACGCCCCAACATCATGCAGCCCGCCTCCAGTGGTGTCGCGACAGGCGTGAATGGAGGGACGAATGGAGACGTGTCGTCTTCAGCGATGAGAGTCGCTTCTGCCTTGGTGCCAATGATGGTCGTATGCGTGTTTGGCGCCGTGCAGGTGAGCGCCACAATCAGGACTGCATACGACCGAGGCACACAGGGCCAACACCCGGCATCATGGTGTGGGGAGCGTTCTCCTACACTGGCCGTACACCACTGGTGATCGTCGAGGGGACACTGAACAGTGCACGGTACATCCAAACCGTCATCGAACCCATCGTTCTACCATTCCTAGACCGGCAAGGGAACTTGCTGTTCCAACAGGACAATGCACGTCCGCATGTATCCCGTGCCACCCAACGTGCTCTAGAAGGTGTAAGTCAACTACCCTGGCCAGCAAGATCTCCGGATCAGTCCCCCATTGAGCATGTTTGGGACTGGATGAAGCGTCGTCTCACGCGGTCTGCACGTCCAGCACGAACGCTGGTCCAACTGAGGCGCCAGGTGGAAATGGCATAGCAATCCGTTCCACAGGACTACATCCAGCATCTCTACGATCGTCTCCATGGGAGAATAGCAGCCTGCATTGCTGCGAAAGGTGGATATACACTGTACTAGTGCCGACATTGTGCATGCTCTGTTGCCTGTGTCTATGTGCCTGTGGTTCTGTCAGTGTGATCATGTGATGTATCTGACCCCAGGAATGTGTCAATAAAGTTTCCCCTTCCTGGGACAATGAATTCACGGTGTTCTTATTTCAATTTCCAGGAGTGTATTTTAGCTACCTTTTGAAATAGACATATTTTAGTAATCTTTCTCATTGCTTTGTGAAATCCATTATACATTTTTATCCACTGGTAGAACATTCTGTTTTAAATTTTTGATTTGATTTTGCTTGGAAAACACAGATCTGAACCAACTCTTGTTCCAAGATTGTGTGTAGAACTATTAGTCAAATAATTATTAATTTTTTCCCTGATATGCAGAACAGAGTCATAGATGTATTCACTTTGTGCAGTAGGGCTAACCAGTTTTTTAAGTAGTTCTTTATGATGAGTTCAGCTACTGTTTCAGTTATTATTCTTGTAGCCCATTTTAGCACTTTGAAAACTGTGTGCATGTTTTGCATCTTTGATCCCAAGAAAAGAATCCCACAGCTAAGAACTGGGCGTATGTGGGAATAATGTGTCACATTAAGACATGGCTAGAACCCTAACAGCATAATATGCTGATGACATTCCTTTTGCCAGAGTTTTTGTGTGCCCATTCCATGTTAACTGACAATCAATGTTCAACACTAAAAACGCTGTGTTTGTTACACAGTCTGTAGGTTTATCACATACACTCAATGATACAGAGTCGTTTTCCCTCTTTGTGCTGAAGTGCATGTTGTTTTTTTCTGAAATGTTAATTTGTTATACAGAGTGTTTCAAAAATACTTTTACAGTCTCTGAGGACAGGATCCTTACAACAAAACAAAAAAGTTATATAAACATATGTCAAAACCATTTTTTAAAGATAAAAATGGAAAAATGGTTTTAAGCAATAAAGAGAACTGCCAAATCTTAGCTGAATACTTTGAAAATCTATTAAATTGTGAGGAGCCTAATGACAGGTTACAATTTCAAAAATCACAACATGAAAATCCACCATTGGAACCACCTACAGTAGAAGAAATAGAAAAGATTATCAAAGCATTGAATAATAACAAAGCACCAGGTGAGGATGGGATAGTGGCAGAAATGTGGAAACTACGGGGCTTATCCGCATGTCAGAAAATTCACAAAGTAATTAAAGACATTTGGACAAAAGGAATCATACCCAGTGACTGGAAACAAGCATTGATCCACCCTCTCTATAAAAAAGGAGATAAAACAGACACCAACAACTACAGGGGCATATCCTTGTTACCAGTGACATACAAAATACTTTCTAAAGCACTTTTAAATAGAATAGAGGAACAAGCAGGACCTAATATAGGAGATTATCAAGCAGGATTTAGAAAAGGTAGATCATGTGCAGAACAGATTCTTAATTTAAAAACAATTTTGAGAGTGAGAGCTATACAAAATAAAAATACAGTAGTTACTTTCGTAGACTTCAAGAAGGCCTACAACTCAGTTGACAGACAAACACTATTCCAGATACTTTATGAATCAGCGATAGATGAAAACACCAGAAGACTTGTTGAACAAACGCTCACAGATACAACATCAAGAATTAAGTTTCAAGGCGAAATTTCTGAACCATTCAAAATCAAAACAGGAGTTCGACAAGGTGACGGACTGTCCCCAATTCTCTTTAACTTGGTTTTAGATAAAGTAGTAAAAACATGGGAAAACACATTAAAAAACAGAGGCACAAAGGGTATAAGCATGGGCCAAGGAAAGAACAAATTTGAAGTAAAATGTTTAGCCTTTGCGGATGATATGGCATTGATAACTGAAAACCGAACAGACGCAACAGTTATGCTTGATATGTTACATGAGATTGCTGAAAAGACTGGGCTAAAAATGTCCTACAAAAAAACCGAGTATATAGAACACAAACCTAATACAGAAAAGTTTATGAAAACAAAGTATGGAAAAATTAAAAGAGTTGATAGATTCAAATACCTGGGGGAGTGGATCCAAGCCAATGGACTGGATAACGCAACAAATAAAGAAAGAATAAAAAAGTTGGAATTTGCATATAAATTAACACAAAACTACTACAATAAGAAATCAATATCCATACAAGCAAAGATTAAACATTATAATTCAGTTATTAGGACACAAGCAACATACGGATCAGAGTGCCTAACATTGAATAAGAAAGGCGAATTAAGAGACCTAGAAAAAAGAGAGAGAAAAATATTAAGAAAAATTCTAGGTCCTGAGAAAAACAAGGAAAACAAGTGGATTAAAAGGAGAAATGAAGACCTATACAAAAATACAGAAAAGATCACAGATACGATGAGGAAGAGACGGCTAAAATTTTATGGACATTTAAAAAGAATGGAAGAAACACGAATTACAAAGAAAATTTTTAATTACGTTAGTAAGCTGAAAAACACCGTAGGATGGATAGAAGCAGTAAAGAAAGATGCCAACAAAATAGGTGCTACAGAAGAAATAATACGTGACAGGAATAACTTTAGGCTACTTATAGAAAACGCAAACTATGAAGAAGATGCACCAAAACCTCGACCCTAGAGAGTGTGGACAGATGAGCAGAGACGAGCAGTTGGCGAGAAAATGAAGAAGTACTGGGAAGAACGGAAGAAAAAGAAACACCATAAGTCTTAAGTTGTATGTGGTCCATAGCTGGCCAAATTCATAATTTAAAAAAAAATATGTCAAAACCCTTTGTTTTTGAATTATAAACATGCATGTGTTCATCAAATCATGGACTACAGCAACCTTTCAAATATCCTCAAGGTTTTGAATGGTTTCACAGGCTTCCATGACACATCAAAGAAGAGTTTCTGCATCCAGGTCATCTGCTTCATGGGCCAATTATTTAAGGTGGCAAAAGAGGTAATAATCCAAAGTACTGATGTCACGGGAACATGCAGGCAATGGAACTGGTCCTCTCCTACCTCTTCATCTATTATGGTATATAACAACCAGTGCATCTTGAACACTGAGACTGAAAATGTGCTGGAGCTCCATCATGCATGAACCATGTCTCCTCTTATTTGTAGGGGCACACCCTCTTGTAGGTTTTAGAAGATGTTCTGAATAAGTCCCTGGAGGGGCAGCATCTGTAAGATGGTAGAAAAACACTATAATAAATGAAAAGCACTATACTTCTGATATTCTACATAAGCAATACAGTGCTTTTCATTTGTCATTGGTATATATCAAGAATACAACTTGAGCCAATTGCTTCACCATTCTGAGGCACACCTAAGTTTATCTGTGTCTTGTCTGAGGATTTCTTTTCAAAATTTTATCATCAGCAGGTGTGTTTAATGTCTACCTTTTGAATCCTATTTTCCATGTCAGATTGGAACCACTCATTTGCTATTCCTCTTACACCTAATATTTCTAGTTTGTTTAATAGTATTTTGTGGTCACCAGAATCAAAAGCCCTGGACAAGTGTAAGAATATGCATGTAATACAGTTATCTTTGTCAAGAGCTTCAAGTATCACTTTTATTAACTCTGTTATCATTGGTATTGTACTTCTCCCACTTAAGAAGCCAAACTGTGCTTTGTCAAAATATTTCTACTTATTCCTGTATATCATTAGTATATTTTTCATGACTGATTCAATAAATTTTTGAAATTGTTAACAGTAGCAAAACTATGTCTCTAGTTAAATATACACTCTGCATTAGATTTTTTTAGTAAGAGAACAGCTCGTGTGTACTTTAGGGTCCCTAGAAAAGTACCTGAACTAGAAGACACATTTACTATGTTGGTTAAGAGGGCTTGTATACTGTCTATGCACACTTTTGGAACAAAGACTGGAACCTCACCTGCTCCTGCTGATCTGTCATTTATAATTTTCACTGTTATCTTTCTGACTTCAAGTTCTGTTGTGGGAAACAACATTGTGTTTGCAGTGTAATTCATTGTGGGTGATACATGTGTTTTAGTAAACTTTTGTTGCAACATCTCCACAATACCAGAAAAATAGTCATTAAGAAATTTTGCCAATTCTGAGGATTTTCTATTACTCAACTCCCATTTTTGATTTCTATGTTACTTTGTGTGTCTAACATTTCCAGTTTCATGTTTTATGACACCCAAAACTGATTTGCTTTCATTTTCTGTGTTATATATTATTTTGTCATTGAATGGTTTCTTTGCAGGAAGCAGCATCACACTATATTTATTTCCGTAACCAGGATAGTAATTTAGGAACTGTGGATTAGTGCAATGCTTTTGCAAAGAAAAGAGAAATTTAAGTGTCTGGGAGGACTTTTTAATTTTCTAATAGCAGCAGTTATTCTATTTTCCACAGCTGCTGTTGTTGTGATGGCTGCTTTTAGACATACCTCCTCAAAAATTTATTTAAACAGTGTGCAAAATTTAGAGAACTTACATCTGCATTGCTTACCATATACACTTCATCCCACGTTTGTTTTGCCAATGCCCTAGAAAAAGTATTTAATTTGAATTCCGAGAAGATCCATTTGTAGTCCCACAGTTTTGCAGGTCTTTTTCAAGCTTGTCTTTAGCATTATTACCTCACAGTAATGGTCAGAGAGGTCAAGATCTTTTATAAATACTATAGAATTTTCTGTGTCAATAACTGTAAGAATATGGTCTAAAATTGATGCTGAACTTATTGATAACCTAGTAGCAGTGTTTACTATGTGTGCCATGCCAAAATTCTTCAGAATGTTTAGGAAGTTATTATTAATTTCACCCTCAACACCTGTATTAATATTCATGTCTCCACATATTATTATGTTTGTTTTGGTGGCTGAGACTTTCCAGGACTTCAGTCAATTTGTTGAAGAAAGTGTTCACATTACGATTAGGTTAGTAGTACACACACAGAACGATTGACCTTTTATGGTTGCCTAGCTTTGTTAGGAAGGAGAAGGCCACATTTATCAGTCATAATCCCATTAATTTTTACTATTCTTGCATATCTAGATTCGACTGTAAATAGCCATTTTTAGTGCATTTGAGCTACAGTCCAACGAACTCATGGCAATACATGTCATGATACATCCCCACTTGTGCTATGTATGCGCAAGGAAACTGTGGTGGCTGTTTACAGCAACTTGCTGTAAACAACTGCCTCAGTTTCCTTCTTTCTGCCTGTACACCAATAAGATTGTGGTGTCGATCCATGAATCAATAGGCCAAAACATCATATGTGTATTATGTCTTCGAGTTAATCTTTGTTTTTGTATACTTCCAGGACCTCAGTTCCCGCCTAGTCCTCGACCTGAACGTTTGTCGTGCAATAAAAGTATTGATGATTAGAAGAGAGAACTGTGGTCATTACCTTACCACCTTGATATCTCCTTCAGTGGTGACCCCAAAGTTCGAATAATCCGTCGAACCAAGTACAAAGTGACTATCGCACCGGCTTCCGCGTGGACCTTTGTCCGCTACACAATGGCCTTCTACAACACGCCACCACCGCCCAGTTTTCACCAGCAATAGCAACTAAATTCAAGCACGCAAGTTGTAGTCAGTGTCCAACACGAATTTTCGCAGTCCTATAGCCTTGAGAACCAAGGGACCTCGTCAGGTGCAGAGGTTTTGAACATGACGCCAGCGATCTCCGACTCCGTCTTTGTTAGCCCTGAAGTGCTTCAGTTTTCACTGCACAGCAGTACAAAAAACCACTACACACTGATACTGAACTTTAATGCAAGTACTGTAAATAGTGGGGAGCATACTTTTCATAATGTGCCACAACAGGACGCCTTTTTGAATATGCAAGCTCCACGTGTGTATCACTCCGCACTGGTTGCATGCTACATGAATGACATTCGCCAGCCTGTTACTCCGAGTGTTCATCAGTGAAGTAATTTGAGCATGTGAGGTTCCACCAAGCTCATCAGTGACTCTGTGATGGACAATTTTGCTGCAGATGTGGAGGACCAATTGCATAATAACCTGTCGAGCAACCGCTGTAGCCACTTTGACCTTCCACCCCATCAACTGGTCCCGCTTCACTCCACGCCAGGCTTCCTGCTAAAGGATTTCACTTCCCCTCCAGCTACTATGAACACAACCGGCACGTCAGCTTCCTCTCTACCGCCCTCACGATGCAGAGTTAACTTTGACTTGCCTACTCCTGCGTCCGCGAGTGGCTGCCTGCATTCTTCGACTGCCAGTTCGTCAAATCTATAGAAACTTCCGGCACTGAGACCTGCCCACCCGGAATTCTGGTTCAACCTGGTCGAGCAAACTTTCAGTGTATGTGCACTTGATGACAACGCCAGTTTCACATACCTCATGAACCGCCTCCACGACTGTGTCGACTCAATTTATGACCTGGTTAAGTCACCTCCTCCGAACGAGAAGTACGCTTCAGCTAAACAAGCAACACTGGAACGTGTCTCCAAGACAAGAAGAGAAAACGTTCAACGGCTTGTCTATGAAGAACACCTCGTCCCAGCTGTGGCGATGCCTTCGACTTCTCGTCAGTGAATGCGACATGCCAAACCCCACGCTCACCGGAATTTGGATGGAAAAGCTGTCTCTGTCTGTCCAAACAGCCATCTCTGCCTATGAAGATAGACCAAATAGCGAATGCTTGCACGCCGCCGACCGAGCTTACTCCGCTCTACTACGTGAATGCCAGTTTTCAACCACAACCAGGGCCCCAACGTGGACGCCCCACTAAACCTAAGTCTGTCAAGCTCGCCACACTACCGGCACCTTTACATCTGCACAACAACAGCACATCTGACTCCGTGGAAGATTCTGGGCCGCCGCCGTCTGACCACTCGCAGGAGCCGACGTCCACCCATAAATACTGTTTCTTCCATGCAAAATTCGGCGAACAAGCACGCAATTGTAAACCGCCATGCTCCTACCCAAACTTCAACCACAGGTAGGCAGTGGCGCCACCTCCTGCAGCTTAAACAACAGGCACCATCCCACACTCCATTTGGTGTCCAACACTAATGCTTCAAATGGACATGTCTACATCCACGACTTGAACTCTGGCACAAACTTTCTCATCAACACGGGCGCAGATGTTTCCCTACTTCCATCTCGCCTTGCTACCAAAGAGATCTGACTACACAAAACAGTCCTACATGCTGTAAACTCATCTAGTTTGTCGTGCGTAGGTTCTACTTCATATGCAGTGTCCCTCTCGCCTGAGTACAACCTGAAGTGGTCCTTCCTGGTGGCTGACATCGACGATCCCATTTTGGGTTCAAAATGGTCCAAATGGCTCTGAGCACCATGGGACTTAACTTCTGAGGTCATCAGTCCTCTAAAACTTAGAACTACTTAAACCTAACTAACCTAAGGACATCACAAATATCCATGCCCGAGGCAGGATTTGAACCTGCGACCGTAACGGTCACTCAGTTCCAGACTGTAATGCCAACAACCGCTCGGCCACAGCGGCTGGCCCCATTTGGGGCATCTACTTTCTACGACACCACAAACTGTGGCCTGGCCTCATCAAGAATACAGTGTTCTACCACCCTACGCAGGAACACCTCCCGTGTGCTTCGTCGAGTGTCAATAGTACTGCTCAACAGGTCCACCTGGCTAGGAAGTGTAATAACCCCTCCTCCGAGCTCTTGTCATGGACCAACAAGTGGCTCACGGAGCGTGTCGAGTCTAGCATTTGGAACAACTTGAGCTCAACGACTTAAGTAACAAGTTATCTTTGGCATGGCAGCAGCTTGCAGCAGACATCGCCATGGGAACACACAAGGTTAGTCAGTGCCACTACAGTGTTCTCGTGCCCGAGTGCATTTGTGACCATGTGCCACATAAACTGCACAGTGTCCACACTCCCGCCACCTCTAACTGTGTTAATTCGAGTGCACATTCATCCTCCTCCTCGCTTGCGCAGCTAACTTCCCAGGCAGAGGTTAATGTTTTTGATTTACTGCCATCAGCTGCTCATTCACGCCTGCTACCGCCACCAAGCTCGACAGCGGCGCCTTCAGTTACTAATAAACAGTGTACCAACCTGGTTTCGCGTAGCTCACTTGTTTGCCACTTCCAGCCACCCAACAGGTGGCACTTATGCAAACTTTCGCCGTCTGCGCCACAACCCAGCCTAGCGGCCGCTGTGCACACTATACCACACACAGTCGCCTCATGTACCGCGTCGCGCGCTTCCATGGTTACAGACGGCACCGCCCACAAACTTCGCTTGCAAGACGGACCGCCTATCTCTTGCCGACCACACCGTCTCAAGCCAGAACTCATGAAAGTGGCTCGCGAACAAATAGACGATCTCTTAACTGCCGGAGTCATTGAACCATCTGCCGGTTGCTGGGCCTCGCCTATCCACTTTGTCACAAAAAGCGACGCACCTGGCGTATGCTTGGCGACTATACTAAGTTGAACTCTCGTACTATCATAGACAAGTACCCGGTTCCTAACGTCGCGGATTTTAACCATGCTCTTGCAGGCACCAAATATTTCTCGGTAGTGGACTGTAGGAGGGCATATCATCAAATTCCGATGGCACTAGAGGATATTGAAAAGACAGCTGTTACAACACCTTTCGGCCTTTTCCAGTACCGGTTCATGCCCTTTGGACTCCGCAACGCTGCACAAACTTGGCAGAGATTCATAAACAAGGTGTTGTTTCATCTGGATTTTTGTTTCGTTTACTTGGACGGCATTCTTATTTTCAGTCCTACTTTGCAAAAGAACAAGGAACATTTGCAGATTGTTAAAGACACTCTTATCGCTGCTGGTGTTGAACTGAATAATACGAAGCTCCAGTTACAACATACTTCGGTAAGATTCTTAGGCTACATCGTGTCAGCTAAGGTCCTCACTCCTCCCGAGGATAAAATCAAACCTGTTTTGGATTTGCCACGCCCTCACTCGTTTAAGGCGTTGCACAGGCTCATCGGAACAGTTAACAATTATAGGAAGCACTTGCCTGCTGCAGCTGAGGTTCAGGTTCCCCTAACAGACACCCTTGCTGGCAAAAATACGACCAGCATCCGCCCGGTTCCCTGGACCCCTGCCATGGAACAAGCTTTAGACAAACTGAAGCACCTACTGGCAAACGCAGTGACTGTTGCCCACCCCCATCCAAACGCTATATTTTTATTACCATGGATGCCAGTGATACCACAGTAAGTGCTGTCCTCAGCCAAGACGTCAGAGATACTACCTCTCCTTTGCAGTTCTTTTCTAAGAAGCTCAACGGCACTAAAAAAAAGTACTCAGCCTTTGATAGGGAGTTCTTGGCAGTTTATGAGGCTGTGAAACACTTTTGCGCCTAGGTTGAGGGCAGGTATATCTACATTTTAACTGACCATAAACCTTTGGTTGCTGCTGTAAAGAACCCCCTGACTGACCCTCCACCTAGACGCTTCCATCATTTGGACTTTATATTGCAATTTACCTCTGACATACGATACATCAAGGGTGCAAATAATGTGGTCACAGATTTTTTGTCTCGTGTCAGCACTCTCACAACTCTGATAGACCTCTCTAACTTGCCTCAGCTGCAGTCTGGCGATATGGACACTATGGACCTTATTTCCGGACACAGCTTGTCACTCAAACCTGTGCGATCCACCTTTCCCGGTGTCATAGGCGAGGTTTGGTTAGTGTGACGAATCAACTGGTACGCTGTGTCCCTTCATACCCAAACCTCTACAGAGACAAGTGTTCGACAGATTACACAACCTAGCTCATCCAGGTGTGAGAGCCTCTACCAGACTTATTTCAGGGCACTTCGTCTGGCGTGACATGCGTTGTGACTGCCAAGCCTGGGCTCGTGCCTGCATTCCGTGCCAGCCAAATAAAGTTTTGCGGCACACATCGCCCCACTAGGCAGCTTCACCGCTCCTCCCAGTCGCTTCCAGCATGTTCACATCGACTTGGTGGACCCCCTCACCCCCTCCGAGGGTTACAGCTATATGCTATCCACTATAGACAGAACCTCTCGTTGGTTGGAAGCTGCCCTACTACCCAATATTACATCTGAATCAGTGGCACAATCCTTCATAGACACTTTGATTTCACGCTTTGGCTGCCCTGTTTACCTGAGGACCGACCAAGGCCATCAGTTTGAGTCTGCCTTGTTTTCTGAACTATGTAGGCTGTGCGGTATCAAGAAAATTCATTGAACAGCATACCACCCCCCAAAGCAATGGCCTTGTGGAACGCTGGCATAGGACGCTTAAGATGGCCCTACATTGCCATGGCCTCCCTTGGACAGAAGCCCTGCCATTCGTCTTACTCGGTTTGTGGACCACTTTCAAGGAAGACCTTAAAGGCTCAGTGGCCGAGTTCGTCTACGGCCAGTCCCTTACACTGCCAGGCGAACATGTTGCTCCTACTCCAGTCGCCAAACCATTCGAACTGCCATCCTTGGTAGAACAAGTGACGTTACACTGGAACAAGCTTCAATCCCCACCCCCTTACAGCCACACTCCACCGCACACATATGTTCCCAAGGTGCTTAACACTTGCGAATTTGTGTTCCTTCGCGACGACACTGTAAAAGCCTCATTACAGCCCCCTTATACAGGCCTGTACAGAGTTGTCAAATGAACCAGTAACACAATGAACATTGTAATTAAGCACTCAGTAACTACTGTCTCCCTTAACAGGATTAAACCTGCTCACGTCGAGTTTTCCCCTACCTCACCCACCGTTGAAGAGACCACGCTCTCTGGCCACCCTCGGCCTTCTTCCTCTGCTCATGATTCGAGTAAAGTCACGCCTACACCGGTCCTGTCAACGAGCCCACACTCATTCCAGGGTTTTCCGCCTCCCAGCTCCCATAGCAGAGGCCCCAGCTCCCAGGGCTCAAATATAACAGTTCCATCTTCGTGCAACAGCACACCGCACCGCTCTTCTAACCGGTGCAGCCCGCAGGTTCCTGCCACGCCCACTCAGACCTCACCATCTGACACTCACCCCTCTACTCGCAGCACACCGCCCTCACCGTGCTACGGCTTCCCCACCTCAGCATACCTCTCCGTTAGCAGGCGCCACTTACGAGCTCTCTACTCACGTTCATCCTAATGACATTTGTGGTTTATCTGTCGTCGTTAGTGGTGATAACGCATTAGTGCTGCTTGCGTGTGACAATTTGTGTGACTCGTTAGGTGGTGGGTCACAACGTGTAGTGAAGTGTTTCAAAATCTCTTGAAGTGCTACGTGTGGCAAGCTATGTGCTTATGATAGGCCAAGTGGAAAGGTGATCATTAGGTTCCCTGCCGACGACACCCTTCCACACCAGCGCTCCCGCACTGGCCGATGACTATGACCGTCGATGTCGCTTCAAGACATCAGCATCAGCATTCCAGGATTTGCTCCGCACTCTCCTCCCACACGGCCCGTGCCGTTAGATGCAGAGGAACTCACTGTAACACACTTAAACTCTCGCCAACCCCCCCCACCTTCGAGTACATACTCCATACTGCAGGGGGGGAGGGGGGGGGGGGGAATGTGGCATCGATCCATGGATCGATAGGCCAAAACATCATATGTGTATTATGTCTACGAGTTGATCTTTGTTTTTGTATACTTCTGGGAACTCAGTTCCTGCCTAGTCTTTGACCTGTACATTTATCGTGTAATAAAAGTATTGATGGTCAATACCTTACCACCTTGATAACTCCTTCAAGAACATGTGGTGACATGTACTGCCATAAATTTGTTAGATTGTAACTGAAAAGCACTGAAGATGGCTATTTATAGCCAAAATCTAGATATGCAAGAGTAATAGAAATTGATGAGACTGCAACTGATTACTGTGTGCTTCTCCTTCCTTACAGTCTATGGTTGTTGTTCACAACAGTTCCTTAAGGAATCAATGTACCATTCTTAGTTCAACAGGTGAAAATTTGAAATTTTTATCTACACTAGTTGGTACCATACTTTCTCTAGCTTTAAAGTGTGTGCCACTTTTAATACACACATCAACAAAGGATTTGCATCACCCTTTTATTTCAAAATTCATGGCACAAGAAACAAAACTTATGTCTAAGGCACGCACATATACACATTTTAATTGTGTCAAAAAAGCAAATGTTTGTGTAATGGCACAATCATCTGTTTCCTATAGGAGTTTTGTCACAGCAATCCTGAGCAACATCAATATGTAGTTGAATGTCCCCTTGCTTGGATGTAGGCTTGACTCCATTGAGGCATATCATTGACAAGATCATAAAACTAGCCCTGATCCAAATTGTTCCAATCTTGAATGGCAATTCTGCATAAGCTGTGCAGAGTATTTAGTCATTGTTGAGATTCGAAAATAGCTTGTTTCAGTAATACCACACATGTTCAATTAAGCTCATATCTATGGAACAGACAGGTCAGCCCATTCTCGTGATCCTGGCATACTGAAGTAACATGTTCATAAGCACAACATAAGGAAAATGTTAGTTATCATCCATCAAGATGAAATTGTCACCAAAATGATAGCCAAACAATCCCACTATTGGTTGCAGAATCTCTTCCCTTTACTGTAGAGCAGTGAGTCTGCCCTCAAAAGCTGCAAAAAAATGTATGGTGACCCTATGTAATGCCACCCAAGGAATACCACCCCACCATTACCTTGTTGCACAAGAGGCATTTGATGTTACTGGGTTGTCTCCAAACATGTTGCCTGGAATTATCAGAGTACAAAAAGATCAGAGTTTTGTCCATAAACAAAACCCAAGCCAGTCATGGGGTATCCATTCTTCATGATTTTTCACCCGTCCTTAACTGGGTCCATAGTATTGTGGTGTATGACATGCTGACTGTCATGGTCATCAGGAATTGAGAGCTGCATCATGCAATCACCTCACAACAGTTTGATAAAACACATTATGTCCCATAGCCTCTTCAAATGCTGAATTAAATCCTGAAGCACTCAGCCCATGGTTCCTTTTTACTCAAAAGTCACAGATCTTGACAATTTTATGCACCTGTCGAATGTGGTGGCCTGTGCCATGAAGTCTTCAACACTACCTGTCAACAGGAACCAATTCCATGTCCACACGACTTCACTTTGCCTCTGGTGCACATGCCTAATATCTTTCCAGGTTGACCATCCTTCTGTGCATAATGTGATGGTTTCAGACCCGACTGTTGGTCATGATTATTCTTCATGGCATGATGCACATTCACTCTACTGTTCCACAGATGTCTGCAATGCATGCCTACTAGTGTTTTACTTTCAAATGAAATGCTTAGATCCCTTTGAGTGCAGCATTCTACCCATAGGTACTGCTCATGATAACTATGTATATGTTTACAAACTATGACAGGGATGACCTTCCAGTCAGTACAGGAACAGTCACAATAGCAACACACCTCTGTGACATATTTGGGTGATGCAGAACGTTTTTGGATGTGTGCATAAATACATGATCCCACATCCTTTAAGGGAGGTAGGACGTCAAACGGGCTGACTTGGAGCAGGAGAGGCATCACATGACATTTTAATTTCCACTGTCTATACTTTTACAAATAAATTCATAAAACTTTCTATAGCATGACCAGGAAGGATTCAGAATTTACACTTACAGCAGTGGAAGTTCGAAAACATAATATAATTTTTTTTTTTACATGTGAAATGTCATCATTTTTTTCACTTACTAATAGCAGCATTTGTTCCTATAGGTACACTTGTCTTCATAAGTAAGAGAGATTCTTCGATGAATTTTGCCCAGCATCCAAACCATACTCAAAGGTGTATGAAACTCTACAATTTTACAAATATATTAAAAACTGTGGTAATAATTGATGTAACTAACTAGAAAATTTATGTTTTTTTCTAAACATGAAGTTTAAAATATAACAGCTCATTCGTTTTTTCATAAATTAAATAAATTCTAGAGTTTCATACACCTGTAAGTATGGTTTGTATGCTGTGCAAAATTCATCGAAGAATCTTTCTAACTTATGAAGAAAAGTGTATCTATAGCAACAAATGCAGCCATTAGTAAGTGAAAGAATGATGAAGTTACACATGTAAAAAAAAAATTATTTTGTTATATTTTCGATCTTCCACTGCAATGAGTGTGAATCCTGAATCCTTCCTGGTGATGCTGACAAAGTTTTATGAATTTATTTGTAAAAGTATAGACAGTGGAAATTAAAATCTCCTGTGATGCCTCTCCTGCTCCAAGTCGGCCCGTTTGACATCCTACCCCCTTAAGGTAATTGATGTTAATATGATGACAGGTATGTATGTTGTATTTCAGTGTCTCTGCAGCAGCGCTCTGTAATGCATTTTATACATTAGTGTGTGAAATCATGTTATATTCCTGTTTATGTCAAACTCTTCACATTTTTTATTCTCTGCAAAAATAAAAATAGATGCTATCTAAGCAGGAAATGCAAATTACAGATATGTTTCTTGATATTTCATTAATTTTATTCTTAGATCTAGCCATGTGGCAAATCCATCAGGCATGTGTAAAGAGTCATTTTTTCATGTAGACAGTGACTTCTTAGAAAACAGAAATTGTTCTGTGTCCACTGGCAGAATGATTCAACTACATAGTTCAACATTAAAACGGCGTATTTCTTGTAAAAATAATAATGCATTGTCATTTAATTTCCATCATTTGGATGCTACATTTGTATGTATTAAAGCATGAACTAACATTTTGCTTTGAAGAAAGTTCAGGACTCACATTACAAAGGAGTGAAGTTCAATCCTGTTGTATTCGCTAAATCAAGTCTAGTGCCAAACATCCAAGATAGCAGCAAGTGAATCTAATACCACAGAATGTTCATTGCTGAACAAGATTTCTGGCTTGCATGCTTTGCAACATATGTGATCACAAACAATTAACATGAGCAACACAATGTGAAACATGTCATAAACATTTATTTAAATAGTACATACATACAATACTCAACTTTTTGTGTTGATAGGTGCCTGACACTGAAGTTCCAAATTCTGTTCTCTAACTAATCTAACACACTGAAAGTGAACTATCTAATCCATGAAGTTCTGTGGCAGGTATTAAGTTCCATCTCTGAATCTGAATTTCATTAGACATTTAGCATCAGATGAGCACTCATAAATAGTGACTGCAGACACAGAAAATCCTTAATTTTGTGAACATGATTTAAGTTTCTTTAGATTCCATCACTTACTTCACTAGCAAAATAAAATGCAAACTATGAATTTCTGCTCTCAGATATTTCTTGAAAAAGAAAACTGAAGGTACACTGTCTCTATTTAATTATTGTACTAGTTTAAAATTAAAAGACAGGGGTCAGTATGAGGTGTTATTGAAAATAACAAAGGCTTAAATTTCATCAGACTTAAGAACCTAATGTTTTATACAGATTAAAATGATCTTGAGTGGAACTGAGTTGTAAATAAAAAAAAAAATCCTATTTAAATGTTTTGTAAATTACGGAATAAATAAGAAATAAAATATAACTTTAGAAAGCTGTTATTGGATGAATTATAGAAATTAATACCAACTGATTGACATTTATTTTTGAAGAATGCTCTCTGTGCTACTCAGAACCCACAAGAGATTTCTACCCAGCAAATGCATAAAATATGAGGGTGTAGAGAGAGAAGAGGTTGACAGCACCAAATTGTTGGAATTATTGATTGACAATTACTTGTGTTGGAACATTAAAATAAATTTTTTTGTTTTGTGGTGTGAATATTGCCAAACAGAAGGTAATGTACAACTAAGCAGGTGGAATATTTTGTCACTTTCATTGCAATATGTCATGAAGTACGGTATTTGGGACAACTTCCCAAAAACCAAGCTAAAATCATCAAAGTCCAAAAGCATGAAACACAAATTATTTGTAGCATATTTGGAAACAGGCTATAGAGGTCTATTTGAAGAACTGAGATATATGCATTACTGTTTCTTATTTTATATCTGAACACAACTTATTTCTATTTCAAGTCAACCACTGGGTTCTTGGACTCAATATTGAGAACAAGAAAATCTACACAAAGACATTAAATCCACTTAATTTGTTTAAAAAAGTGTCAATTTTCTAGGATCCCGTATTTTCAGTAATTTGAAGGAACTCTGTAAAAAGTCTGTTTACCAATAAAGTATCATTTGAGAGGTTCTTAAAGGGTCTATTGGCTATGAACAGCTTCTACATCAATGCTGGATTTCTTAGGGGGCTAAAGTAATTGATGTACATATGGTAAACTGCCAAACTCTTTCAGCTAAATTAACTTTTGATTCATTAAAGATAATTATGTTCTCTTTTCCTCTTGACAACTAGTGACTGACAGCCCAAGAAGCAAAGATTAATGCACCTTACAACTTCATTTATTATTGAGATATAAGAATTAACTCTATTTGATGGAAGTATACTCCACTCTCCACAGAAACTTGCAATGAGCTGTTGTCAAGCTAGAACATTAAATTTTACAAAGGTTTAAATATTTTTGTATCAAAGAAAACTTCATACTGCTCAAAATCATTCAGCCTGATTTATAGCATGATGATCTATCTCTCATGTATAAAACACAGGTCACTATTGACGGTGATGTACAAATCACATTAACTTAGATTAATAATGCTAGTTTCCATGGAGAGTGGAGTAGACTTCCAGGCAGTGTATTATTCAAACAGCAGAGGAAACAGCACAAAACTCCCCATATTAAACAAATTTTTACTTTGTAATTTCTTGTCAGATGTACAAATGAGTTTATATCATTAAATTTTCCATATACTGATCTGCTATTGTGGTGCAAAAAGTACCATATACCCATTTAAGAAAACAAAGTTAACACCTATATGTCAATAAGAAATGTAGTTGCAAAATGTGTTGACCTTTATTTGATGACCTCCTGTCATTTCATCATGGTGAATGGAGATCACTAATATCTTTAATGATCCATAAGTATTTTGAAGTGAAAAAGCTAGGCATCGCTCCATATGTATGTAGCAGGTATCTCTGCTAAGAGTCACCAGACTCAGTTTCTCAGATATTTCAGCAAATAGTTACATCATGATTTATCAATGTTTTGGTAAGTCAGCCCAAACAAATATTGCTCATTGTGTATTTCGTGTGATGCCCAATGTCAACAGAAAAAATTGGTTTGTTTCTCATTTCAAGCAAAATGCTTTATGAAGGGGAATTTGATGTGCCCTTTGGACAGAGCATCTGCCTCCACAGCTCTGTGCTCAGTGTGGCTGGCTGCCATGTGTGGACCGAGATTCAACTCTCAGTATGGCCAGAAATTTTACCTTGGTGGGAGTAGTGGAACAGGATGTACTCAGCCTTGTGATACCAATTGAGAAGCTACTTGACTGAGTCATAGTGCCACTGGGTCTACTAAACTGACAATGGCTGGGAGTGTGGCCTGCTAATGGCCACCCCTTCATCCCACACTGAAATGATGCCATTGCCAGAAGATGACATGGCAGTCAGTTGGTCCCACCTGTGATGAGAATGATGGTGCTTATTATTATTATTATTTGATAGAGCAGTGACAAATTAATTTAGTGGTCTATTCGGTTTACTTATGTATGGTAATGGGAATAGTAAAATCTAAAAGGTAACCAGCAGTCCAGGAGTGACTGAGTAGTGCTGATGCACTGTGGCAGGAGGATGACTTTGCAGTATGAGGCAGTACACAAGATAGGGCAATTCCTGCAAGGAAGATTTGATGAATAAACATTTAGCTTTATAACAAGTGGTATTCATTAAACTGAGTATCATGCTAGACCAGTATGAGACTGTTGTGCCAAATGAGAACATTTTGTTTGTGCACTGTTTCAGTACAATAATATGATTTACATAAGAAATAATAGTGCATAGTTTTTCTGAGAATGTTTGGCTGCAATAGCTCACTAGCTGTCTTACATATTTAGATATGTGTGGTAAAATCTGTATTAGTCTGCGACTGTAAATATTTTTAAAGTTTTTGACTTACTCCATATATTTAATGACCATTTCATTTAGGATCTGTGGAAATAATTGTGACTCATTAGTTCTATTGTAAGTATTATTTTGTATTTTTGTGTCTCTGATATGTTCCAACCTCCAAGCATTTCCTAGCTATGAGTTTATGCAGAGAATGGTATACCTAATCTAAATCACATATATAAGATGATAACAGTACAGAGCCCTACAACTGTCACACAGTAGTACTGACAAGGGGAATTCAGAAGAATCTCAGAAAACATTTTAATTTTAAAAAAATTTTGAAAAATTATTTTATTGGTAGCATGCAAGGGTTATCATAAAATATCCATACATATTATATAAGTGGATATATGTATGTTTGTACCTGTATGTATGCATGTATATACTTCTCTCATCTCCTCCTAAAGCACTGAAACAATTTCAACCAAACTTGTTACACATATTACTTACTGTTGGGGTAAGAACCATCTACTTCTCAAAGGGGTGTAGATGAAAGAGAAGTATAGCTCGCACTGCACAAACAACCAGATTATATTCATCCAGTATTTGAGAATGAGAGCATTAGTGACTTGCAATCAACTTTACACATAACATCAAACCTTTAAAACACTTTTCTTGCTGACTCCCTCCACAAAATGATGAAAAAAAAAAAAAATGCGTACTACATTTTCTCTGTTTATGCAGCAAAACTGCCACATCAGGCATACCTTTTAATTTATTAATTCTTTTCTAATAACTTTATTTGCAACACATTTTGCAGGCACTATTCACGTTTGCCACTGAGTGTGTACTTGCAAAAATATACCATTTTATGATACATAGTTCAGGAGACATGACGCCATAAATATTGAGCTGTGTGAAAATAAAACTGCAGGGTTAAAGTCCCTAGGGATACAGGTGAAATGTGTGTGCAAATATGTGTCAGATATGTTAAATATGTGTGAAATATATGAGAGATGTATGTACATGTGCAAAGACTTGGGTAAAAAAATCCTTATAAGCCCCTGGATCAATTTCAGCTGAAATTGGTACACATATTACTTACTGCATGGAAGAAAATAATGTGGGAGGTAGAACCAGCAACCTCCTGTTGCGGTGAGAATGATGTCATTTAATAAACAATTTTATGATTTTTGTTTTAATTTCTATTGATAATTTGTAGGAAAATGTGGAGAGAGAGAAGGGTGGAGGAGGAGATATACAGACAGAGAGGGGGAAGGAGGATATGGACACAGATAGGGGGATGTGGAGATGAACAGAGAGAAAGTGAGGGGGAAATGGACAGAAAGGGAAGAGGAGGACATGGCCAGAGAGAGGGGAGATGAGGAGACAGGGATGATGATGATGATTATTATTAATATTATTATATTTGGTTTTTGGGGCACTCAACTGCATGGTCATCAGCACCCATACAAATTCCTAACCTTATCACAGTCCAGACTCGCTACATGATAGAGAAATGATGAGGACACACAAAAACACAGTCCCTGGGTGGAAAAAATCCCTGACCCGGCAGGGAATCAAACCCAGGGCTCCACGATTCAGAGGCAGCAACGCTAGACACTAGGCCATGAACAGGAGATGGAGACAAAGAGAGAGAGGAAAGGGGTGGAGATATACAGAGAGGGGGGGGGGGGAGAAATGGACAGATAGAAAGGAAGGAGGAGATCAACAGAGATAGGGGGAAGAAGAAAAGGATAGTGAATGGGAAGATGAGAAAACGGACAGAGAGAGGGGAGAAGAGCAAGTAGATGGAGAAAGGAAAGGGGTGAAGATGGACAGAGAGGGAGGAAGAGGAGATGGACAGAGAGAGGGGAGGAGGAGATGGACAGAGAAAGGAAAGAGGTGAAGATGGACAGAGAGGGAGGAAGAGGAGATGGACAGAGAGAGGGGAGGAGGAGATGGACAGAGAAAGGAAAGCGGAGGAGATGGACCAGATTTTTGGAAGGGGGGGGGGGGGGGCAGGAGAATATGGATGGAAGGAGGGGGAGAGTTGTTCACTGACTTTTGAAACCTTTAAGTTCAGCACTAGAATGAAGCACACTGATGGAATTGCATGTTGCAGGATCAGTGAATGAGCTGATGATTTTCAGGAAATTCCATAAATTCAGAATGGGAGTGGTCACAGCATACTGAAACATGTAAGGAAAGACAGACAGTAATTTTATAGATCTGTCATTAGCAATAATATTTCTTTAATCTTTCTTGATGAGAAGTTATATTTTTGAAGATATTAACTGTTCTCAAAAGAACAGATACCATTGATGACCATGCAGCTTCTCTAGAATAAATGATAATTAATTGAAACCCTTAGCTGCCGACAGGTGTTGTTGATATACCTCAATAGGGACAGCTGAAAATGTGTGCCCCAACTGGGATTCGAACCCGAGATCTCCTGCTTACATGGCAGACACTCTATCCATCTGAGCCACCGAGGACACAGATGAATAGTGCTACTGCAGGGACTTATCCCTTACACACTTCCCATGAGACCCACATTCCTGACTGTCTATTAGGAACATTACGTATGTACATTGTGGACAGTTGGGAATGTGGGTCTCACGGGAAGCTTGCAAGGGATAAGTCCCTGCAGTCACGCTATTCATCTGTGTCCTTGGTGGCTCGGATGGATAGAGTGTCTGCCATGTAAGCAGGAGATCTCGGGTTCGAATCCCAGTTGGAGCACACATTTTCAGCCGTCCCCATCGAGGTATATCAACAACACCTGTTGACAGCTGAGGATTTCAATTAATTATCAGCTATATTTTTGTTACTTTAAATAAGTCAGGATATATTAAATACCCTCATTAAATGAGCTGTGGTAGATTGGAGACATAGGCACACTGATAAAGTAAGATCATTTTCAAAGTGAAAAATGGGAAAGCATGCCTAGCAAATTTTATTTCCTAACATCTTATATGAATAATATTCTCAAATTCTCAGGGTCCTGGTAGGATACCAATAGTGTATTTGTAGGGCTATTGCTGAGAGGATGCTGTCATTCAATAAGACATTTTATGGTTTTTGTCTTATTACCTATTGATAATGTGTAGGAAAATATTCTAACACTTTCAACATCATTGTTTCAGAATTCATACCAATCCTGAAGAAAATATATGATGATTATTATCCTATATACAAAATATGGTTCCTGGGTGTCGCCATAGTGTTTATCGGTGATCCAGATGGCGTTGAGGTATGGCATTTTAGCTGATCAGTTATCTCTGTTTATAAGAATTGCTATGTAAATTCTCTTAGAATTTGTTCATATTTACCATGTTATTGGCTGAGAAAATTTATGAGCAAATTCAGTGTCACTATAAAGTTTACTCCAGCCAATGCTCAATAATTTATATTTTAATCAAAATTGTCTTTGTTTGGGTAGCAATTAATGATAGCCCTCCAAAAATAAATAAACCAATATTCATCAAAAAACAAAGACTTACCAAACGAAAGCGCTGGCAGGTCGAAAGTTGAAAGTCCTTCGACCTGCCAGCGCTTTCGTTTGGTAAGTCACATCATCTTTGTTTTTTGATAAATTTTTCCCACGTGGATTGTTTCCCTCTATTATATTAAACCAATATTCAAGTACATATACAATGACACTGCATTAACAAACCAAAAAATATCTAATTTCAGTACATATTTAATAGCTTTTGCAGCCACACCAGCCTATATAAGGACTTACAGTGGCAAGTCACCTCAATTGTCTAATAGGACTCTCAATGAAATGTTGAGCCCAAACATATTTTAGGGCAGTGACCAGCCAGCAATTTTTATGCTATAACTTTTAAATTTTATGTAGTTGGGTACTTTTAATTAGTTATTGTAATGCCATCATGTATTTACTTGGTTATTTTTTGATTTTTGTAGGGTTATTGACAATTTTCTTATAAGTCTATTCAGTTCATTTGATTTTAAATCTTACAGTGAATTAAACTGAAATTGTGCACATCAGTTTTTAGTTACAAGTTAGAAATGGTTTTCTGTTCACTATTACTGTTCTCTAAGGAATATTCTCTGAAGTAAGTTGACCAAAAACTCATGTCACTTCTGATTCATGTGTCACTGAGGCTATAGAAATACGAGAGTTAGTGAACATCTTGGATTTCAGTTTTCTGCATTAACCAACTTTAACATTGATATACACACAAAAAACTAAAAACAGTCAGAATATGTTCGAAACACGAATTTGCTTCTTCTGCTGGAAAAGAAACTTACACAAACTGCATGGCTTTTATACTACATCTTACACAAGAAAACTGATTTCATTAACTGGCATATGATGTCAAGCACATAAAATAAACTAAAAGTTTTAGGGAAACACATTTACCGGTTTGGACACTGAATTCCATATAAATTATTCATCACATATGAATCATTGTAGTGTCTGAAAAATAGTATAAATTTCCTCAAGTATACCTTTCTTCTGCAGAAAATCCTAAGTAGCCAGCAGCATATTACAAAAAGTGATGATTACTTGATTCTGGAGCCATGGCTGTGCAAAGGACTGTTAACCAGCACAGGCAAGTTTTCTATACCTTCATGTACTTTGACATACTGATACAAATATTTCTTGAAATTAATTGACAAAATACTGTGTTAATTATTGTTATTGATATGCATTAATCTGTTTTGGAACACTCTAATAATACACAGATTATCAATTAGTGACCATATTAATTCTGTTCCTCCATCACCTGTCTGAAGTCAGGAACCTACATCTACATGTACATCAATATTTCACAAGCCTCCTGATGGTGTTGTATTGTATTGTATTGTCATTTTTATTGGTCCTGTTGTCTACATAGCAGCTTATGCATAAGACACAGGACACGTCAAGTTATAAATATACAGACAGGCTGAAAGTCTTTTCAAGGCATGCATATTTAGGGTTACAATAATACACTTTACACGTAAGTATTTATATAACACATTTCATAAATTTAAATATTCTTCAATGGAGTAAAAGCAGTGATGCTGTAAATATGACTTTAGAGATTTTCCAAACGGATTGACCTCAGTGATAGCTTTTATGTTTTCAGAAAGTTTGTTACAAAGCTTAACTCCCATGTGAAAAGTACCTTTTTGGCACAGTGCTGAGCTGATTTGAGTCATATGTAAGTTTCTGTTTTGTCTGGTAAAGTGATCATGTACATCACAGTTTTTTTGCAGTCTCCAGTCCTTGCCTATTACATTTAATTTAAAGAACAAAAGGGTTTCCATAATGTATACACATGGTAATGGAGGAATAACAGATTTCTTAAACAGGGGTTTACAAGAGTCTCTATGCTTGCACCCAAACAAGATTCTAATGGCTCTTTTTTATAGTATAAAAGTGCTATTAGCTGTTTTAGAGTTTCCCCAGAAGGTGACCCCATATCTAAGACAAGAATGAAAGTACGCATGATATGCATTCAATACTGTTTTCTCACTACAGCATGATTTTAATGAACAAAGAAGGTAACATGTTTTGCTCAGTTCTGCATTTAGATATTCAATATGCCTATTCCATATGATGTTACTCTGCAGCCAAAGTCCTAAGAATTTGGTTTCAGTATTGTTACCAACTGGTTCGTCATTGATAGAGACTGATGGGATAAATATGTCCTTGTTAGTAACATTGTGGAATTTTAGAGCAATGGTTTTCTTACTGTTTATTACAAGCTGATTACTCTGTGCCCAGCTGCTAAGTTGTTTCGTGGCCGTGTTTACTGTCTGCTGTAACTGTTCATCGTCGTCACCTTTTAGTACAATTGTGGTATCATCTGCAAATATGATTGTTTTGTGTGCATCTACATTTAAGCTTAGAGCATTTATGTACAGAAGAAACAGGAGTTCCATTACTGATCCTTGGGGTGCACCACATTTAATTTGTTTGTAGTCAGATAAGTGATTAGATACAGTTTTAGTTCAATATTTGTGTCCTTGATGCTCACTGCCTGCTTACAATTAGTCAGGAAGGAACTGATCCACTTGTTGGATGGACCTCGAATACCATATCTTTCAAGCTTTGATAGCAGAATTTTATGGTCCACCATGTCAAAAGCTTTTGACAAGTCAATAAATACTCCTATTGTTTCCTGTTTTTTGTCCATCAGGTATAGGATAGAATTGATGCACTCATAGACAGCAGTTGTTGTTGACCTCTTATTTCTGAATCCATGTTGTTCATTACATAGGATGCTGTTTTTATTTATCAATTTCATAAGTTTCTCATGCATAACTTTTTCTAGTACTTTAGAGATGCAGGAGGAAATTGTGGTGGGTCTGTAGTTATTTTCATTGTCTTTATCCCCTTTTTTATATACAGGAATAACTTTTGATGTTTTCAACACATCGGGGAAAGTGCCTGCCTGAAGTGAGCAGTCACATAAGTGTGTGAGTACTTCAATTAGGTTTGATGCACTCTTCTTTAACATTGTTGCAGGTATACCATCAATACCTGCCGATTTGAAATTTTTTAGTCCTTTTGTTGCTTTAGCTACTTCATCTTGTGAAACAGAACTGTTAATAATACTGCCTTGTACTTTTATGCTTACTATTTGAGCAAGGTGGTCACTAAAGCCTGCATTGAAAATTTTTAGTGAGGTGTTGTGTAAACTCTTCTTGACTAGAAACTGATCAAGAGCTGTTTCGCAAGTTTCTGTTACTCGAGTAGCTGCTTTTGCTTCAGCCTTTAAATTGTAGGACGTTGCCAGGTTCAAAATGGTCTCCCTATTTCCACCATTCATGAGGAAATTGTGGAGGCTACTTCTAGTATCACTAACTGATAACTCCTTCCTATTCCACTCATGTATGGTGTATGGGGAAAAATGATTGTTGGTAGGTCTCCGTATTAGCTCTAATTTCTCAAATTTTTGCATTGTGATCATTTCACAAGGTTTATTTGGGAGGAGGTAATATGTTGTCTGACTCTTCCTGGAAGGGACTCTCTAGAAATTTCCGTAGTAAGCCTCTCTGTGATGCACAACCCTTCTCTTGTAACATCTGCCACTGGAGTTTGTTGAGTAAATCTGTAATACTGCCACACTGACTAAATGATCCTGTGATGAAAGACACCACTCTTTGTTAGATATTATCTAGTTCTTCTATCAGTTATACATGGTAAAGTGGGCAAATAACATTTTTCTTGACAATCTTAGTGCTCTTATTTGTACCTCCTTAATGCCTAAAATAAGATATGATTAGCATGAGCCTCACACGAAACTCAAATACTCCAGCTGAGACCCAGTCAAAGAACAGTGTATCCCTTGCTGCACCTTACTCCAAATTAGTCTCATTTTTTGGAAAAGGGCATTGTTTATTTCATATATTCTTTACCATTCAGACATGTTTGGTCATGCAGGAAGTCAGCTAAGCACTGTATATTGTGATGGTATACTGTTGCTGTTCACTTCCACCAACTCAGAACAGATTTTTGAAGTTTTGTTCCCCTTAAGAAGCTTGCAATGAATTACTGCACACCACCCCACTTTATCAATGAACTGCATCATGTTTCTAAACAAACAAAAAATTAATTAGAAAACTTTTCCCAGCTAATAATTAAAACTTTATGACTATCCCATGCAAATTTCAGATGACTGTCTGTGGATGAACAGAAGGTCTTTTTGAATTAGGTGACTCTCCATCCTGTGCAGATAATGGTAGCAATAAGACACCTTCAAATTATTAGTGAAAGATCTACATAAATGCTCCAATCAGATTAAACTGCTAAAATTGTATTGACGAGTGGCCAAAGCCTTCAAAAGAAAGAAAAACACAACAGAGTTTGAAGTGCCCTTAAAGAATAATGGAGATCACGTAATACTAGGTACAGACTTGAAATTTATAGCGGTGAAATTTTTTAGGTAAAATCAAAGTGTGTATTGAAATTATGGGCTAATGGGTGATGAAGGTAGTGTATTTGTTGCAGTAGAAATTGAAATCTACCAAGACTGAGATTGAAGCAGCAAACAAGATTGTTTGAGGAAGGCTCAGTATCAAGGGTGGGCATAAACTTTTAATTAGATCCCTATCAACCACCAGATACACACCCAGATGTATACAAAAACCTTGTGGAAAACTGCAGCTTGTTAGTAATGTCATCATCGGAGGAAACTTTAACCATCCAACAATCAGCTGCAAAAATTACAGTTTTGCAGGTGGTGGAAAAGGCAAGACATCATGCAAAATATATTAGATGCAATAGCAGTGAATAGTTCAAAAATGGTTCAAATGGCTCTGAGCACTATGGGACTTAACTTCTTTGGTCATCAGTCCCCTAGAACTTAGAACTACTTAAACCTAACTAACCAAAGGACATCACACACATCCATGCCCGAGGCAGGATTTGAACCTGCGACCGTAGCGGTCGCGCGGTTCCAGGCTATAGCACTTAGAACTGCTCAGCCACTCCAGCCGGCAGCAATGAATAGACATGATCTTCTTCAGAATGTCCATGTTGAAAGTGGTATCAGCAACCACGAGTAAACTGTAGCAACAACGATTACCAGATTACAAGGCATGGTTAAAACAAGTGGAAATATGGACATGCTCAGTAAGCTGGATCAAAAGGTAATATGTCTTATCTCAAGAAGGAACTCAAAACATTTAGTTCTGGTAGGAACATGTACAGGAACTGTGTCTCAAGTTTAGAAGAAAAATTGATCAAGCACTGGGTTTACATTTGCCTAGTAGAAGAGTTTGTGATGAGAGGGCTCCTCTATGCTGTACAGTCTCTGTAAGGAAGCTTCTAAAGAAACAATGACTGCAGCACAGGAGGTGTAAAACAAAGCATGTGAGAATAGCTAGGTGGATTCCAAAGGAAGAATTTTTGGGTACAAAAAGGGCAATAAGTGAAAATTAACACAGTAGAATCTTATTAAAAGATCTCCCATAAAGCCCTAAAATTGCTGACCATACGTAAAGGCTTTCACTGGTATCAAAGACACTAGGAAATTATGACTGTGTGGTGACAGACTCTTGTGGTGTCTGTTGTGTAGCTCATGGGAAGGGGGAGGGGGGAAGTTGTTGGAACTGGCTGACTTCTTTAGTATCCCGCTTTCTTGTTTGTTGGCATCCCCATTTGGTGGGTGTACATACAATATTTCATTTATTTTATGAACATAAAAAGGGACCTGCAACTGCAGGGCCCAGATTTTAATGACCTAAAATACCTTGAAAATTATTACCAAAATGACATAAAATATTGATATAGTGACATGGAAATGATATAAAATATATGTAAAGTGAATTATAAAACAATCTAGAGTAACAAAAAACTTTATAAGTAGTCAGAACTGAAATTACCAAAAGGATAATTAATTTAAAATCAGTAAAGACTGAAAGATGAAGCTATAAAGACTAAATGTCAACTGCAACTTAACAAACATTTCAAAGCACTTAGTGAATGAGATGGCAGTGAAGACCCTGAACAAATATGGAGGGACATCAGGAACTTAACGACTGATGCCACAAAGGAAACAATGAAGAGAAACTCAGTTGACAAGATGGTCTGGTTTGGAAAGACATGCACTGATGCTTTGGAAGAGAGAAAGAAAGCCAGGAGAAAACAGCTGCAAGAGACAGATCTCGTGCAGGGTAAAGCACAATTTGAGGAGGTTCAAATAGCTACCCAAGCAACTCTGAGAAGAGCAAAGAGAAAGTATGTTAAGAACCTCATTGTTGAGTTGGAAGCAGATTTTAAAGAAAACAAGATGAGGGAAATATTCCAAAATGTGAAATTTTTTATAGAGGGTACTAGGCCAGACAGAAATTTGTCAGACTCAGATGATAAAATTCTGATCAACAACAGTGAAATGGCTGACAAGTGGTTCAACCAGCATCTCAACTGTAATGAATGCAAAATATGGCTATATTTACAGTCTCTAATCACAGCTGACACAGGCTGACCCCGACCCACATTGGATGAGTTCAAAATGCAAATCAAATGACTTAAGAATAAGAAAATGGAATACACGCTGGAATGAGCCAGACACGAGGTGAGAAACTTGCAGAAAGACTACACCACCAGATACAAATAATCATTGCCAGAGAAGAATTATCAACAGAATGGAAATGGCTCTGATCTATCCAGTCCATAAGACATGTGACAAATGGAAATATGATGACTGCTTAGTGTATGCTACAAGATCCTGTATAACTGCCTTGCACATAGAACTAACCCTTGCAGAATCAATAATTGGTGAATATCAATGGGATTTTTGGCTAGGAAGGTCAACACTCAATCACATCTTCATTCTCTGAATGCTCACTGAAAAACTGAGAGAATACAGTACAGAACTACACGTTTTGTTTGTAGATTTCAAGAAGGCCTACACTGCAAGAGCCTATTAAGTTGTCTAAAAGAGTTTGGGATGCCACAGGAGCTCATTAGCACAGTAGAGATCTGCCTGAGAGAAACAAATGGTAAGGTGAAGATGGAAAACTGAGTATCAGGTGACTTTGAAGTTGTGAGAGGTCTGAGACAAGGAGATGGTTTGTCTTATACTCTCTTCAGGTTTGTCCTTGAGAAGATCATACATGACACTTTGAAGCAGAACTTTGAAGTGATCTGAGTTGAAGGGAAAAACTTGTAATATCTACCATATGCAGATGACATCTGCTTAAACAACATCTCTGAAGAGGAACCAAAACAAATGACCAGGGTACTAGAGATGGCTGCCAGCAAATTTGGGCTACTCATAAATAAAACCAAGATGGATTACCTCATTATGACTCACCAATCACATCAGGATATGGAATAACAACAGTCACTGCATGTAGCAGACTGGTCCTATGAGAGGCTCCATGAATTTAAATAGCTAGGAGAACTTTCCACAGAGAAGTTGTCATAGAAAGTAGAGATCAGTGCCAGGATATAGGCAGGAAGCCAATAACACAACTGCTTCAGCCCAGGTGCCTGTTCCAGTTCAAGATTCAGCTATATAAAACCCTGATCTAACTTGTAATACCACATGGCTGTCAGACGTGGAGTATCTGACTGAAAACTGGACTTTCACAAATTCCTCATATTTGAGAAAAAACTGCTGCAGATGAGCTTTGGTCTGATGTTTGGCACAAACACCAATCAGACACAACCAAGAGCCAGATGAACTGTATCAAGATACCAATGTAGCAGGAATCATGAGATGCAAGCAGCTATTGTGCGATGGACATGTTTCCCGAATGGAAGATGACAGGTGGACATTTAAGCTCCTGGATTTCAACCCTACAGGTTGGGGAGCCATGCGAAGGCCAAGAAAGAGGTGAGGAGATGGCCTCCATGAAGACCTGCAACAGCCAATCGTAGATGTGAATGGATGCTGGATGGCAGAGATGGATAGAAAACTATGGACAAGGAAACTTGTAGCAGCACATGGTCTGTTGGGCCTGATCATGGAAAAGTAAAATGTTTTTCTTTGAGAAATCTCATTCTTTGAAGATATATGAAATTTTTTTTATAACAATTGAAGACCCATTGCATTGTATGACAGTCACCATGCAGATGTTCTCAAAAGTCAGAGAATTTCTGTTGTCAGAAGCACAAGCTACTAGTTAGAAAAGCTTTCAATATTTGTGGAAACAACTGGAAGATGCACTTTGATATTTTGCTTTAATTTCGGAAAACAGTCTGAAAAACTAATCCATGAATATTGATATTTCACGAATGAACATTATATTTGGTACAATACCAATATTTTTGTGTTGGTACACATACCTGGTACATGTCAACAACCGTAAGTGACCTGACAATGGCAATAACCAGACGAACCATTGATTTACACTACCATGCAAAACTTAAGAATGAAAGTAAATTTTGCATCATGTGTCACTGAAAAGTAACTTTTTTTCCATCAGTCGTCTAACTGGTTTCGTTGGACATATTCCAGTCTCTACCTCCCTCTACAGTTTTTACCCTAAAGAACTCCCTCTAGTACCACAGAAGCTATTTCCTGAAGTCATACTGTCCCTTCTTCTTGTCAGTGTTTCCCTTATGGTCCTTTCTTCACTGATTCTGCAGAGGTCTTCCCCATTCCTTACCTGATTAGTCCACCTAATCTTCTGTAGCACCACATCTTAAACACTATCATTCTCTCCTGTTCCCATTTCCCAAAAATCCATGATTTAATACCACACAATGCTGTGTTTCAAATTTACATTCTCATTAATTTATTAGTCAGAGTAATGCCTGTGTTTGATAGTAACAGAAATATTATGACCAGAAAGACCCGCTTTGCCTGTGATAGTCTGCTTTTACTGCCCTCTATGCTTCATCTGTCATGGGTTGTTGTGCTACCAAGGTAGCAGAATTCCTTAACTTCGTCTACTTCGTGATCACCAGTTTTGATGTTTAGCTTCTTGCTATTCTCATTTCTGCTTCTTCTCATTACTTCCAGTTTTCTTCATCTCATTATTTCCATTTTTTTTCAATTTACTCTCTGTCACAGCTCTATACTCATTAGACTGTTCACTGTATTCAACAGATTCTATAATTCTACTTCTCCTTAACTGAGAATAGCTACATTATCTGCGAATATTATTACTGAAATATTTTCACTCTGGATTTTAATCCCCTTATTGAATCTTTTTATTTTATTTCATTTCCATCATTGCTTCACCTATGTGTAGATTGAACAATAGGTGCAAAAGATTTCATTCCTGTCATACACCCTTTTTAATCGGAACATTTAATTGGTTATCCAGTCTTATTGTCTCTCCTTGGTTCTTGTACATATTGTATATTACCCATTGCTTCCTATAGCCTACTCTTATTTTTCTCAGAATTTCATACATCTTGCACCATTTTACAATGCTGAGCTGTTTTTCCAAGTCAACAAATTCTAAATATGTGTCATGATTTTTTGTCAGTCTAGCTTCCATTATCAAGCGCAACATCAGGACTGCCTCTCTGATGCCTTTACCTTCCCTAAGCCAAGCTGATTATTATCAAATAGATCTTCAATTTTCTTTTCCATTCTTCTGTATATTATTCTTGTCAGTAACTTGGATACATGAGCTGTTAAGCTGATTGTGGATGATATTTTTCTGTTAGTATGTCACCTGTCTTAGAGATTCTACACACCAATTTGAATGGTCATATTGTTGCCACATCCATTAGCGATTTTAGAAATTCCAATTCAATATTATCTACCTCTTGTGCCTCATTTCATCTCAAGTCTTCCATAGCTCTTTTAAATTGTGTTTTTAATATAGTATCCCCTATCCATTTCATAACAACTCCAACACCTTCTTCTTCTATCATGTCATCAGGCAATTCCTTCCCCTCACATAGGTCTTCAATGTACTCTTTTCACCTGTTAGCTCTCTCTGCTGTGTTTAACAGTGGGATTCTCATTGCACTCTTGATTTGCCACCCTTGCTTTTAATTTCACAGAAGGTTGTTCTGACTTTTCCATATGCTAAAATAATCCTTCCCATGATCAAGAAATATAGCTCAATGAAACTTGGACCAAAGACAGAACTGCTGCAGTATAGTACAAAATGTAACTGAATGAAGTGCACAATGAGAGAGACAGAAAGGACACTTTTTCAAAGAGAATAATTACACTGAACTCACCACAATTCATAATGGTGCATCGGATGTTGCTAAAGGAGGGACATGGTTTTTAATAGAGTGTGTAATCACCCCAAACAGCAATGCATGCTCTGGGCTGCTGGCCACAAGGTCGGCAAGGAATTTTTGTAGTAGGGCACTCTATTCCTCCACCAACACAGTTGAAAACTGTTGGATGATCACTGGAGCATGTGGTCATGCTGCAACATATCTCTTCAATGTATCCCACATGTGCTAGTGGGATTTAAACTTGGGCTATGGGCAGGGCAGTCCATTTGCTGAATATCCTCTCATTCCCAGAGCTCCTCTATCTGCACTGCTCAATGCAGTTGCACATTGTCGATCATAAAAATGAAGTCAGAGGGCAAATGCACCCCTGAAAAGAAGCACAGGGGGAAGGAGTACAGTGTCACAATAATGCTGACTGGTGAGTGTACCATTTTCAAAGATTTAGATGTCAGCAAATTCACGCAACATTGTGCCTTCTCACACCATAACACGTGAATCACCAAAACTACCAGTATTATGTTCAACAATATTCGTGGGTGCATTACATTCTCCCACCTCTCACCATATGGAGGTATGTCAAGAATCACTACTGAGACTGAATCTACTCTCATTCAAGAAGAGCAAATGACCTCACTGCTTGTTGGTCCAGTCACTATGTTCTTAGTACCATCAAAAATTTCACTGCATATTTCTTTCATTTACCTTCTATACTATACTACACTGCAGCAGTAATTTCTACATATGGCCAAAGTTTCATTGAGCTGTGTTACTTGGCAGTGACACATCACTGGAAAGTTACTTTTATCTTTGAGTTTTGTACACTATTGTGTTTTCAACTTATAAATATATTTTTCACCAACATGGTTCGATTTTTTGTAGACGTGTATGCATTGTATATGACCTTATCACCATTAAAAGGAAGTTGTGTGTAAATGGTCATTAAACACAAACATGTAAAAATGAAGTAGTATCTTAAAAATAACATTATTCTTGAAAAATGAAATACAGACAGTACCTACATGAGGAAAAATGTGAAAGTAAATTTACATTCATACAGCCTGATTATTTGGGATTTTATTACTTGTGAACAATGAGTAGTTCATAAAGATGGAAAGATTACATGCACAACAAACTCAAGACATTACTAATAAACTACAATAAAATGAAATAAAGCTGCTGGTTGATTGGGTGATGAAACTACCATGTGTATTCATGGTCCCATTAAGAAGGGTATCCACGGTGAGAGTTCTGTCTTGGAACTATTTCCTTCTTAGGGAACGAAAGTCATCCTTCCAGTTCCGATGTCACTAGGTTTCCACATCTTCATAAACCTCAAGTGGCTTTTGTCACTTACCATTTATTTTAGTATTGCACACAAAGGCATGACATTAATTTTCCTGGCACTGATCAATATGGCATGATTGTAATTGATTAGTGACTGATGCTTATCAAGATAGAATGAGGTGACAGAAGTCGTGGGGTAGCAATATGCACATATACAGGTGGCAGTGGTATTATGTACACAAGGTATAAAAGGGCAGTGCACTGGCAGAGATGTCAGGTGACTTATATGAAAAAATTTCCAATCTGATAATGGCCACACGACAGGAATTAACAGACTATTCATGACTGGTTTGAAGAACATTCTGGACAGTTGTAGCAAATGATTTGGCCACCCAGATCACCCCACAGGAATCCCATCAAACATTTATGAGACATAATTGAGAGACCAGTTCATGCACAAAATCCTGGACCAGCAACACTTCTGCAATTATGGACAGCTATTAAGGCAGCCTGGCTCAGTATTTCTGCAGTGGCTCCTGATGATTTGTTGAGTCCATGCCATATCAAATTGCTGCAGTATGCCAGGCAGCAGGAAGTCTGGCATGATATTAAGAGGTATCTCATGAATTTTGTCACCTCAGTATAATGATGGCTTGGCTGTGATAGGTTGAAATGATAATGACTTGGAAATGAGTGGTCTCAATTCCTTAGCAGCCACAAATAGCACTTGAGCTCTGGGGCTTCATTACCATCATACACAACACGTTCCAGATGTGCCAGTTTCAAGATGCATGATTATAAAGATAGAAATTGGTTGCTAGTGTCTTGTATCATTGGAGGAAGGGTGGGATGCTCACTTCGAGGCCATTTCAGGAACCCCAATGAATTGAAATGAGTACCAGATAATTAGGTTTAAAAAAAAATTGTTTCAACTGTTGTTGAAGCTCAGCTTATGGAGCTATGGTTGGCTTGAAAATTGACATTAATGTTTGAAGCAGTCATCCAAGTAGTTTCTCTGATGGAGATTGTACATCTTGTGTAATTACCCTATACTGAGGGAGGAAGATCAATAATGCATTGTCTTTACTGTACCATCGAAACAGATTCATCATGTGTGACTTGAAAGTTAATACGAATCTTTCAGTAAGTCTATTGCCTCAAGATGACACAGTGCAGTTCTGAAGTGTTAAATGCCATTGGTTTCAGAAAATAGTTTAAGTCCCTGAGAAGAAAATTGTGTACGATTATCAGGGACAATAGATTTTGGCAAACCTTCAATAAAGATATTTGATAAAGCCTGAGTAGCTGTTGTTGAAGATATCAATGACATCAGTATCACAATTGGAAATTTGGAGAAAGCCTTGATGAGAATGAGCCAGTACCTTCTGAGAAATGGTCGTGCAAAATCAATATGCAGACATGAAGAGGGTTTTGATGCCTGTGGTCATGGAACATATTGTCAAGGTGGAGATGAGTGGTATTTTTAACAAAAGCGGCATTCTGCTGACATCATTTCAGTGTCTTTGTCAATTTTTTCTGGTAGCAGTGTATAATGGATTATGCTGTAAATGATGAAAGTATGTGAATGCAGCTTGCCGCTAACTTGGTGTAATGTCTCTCACACATAAACCTGTACAGTAAAGTAAGGGCCTCCTGTTTTGTCTTTAGGCTGATCTGTGATGAGACAGGCAAACAATTATACTAATGGAGGATTCTGCGTATTTTCTCTAATTTCATTCGCTCTCTCTCTCTCTCTCTCTGTCCTTTATCTATATACAGTTTTAAATATAATATTTCATTACGTGAACTCAGCCCAATAGAATCTCTGATGGAGCCCCTCATCTTGATATTCAGCAGCTGGCTTGCTGTAAAAGATCTTTATATCTATTATTATTGTTAAGCGCTGCATTCAGTTGGGAAAATCAATCGTTTGAACCATTAGTTCATTTTACGACAGATTTAGAATTTCAGATGTGGACGAAGCCTTTTTGGACGATTTTATAAAAACTCGGTGACTGCAGGCTCTCTTCGTCACAGCTGAAACTTCCCCACTAATTACAGGGCCAAGACAATCATCAATGATTCAGACAGAGAACTCATTCGTCATTCACTCTGGAATAAAAGGGTCACAGACCTTATTTCTGAAGAAAATTGTATATTCAATCCATCTCCATTACATGTTCCGTTTTCTGTTGATTCCCAGTCTTACTTAATTTGCGTTTACAATTTTTCTCTTTCTTCAAATAACCCACTAGTGGCACAAACGTTAATAGCTCACTTTAGCGAGAAGAAGAGCAAATATGTCTCTTTTAGCAACCCGACAATCTTCCAACAGATACTTCCGAAGCTGTCCTCATTATCCGTCCCTAACAACCATGGAGAATACATATCTGTATCTCTGTTATTCCACAGAATAAACGTACTAGAAAAATACCTTGGCGTCGACGAGCTGTCGGCGCATATATTACTAGAAAATCCGATCAGATACTTTTCAAAAGTGAATAAATGTGGATGATTTGATTGACCATTATTAATTATTGCGTGGTAGAGGGTAATTTTCTATGGGGAGATTACAAGTGCTCTCTCAGAATGTGTTTGGTATGAATTATGCCCCAAAGCCATTGATGATACATCTGTGGTACCTTAGATTTAAGCACTGTGGCATTAACCATTCCTGTCTTTCTGGATTCTGAATCAACAGTACCAGAATGACACCTTTGTTCACTGTAAGAACATGCCTCATATTCTAATACAAGTTAATTTTTGGTTGATTAGGTAACTTCTTATCATTAGGCCACTTTTTTTGATTGTACTGTGTGATGTCAGACAAAACAGCAAGTTTGGCATTTAAATTTGAGTTTACTGGGAATTTTTCCACAGTGTCTTGATTACTGATAGCAATTGAAAAAGAAACATCAGTTGATGAGCCAAATTTTTTGTCTTGCCCTGTTGGCAGATTTTAAAGCAGATCTGTATTTGTGTGCTTTGAGACCTGAATATAGTCTTAATTTGATAAAAGTAGTGACCAGTGCTGCAAATGTTGAGCTGACTATGTAGGAACAACTTTTATGACCTCATGTTTATAAACATAATCATGAAATTTCTTCATTACAAATATAACTACAAGAGCATCCTTCTTGATCTGATAGTAATTTATTTGTGCTACTGACAGAGTCTTGGAAGAAAATGCAATTAGTAATTCAGAACCATGATGTTGATGGAACAGAACAGCACTTATGCCACAATCTGAAGCACCTACAGCTACTGTGAGCATTTTGCTCAGATACTATGTCATAAGACATTTGGTATCAAGCAAACATTGTTTTAATTTGTTAAATGTGTATTAGCATTCAATGGTCCAGTTCCATTTGGTGCCTCTTCATAGCAAGATGTTCAGTGGTTCACTGATGGAAGCTACATGAGGGAGAAACTTCTGATAATAGTTTATTTGTCCTTGGGAGACAGAAGATTTTAAATTGCATCACTATGTTGTAGTGTCAGCTTGATGTGGTGTGCAGACAGTATTTGTCCTGAGTTCCACACTTCGTGCTGACAGAAGATGCACTTATCTTTGCTGTCTGTGGGATTTTGAAAACAGATTTGAAATTCTGTAACACCTTCTATGATGTTGTGCCTGAGACAGTTGTGTCATCAAGGTAATTCACAACATTTGGAACTTTCCAAATCAATTGTTCAAACCTGGTGCACTGGCTATGCTGAAGAGTAAACTTTTGTAATGGTAGAGACTAAATGGGAGACTAAATGAAGCATTTATTACCATAAATCTCTGTGTGCCTTAGTCCAAAGGGATTTGGAAATATGCTTGTTTAAGTTGCAGTTTGACAAAGCACACACCACCAGCTAATTTTGACAACAGCTCTTCTGCCTTGGGAATAGGACACGAATCAACAATAGATTGAAAATTAACAGTCGTTTTGAAATCTTCACAGATGCAAAGTGAGCCATTCAGTTTCTGTACAACTTTGATCAACATTGCCCATTGTCTGTTGGTTATGGCTTCAGTAACCTCACTCTGTTCAAGATGGTAAAGTTCCTGTTTTACTTTATCTTTGACCACAAAATAAATGCTGTAAGTTTTGCAAAATTTCGGCACCATATTTGGCTTCAGCATAATGTGTGCCTTGTAACCTTCAGTGCTGCTTGTTGCTTGGGGAAAAATATTCATCATATTTTTGCAGCAACTGATTTAACTTTCCATTTGGAATATCACTTTGAATGTGAATCACTCCCTCATAATGGCGAAGCCCAAAGCACTGAATAAATTCAGTACTAGTAAATTTGTTGCTTTGTTTGAATTTACAATCACAAATGTAGTGTGTTTCTTAATGTGTCTATACAAAACACCTGTTGAAAATTGTACTTTCACTGGAATCTCCTGATTGCTGTAACTGAACAGTGAACTTTAAAACTATGCTAACTCTGACATTCCTAATTTTAGGTATGCCTGCCAGTTAGCAATTGAAATTGACAACCCTATGTCATTTTGAAAATTTGATTGGCGCTTTGTTAACTCAAAGAGTCACAGATAACAAACTGTTATTGTGAGAAAAGATGGCATTCACAAGACATTTCTTCTGTGACAACTTTCAAATTTGCACATGTTTGTTGTGAACATTACTTGGCTGTTTATTATTATCCACTGCTGTGTGTTTGAGTGCCTTTTTTTTTGCTGTGATTCATTTTGCACACCTTTATCCAATCTTTTTACAATAATCACTGTTTGTGTTACAATAGAAACAGTAATCTCTTCTGTGGTTCACACCACAGTGTGAACAACTCAAATATATGCTCAGAACAGTTTACAAAATTCACAAACATTTACCTGGAAAGGAAGCAATTTAGCACTCTGAGAGGCTACTACATGTAAAAATAGTTAAGCCACACAGTGTTGCCACAAAAATGAAAGTAAGGAACCACACACTCTAAATCATGGAAAAGTAAAACGTGTCCTGCTTCATTATTTTTCCCTTCACTCCAGTGCTGTTTCTTTCTACTCATTGCCCAATTCTGACAAAAATGCTGTGGGTTTGCTCCAACAAAATTCATTATTATCAAGTTCCTGTTTTTCTCATTACCAAAGTATTGGCAAAAAATCGTCAACAATTTTTAAAGTTTTATCCTTGCTGCCAAAATGTTGACACTTGGGAAAAAATCGTGAACAGTGTTGAAAGTTTTTCCTCATTGCCAAAATGTTGTGAATGCTGTCACTGAACGCTACTATCAATTCAGTCTGAACATCTACAGTAGCAGAAAAGTATTTGACTGCTATAGTTCAGTGAAGTTGACTGATAACGTGTTTGCTAATCAAACACTTGTTTGACAGCGCAACACCATAACACAAATGTGGAAACACAGTAAGAAATTACCAATAATGTTAATTAAGAACATGCTACAACATGATATTTAACTTCGCCACAGTTTGGTGCATGATACTTTTTTTCCTAAGCCGAAAACACTCAGCTGGCGGCTACACGGGTAGCGGAGGCTGTGTGGCGAGGACTGGGCGGTTTTTTAGGTTAGAAGGCCTCGGGAAAGTACGGGGTGGGCTGCAATCTCAAAGGGTGCATGGCAAATACAAGACGTGCTTGGATAAAGGAACAGTCGGAATCGTAGTTGTAAATTGTTGTAGTTGTGCTGGGAAAGTCCCTGAGCTTCAAGCGCTAATAGGAAGCACAGAAGCTGAAATCGTTATAGGTACAGAAAGTCTGAAATAAGTTCTGTAGAAATTTTTACGAAGTCTCAGATGGTGTTCAGGAAAGACAGATTAGGCAGAATTGGTGGTGGAGTGTTTCTGTCTGTCAGTAGTGGTTTATCTTGTAGTGAAGTCGAAGCAGATACTACGTGCGAATTGGTATGGGTGGAGGTTATACTTAACAGCTGAACTAAGTTAATAATTGCCTCCTTCTACCCACCCCAGACTCCGATGATATATTTGCTGAACAGTTCAGAAAAAATTTGAGTCTCGTAACAAATAAATACCCCACTCATACGGTTATAGTTGGTGGGGACTTCAACCTTCCCTCGATATGTTGGCAAAAATACTTGTTCAAAACTGGTGGTAGGCAGAAAACATCTTCCGAGATTGTCCTAAATGCTTTCTCCAAAAATTATTTCAAGCAGCTAGTCCACGAACCTACGCAAATTGTAAATGGTTGTGAAAACACACTTGACCTCTTAGCCAAAAACAATCCAGAGCTAATAGAGAGCATCATGACTGATACAGGGATTAGTGATCATGAGGTTGTTGTAGCTAGGCTCAATACCATTTCTTCCAAATCCACTAGAAACAAACGCAAAATAATTTTATTTAAAAAAGCGGATAAAGTGTCACTAGAAGCCTTCCTAAGAGACAATCTCCATTCCTTCCGAACTGACTATGCAAATGTAGACGAGATGTGGCTCAAATTCAAAGATATAGTAGCAACAGCAATTGAGAGATTCATACCTCATAAATTGGTAAGAGATGGAACTGATCCCCCATGGTACACAAAACAGGTCCGAACGCTGTTGCAGAGGCAACGGAAAAAGTATGCGAAGCTCAGAAGAACGCAAAATCCCGAAGATTGGCTAAAATTTACAAACGCGCAAAATTTGGCAAGGACTTCAATGCGAGATGCCTTTAATAGGTTCCACAACGAAAAATTGTCTCGAAATTTGGTAGAAAATCTGAAGAAATTCTGGTCATATGTGAAGTACACAAGCGGCAAGACACAGTCAATACCTTCGCTGCGCACTGCCAATGGTACTGTTAGCGACGACTGTGCCGCTAAAGCGGAGTTATTGAACGCAGTTTTCCAAAATTCCTTCACCAGAGAAGATGAATGGAATATTCCAGAATTTGAAACACGAACAGGTGCTAGCATGAGTTTCTTAGAAGTAGATATCTTAGGGGCTGCGAAGCAACTCAAATCACTTGATACGGGCAAGTCTTCAGGTCCAGATTGTATACCGATTAGGTTCCTTTCAGATTACGCTGATATAATAGCTCCCTACTTAGCAATCATATACAACCACTCACTCACCGATAGATTTGTACCTACAGATTGGAAAATTGTGCAGGTCGTACCAGTGTTTAAGAAGGGTAGTAGGAGTAATCCATCAAACTACAGACCTATATCATTGATGTCAGTTTGCAGTAGGGTTTTGGAGCATATATTGTATTCAAACATTATGAATCACCTGGAAGGGAACGATCTATTGATACATAATCAGCATGGTTTCAGAAAACATCGTTCTTGTGCAACACAGCTAGCTCTTTATTCGCACGAAGTAATGGCTGCTATCGACAGGGGATCTCAAGTTGATTCCATATTTCTAGATTTCCGGAAAGCTTTTGACACCGTTCCTCACAAGTGACTTCTAATCAAGCTGCGGGCCTATGGGGTATCGTCTCAGTTGTGGGACTGGATTTGTGATTTCCTGTCAGGAAGGTCGCAGTTCATAGTAATAGATGGCAAATCATCGAGTGAAACTGAAGTGATATCAGGTGTTCCCCAGGGAAGCGTCCCGGGACCTCTGCTGTTCCTGGTCTATATAAATGACCTGGGTGACAATCTGAGCAGTTCTCTTAGGTTATACGCAGATGATGCTGTAATTTACCATCTAGTAAGGTCATCCGAAGACCAGTATCAGTTGCAAAGTGATTTAGAAAAGATTGCTGTATGGTGAGGCAGGTGGCAGTTGACGCTAAATAATGAAAATTGTGAGGTGATCCACATGAGTTCCAAAAGAAAGCTGTTGGAATTCGATTACTCAATAAATAGTACAATTCTCAAGGCTGTCAATTCAACTAAGTACCTTGGTGTTAAAATTACGAACAACTTCTGTTGGAAAGACCACATAGATAACATTGTGGGGAAGGCGAGCCAAAGGTTGCGTTTCATTGGCAGGACACTTAGAAGATGCAACAAGTCCACTAAAGAGACAGCTTACACTACAATCGTTCATCCTCTGTTAGAATATTGCTGCGCGGTGTGGGATCCTTACCAGGTGAGATTGACGGAGGACATCGAAAGAGTGCAAAAAAGGGCAACTTGTTTTGTATTATCATGTAATAGGGAAGAGAGTGTGGCAGATATGATACGCGAGTTGGGATGGAAGTAATTAAAGTAAAGATGTTTTTCGTCGCGCCGAGATCTATTTACGAAATTTCAGTCACCAACTTTCTCTTCCAAATGCGAAAATATTTTTTTGAGGCCAACCTACATAGGTAGGAATGATCATCAAAATAAAATAAGAGAAATCAGAGCTCAAACAGAAAGGTTTAGGTGTTCGTTTTTCCCGCGCGCTGTTCGGGAGTGGAATGGTAGAGAGATAGTATGATTGTGGTTCGATGAACCCTCTGCCAAGCACTTGAATGTGAATTGCAGAGTAATCATGTAGATGTAGAAAACAATAATTTCTAAATAACTTTCTCTTGGCAGCCTATGATATTGTCATTACATTTTAACTGATGGTAATGAAGCAAACACTCTGGGGTTGTCCTATTACTCAGTTAATAGCGAATGCAAAATCATAATATAGTCTTCAGAGAGCTGTATTGTGCTGACAGCAGGCAGCTGGTTGGGAACTGCAAGAATGTTTGCAGTGCATCATGTTTTGTGCCTATTGGTGGAAGAATTTCCATGTCTGCCAGTAAAAACTGGAAAAAATGGAGTCCCCAGTCAACAGTGTTACCTTTGGAGGCTGTCAAAACCATCAGTGAATGAGTACATTGTGCTGAATGTCGTGGTGTGAAGGCATAAAGAGGTCTGGGTTTCTGAGTGCCATCTGGAGGCTGGTGCACAGAACTGAGAGGCACCAGGTGAGTGGTTGTTCCTTTGTGGTGGTAACCTCTCATGGTATCTGTTGTGTACCTCTTGCTTGGTACACAACATATATCTTCTTTTCCCTGCCCTTATCTCTTGACTTCATGGGGTTGGCTCGTTGATCAGGAGTTGGCCATGTTAATGTTAGAGGGTGGCCAGATGCCCCTCCTGTCACCACCTCTTTCCTCCAGGATGGAATTCATGTTCAGCATCTAGCTCTAGTGTTATCACATGTGACAGTATAAAATGTTTTCATAGTGCATATGAGTTTTATAACTGAGGTAGGGTGTAGGTTCCACCTGAGTTTTCAGCTAGTGAGATTCGGCAAACTGCCTAAGAATCACATTCAGGCTGGCAGGCACACCGGGCCCCATCATTATGTAACTTTGTACATGTACACACCATAGTTAGAATTGTAAATGATTGGAAATTCAATTCTGTGTGACAAATAGAATCATAACTAGGGTGCATTAGTATTGTTTATGTTTAGTTCTGTTAACAGGTCTGATAGGTTCTATAAGGGTCATGGACAACATCAGATGTTGAGGGGTCACTGTGAAGGACACAGAGATGAGAGACAGCATTATCAGCACCTGACAGAGTTTGAAAGTGGCCTCATTGTGGGTCTCCATTTGGCTGGCTTATTGAATCATGTAATATCCAGGTCTGTGGGTCATTTGGATGTGACAATGGCCAGATGTTGGACTGCACATAGAATGAGAGGTCAGTCACACTTGTCTTTAAGGTTCCAGTTGACCATGTCTGCCCACCACAAGGGAAGATTGCCAAATTATATACCAAGTACATTGTAACCTCCAAATATGCAACTGACATCCAAGAAAAAGTAATGGATTGCCTGTAACATTTTGAGTCATCTTACACCAGTGATTGGAGACTAGTAGCAGCCAAAGTAGGAAATTTTTGTGTCATTTATAGGCTGCCATTAACACCACCCACAAATAGATGCACTTAGATTGGTACCATGACTGGGAAGCATGGACTGCTGGTGAATGGCATTGCTTTTTGTTAAGAGTTCTGCATTACCCCAGATGGCCACCTTCGGCAAGTATGATGGTGACTGGAGGAGAGATTCAATTATTCCAATGTTATGGAGAGGAAAAACAGGATTACTCCTGCTGTCATGGTGCGGAGATCTTCAGGTCATGGCTGGTAATGACTGAGGGATCTCTGACAGCACAATGGTATGTTATGGTATCCTGCATCCTCATGTGTTACCTCTCATGCGACAGCCGACGATGCTCATCTGCTTATGACACACTTCTCTATGAACTGTCTGAATTATGTTGAGGTAATCCTATGGCCAATAAGATCCCCAGATCTGTCAACAATACAACATGTTTGGACCACCTTGGATGTTCAGTCCCTCCCAGTGCTAGTATCCAGGACATCAAGGACCAGCTACAACAGTGAGGAGCAGCCTGGCTCAGGAAAGGGTACAACAACTTTATGACACTCTTCCCAGTCAAATCAGTGCAAGCATTCAGGGCAGAGGAGTTGCAGCATTATACTGATAAATGGGCACATACTGCCAAGCTCTTTGTAAATTTGTCTGAATTTTCTAATCATTGAAATAACATCACATACCATCTCAACCCATGACATTTCATTTCATTTCCTCCTTTTTCTTTTTTGGTTAGGCAGTATATTTACCATTGAGAAATAGTTGAAATTGTTAAAATCGAACAAAGCTCCAGGACCCAGAGGAATCCAGTCAGACCTTGAAAAGATTTCCGAGTTGTAAAAGATTGGCAAGTTGCCTTAGAAGTTCAAAAATCTTAATTTTTGCACTTCAGAAAATCTACAGTTTTAATATACTATGACTACAGCATCAGTAAATCATGGTTGTAATCTATCAACTTATACAAATACTTGGGTGTAACAGTTTGTAGGGACGTCAAATGGGATGATCACATATGCTCAGTGGTAGGTAAAGCAGGTGGTACACTTCATAGCCAGTAGCAAGGTTCTGGAAGAATTCGGTAAGTCTACATGATTGCTTTCAAAGACTCATGTGATACATCCTAAAATATTGGTGAACTGTGTGAGACTTACACCAGATAGGACTATCAGTGGATACTGAAAGCATACAAAGAAAGACAGCAGGAATGGTTTCAGGTTTTTTTGACCCAGGGGAGAGAATCTTAGAGATGCTGAAAAACCTGAACTGGCAGACATATAAAAATAAATTCCAAGTATCCCATAAGAGCCTACTCACAAAGGTTCATGAATCTAGGAATATATTTCAGTCCCCCAAGTGCTGCTCCGGCAGGGACCACAAAGACAATATTAGACTAATTACAGAATACACAATGGCATTTAAGCAATCACCCTTCCCAAAGTTCATATGCAAATGAAACACAAAGAATCCTAATACTTGGTATAACAGGAAGTACCCTCTACTTTGCATTTCATAATGGCTTGCAGAGTATACATGTAGATGTAGACATAGACACACATGATTTCACTTTTGCTCAGTTGAAATATCAGAAGTCAAATTAGATATGTAAAGAAACATGTGAAATGCACAGATTTTGCATTTTGCCAGTTTTGTGGCAGCTACTACACTACCGTATCAAAGATGAATAGTGTAGTTTCAGATGCCACAGAAACAGTGGGAACAGTTGAGGAGAACAAAGTGTGTTTCCTACATAAGACCACTAGCAATATTGTGTAAATAAATACTTCAGGAGCCTAGACTGAAGCTACAACAGATATTTGACATATAAATATAAACACTGAAATACATACTGAACTCAAATATTACCTCTACCCACTACTGCACAGGCACTCAGCAAAATTGTTTGTAACAACAGAAAAACGGCCCCATCAGAATTTAGATGAAGTGCCGGTATGCATGCTGCAAGACTATACAAACGCTATAAAAACTCATATGATACTTCAAGTAATGTTGTTTTTAGAGCTGGCCAGAGTGGCCAAGTGGTTCTTGGCTTTACAGTCCGGAACCGCGTGACCGATATGGTCGCAAGTTCGAATCCTGCCTCGGGCATGGATGTGTGTGATGTCCTTAAGTTAGTTAGGTTTAAGTAGTTCTAAGTTCTAGGAGACTGATGACCTCAGCAGTTAAGTCCCATAGTGCTCAGAGCCATTTGAACCATTTTTTGTTTTGTTTTTAGAGATCCTGAAACACGCAAAGTCCTGCCTGTCCAGAGGGAAGGTGTCCCAATGAATACATAAAATTATAAACCCATCTCATTACTTCCATTATTTTACAAAGGAACATAAATTATGAAGAAAAATAGTCACAGAGTACATTAAGATGTACATCTCATGAGTGAAGGTCAGTATGGTGAAAGATCTGGAATAAAACACAACATCACCAACAGTTCAAATCAAAAATCTTTTATGGAAGAGTTGAAAAAATGTGAATGTAATGATGATGATGATAATGTATTTTGGGCACTCAACAGTAAGAACTCCAGTGCCCATACTAAAATTCTATGACAGAAGTGTGTAGATAAATGTGGTCAAATAATAAAGAGAGAGAAATGCAAAAATCATACATTTTGTCAGCAATAATCAAAAGTTAAAAAAAAGTTATAGTAGAAAGGGAAATTCGTTGAAAAGATTTAAAATGGTATAGCAGACAGCTGATTGCTGGAATAAAAAGGATGAGTCAGCCACTGTGCAACACACTGAAATCTCCAGCCCAAAAGCTTAGGCATACTACACTTGTATTTTCATCATCTAAAATAGAGGTCAGATCATCATCTAAATTTGCTTCTGCCCTTGCATAACAATATCAAATGCATTCAGTTAAAATGTGCCATATAGTGATTTGTACACCATAGACATTATGGAGAGGTGAGGAGGTGGGGGGTTATCTTGCTCTTAGTGGAGTGTGAAGCCAGGTGTTAGGGGAAAGTGCCCTATTCGCAAGTGGGTCAGGGTTACTTCATCTCGTTGATGTGACTGGTATACAGAATACCATGGTCAGATAAATGGCTTCATTGACCATAGCTTATTGTCCATCATGGAGAGTGAGTCTTCCTGCTGCAGTAGTATGGCTTTGTGACTCAACAATGAAATGACACTGTGCTGCAGATTGTCACATTGTGTTCCGAACAGGTGTCCATGGCTATCTTGTCTGCATATTCATTTTTCCAGATTTCCATGTGCCCTGGTAACCAGCATAATTATTGCTACTTCTTCTGCTGTTGAAGACAGAGCAATTTCTCTTGCACTAACTGAATCATTTTCTCAGCTGGATACATTGGCCCCAATGCTTATAGGGCACTAAAGGGAATTGAGACAGGTGAGAAACTCTTTGCTCTGAAGACATCTTACCTGCTCCAGTGCTGCCAGGATTTCATTAAAATCTGTAGTAAATGTAGTATATTCATTGGAAAGGACAATCCTGAAAACATGACCGCACAGTCAAGGGATCCACCTCATTTTGAACCACCAGCATACACTGTTTTAAAACCGTGATACCTGTCTATAATGGTATAAGACAAAGATTGGCAGGTAAAAATCTGGAATACAGTCTTTTTTAGTATTTGTCAAATCTATAGTAATTCTGGACCTCTTTAGCAGCCAAGGTGAAGACCTGCTTCAATTTTCAAGATCAGCTACACTCATTTCTAAAAAGCAAATCCTATATGGCCTCACTGCTCACTGTGGATCATTAAAAAATTTTCCATTGGTGGCAAGCAACAAGGCATGCAGGTATGTTTGGTGTGGATGTTGTATATAGGCCATTGCACCACAATGAGTTGTTGACAGATGCTAAGCAGAAGCTCACCAGCAGGATCTAATGGCAGCAGTGGCCAGCTTAATTTCTTCATGATGCACCATGTCCAACATTTTTATAAAGGAAGATCTTGGAGACCCAAATACTATTCACCATTAATCAAGTGCAAATTTCACAAATACTCTGTAAAACTATTTTTTTTAACCTGAATATCCCTCAACCTCAACTCAAGAAAGTTAAAAACAGAATAAGAATGGTTAAAAAGGAGACACATAGACTTCTTCTTTGAGAAACTGGAACTTCTCTTCTCCACCCATTCCACCAACCTTACAGTAGTCAGCAGCAACTGAAAAGTTATTATTGCAAAACTGGAGGAGGAGATGAAGATGGAGAAGTTTCCATAAATAAATCTGGACAGGATTTATAATTGTCAATGTTACTCTGTTAATAACTATGTGACAGAGAGCCACACTTAAAGTTGTATCTTGAATAAGAAATTTAAAATTACCTAGCCAAAGGAAGGACTCTATAAAAATCTGAAGAAATCCTCAAAAGCCCCATTCATGGAGCTGTCTGAGGATATTGTGCCTCCAAGTAGTTCAGTAGGCCTTTTTGATATATGCTGAGTGTCCCATTTGTCCTGACCACCCTAAATAGCTGTTTGTCCAAATGCAAATTATAAAATGTTTCAAGCAAATGTTCTTTAGTCGTCAGGGGGACATCAATCAGCATGATTGCCTTTGTTGTAGCTTTGTTTTTTACAAAGATATGAACAGCTGTTTGACTTTTTAAAATGGTATCCTGTATTTTTTATTCAGTAATTCATTTCCTCTCCTAAAGACCTATTCAAAAATGTATCACAGGGTACCATCCACTGAAACACAACATTATTAATTACCTAACACAACACTGACTTTGATCCTGGGGTCACAGACTCACCCACTTGCTGGAGTCGTCAGAAAACAAATGAAAACCAAGTAAAAACGTAACACAAAATTGACTGTGACTCTCCTGTAACATTGCCCAGGAGTAGAACATTCGAAGGTGCTCAGAGTGGTGGCTGTGGACACCAGTACACTGGTGCACTCATTAAATGAACGAATTATTTACTGCTTCCATTGTTGCCTGCTGAAGATAATTACAACCAAGCACAATACGTTCCTGCATGTCCTCTGGAGTTGTTGGAATATTACGATAGACGATGTCTTTAATGTATCCCCAAAGAAAAAGTCCAGAGGATTTAAATCAGGAGACCTAGCAGGCCAGGTAACTGTTCCTCCTCGACCAGTCCATTTAGCAGGATACCTTTGGTTCAGAACATGATGTGCACGCAAGGAAATATGTACTGAACATGCACCATGTTGATACCACATAAGCATTCTGGTTGTTAGGGGCACTTCATCCAGAAGAGGAGGAAGAATTCATCTGAGGAAGTTGGCATATGCTGTGCTGTTTAGACTACCATTGATGAAATATGGGCCAATAATTGTAGTACCAAGCATCCCATACCAGACGTTAACTCTCCATTGATGCTGACGTTCCACCTGTCTAAGCCATTGTGTGTTGTCACTGGACCAATAATGCATGTTCCTTGTATTTACCTGTCCTTTGTTTGAGAAGGAACATTCATCGATAAGTAGAACATTGGAGAAGAAGTTCAAGTTGGTGAGAATTTGCTACTGTGCCCACTGACAGAACTGTATGCGATTCTGGAAATAATTCCTATGCAATTCTTGAAGCAGGTGTACATGGTAAGGATGGAACTGGTGACATGTAAGAATACGATGTACACTGGTTTTAGGAATGCCAATCTCGTGTTCAAGCTGTATTGTGCTCACACGTGGATTCATAGCAATGGAAGCAAGAACAGTAACTTTGGCAGCTTTGTCAGTGTGAGTGCGTTGTCATGGGTTGAAACTTCCTGTTACCTGAAGTGTCGCAACAAGATGAGAAAACATCCATCAGGAAGGTGGGTTCTTGCCAGAATATCACTTTCTGTACAGTTCCTCTGCCTGCACAGCATTTTGCTTACCTTCAACAACAACCACAATAAAAGAGACATTATGCCAATGCTATTTGTAGGAAGGTCAGCCTTTACTGTATGCCTACTCTGCACAACAGTATTTAAAAGGACTACACTACTGTACTAAATGTACCTGTACATAAGAAAACAATATAGAAATTACTGTTCTGCTAACTTACATTCTCAATAAATAAGCAGCATTTCCACCTTCTCTTTGTTAGTGTACATTCGACTGACACAACTCTTCAACTGATGATGGTTAATGGAATGATAGGTGTGCATTCTACTAATGTTTACATCTGTCCTCTGTCAATGTCAGCATGTGGATTTTTTCCATTACTCTGAGTACCTGTACTAAGTGCTGGAGCATCAATGTCAATGTTGTGTTATGTAATTAATAAGATTGTGTTTCAGTGAATGGTACAGTGGTACACTTTTTAATAGGTCTTTAGGAGAGGAAATGAATTACTGAACAAAAAATACAGGGTGGCATTTAAAAAAGTCATACCACTGTTCATATCTTTGTAAAAAGCAAAGCTACAATGAAGGCAATCATGCTGATTGATGTCCATTTCCAGATCCTGCAGGTGGGTCTGGAGTCTTCATTACACATTAATGCAGCCATTGGGTACCTCCCACCTCTCCCAGAAATACTGCTAATGATCTCCCATATGACTTAACTTTAGTGAAACAGTTTATGATATTCAGGAACTGCGGAACCATCACGAATAATTTAGTGACACTTTACCCTCACTACCTGAAAATCTGCGAGGTTCTCTGCAGTTGGCGAACACATGATGCTATGCAGAGATGCACTCCTACGTGTGATTGTTGAGCAGTGTTTGTTACCCCACCTATGGAAGCACAGTGTTTTTGACTGTCCTGAGGATTTTGGAATGACTGCTTCGGAGGCACAGTCCACATGTCTGATCTTTTGCGGTGAACTGCATCACGGAGTCACCAGAGGACATCTTCACAGTAGTCCTCTGTCACTGCTTGTCCTTCAGGTGCATTTTTGTGATGCAAAATTCCACGGACATCAAAGAAGACAGTTAGCATCACCGTGATTTTGCTCCACACCTGCCACATTTTCTTCAGCCTTGGAAACTTGGGATGCTTCCGTTGTGACAACTGTCTTTTTGTTTCTGGGTCATACCCACATACCAATGACTCATCTCCAGTTGGTGTTCAGAAACCCAGGATCAGTGTTGGTGGTGTCCAGAAGGTCCTGTGCAATGTCAAAACGGAGGTCTTTTTGTTCCAGCAACAACAACTTGGGCAAGAATTTAGCCGCCACTCAGCACCTGTTCAGATCATCACACAAAATTGCATGTGCAGTATCTTTATTCACTCCAACCTCTTGGGCAATTTCCTGTATGGTCAAAAATGATCTGCCATCATCAAATTTTGCACCCTCTCAACAACAGCTCCACTGCGAGCAGTTTGGGGCCTGCCAGGAAGCTGGTCACACTCTGCTGATGTGTGGCCATTTTTCAATTGGTTGAACCACTCCTTAATTTGTGTTACACCCATCACATCTTTTCCAACCACCTGCTGAATCTTAAAAATTGTTTCACTTTGAGAATCACCAAGCTTTTGACAAAATTTGATGCAGTATCTTTGTTCAATATGTTCAGTCATCTCGAGGGAATTGGTAGTCCAATGAACATGTTGTCTATTACCTCACTCAGTTACCGACAGGCAGTGACTGATGCGCTGGAAGGTGGGAACAAAATTCACGCATGTGCGTAAAGGTCTTCCTTGATAGTCTACAGTGGTGCTGTGCTATCGTCTCTATTCTGCGCAGGAAAATCAAAGTTCAGATCCTTTTTAGACAGTCCTTGTATACAGTAACACAGTATGACACCTTTCCAGTCCAGTGTACGGCAACATAGAACTCTGTCAGCAGAGTGTTCTCAATATATATCTGTGATTTTCCCACAGAATTCAAGCATGGTTTTCATTCACCTGCATAAATGTCTGAAATACTGAGTGCTCCTTCAGCTTTGTCCATTAGTATGTGTGGTGATTCATCACTTATCTAAATGTTACTGTCATCAGCAATTAAAAATCTTTTTCCATGCTTTAAATTCTATTGAATATAATTGCTTTACAGGGTGTACCATTTACGTTAATCCCCCAAATAACATTTTGTGCAGAAGCAAAATGAAAATATATCAATAAGATGTTGTTTAACTACCAGTGGGACATTAACCAGCAAGATTGTGGCTAACTTGTAAATTGTTCATTAGAAAATATGAACAGCAGTATGTCCCTTTTAAATAGCACCTTATACTGTTTATTTGGTAATCAAGTTTGTCTCCGCAAGACTTGTTGAAAAATGTATCACAGTGTAGCATTCACATAAACAGTAGCTTTCACATAAACATGATGCTATTGGCAATGTAACACAAAACTAACTTTAAATCTCCTGTACTAGGACACATTCACTTACTGGAGTTGATAGTTAACAAATGGAATCACAAGGAAAATGCATACTGACATTCCCTACGGATGAATAGCTTTTCCACCTTCTCTTTGCATACACTGTACACACACAAACTTTCAACTGAAGATGATTAACTGAATGACCAGTGTGCATTTTCATGGTGTACCCAGAGTAACATAACTCGTACATTGGCTGGAATTGACATTTGTTTACTGTCAACTGCAGCCAAGTATGAGTTACGTTACTCTAGGTACAAAGACATACTGCTGTTTGTGTCTCTGTAATGAAATAAGTTAAAAGAAAGACAATTATTCTGGTTAATGTCTCACTAGTAATTAAACAACATTTGCTCTATTTTTTTTTTACTTTGCTTCTCGACAAAAAGCTATTTCAGGTGGTCAAGACAAATGGGATACCACAAGTATTAGGAAAGTATTTGTTTCCAGATATTCAGGAAGCTGCAATAATATCAATCACATGGTGATAAATGTTGTTATGGAAAACATAACAAACATAAAATTTTTAGATTTCTTGCTGTCTCATATCTGCAGTGGGCCAAGTAGGGCCTATATTACAATACTGGTACTTGAAATGTGAATCACTGTAATATGATACACTCTCTGAGAAATAACCTCAGAATGTTCAAATGATCTTTAAACTCCCAAAAAGGTAACAAAAAAATAGCAAGACAGCTCAGTGCAGTGAGAATTTTGATAGTTCCATGTGAATATACCTGTCAAATAGTGATCTAACAAATTAATAAAATATGTGGGGAGAAGGTACAACCAGCATTTGCATCTCAATAAGTAGAACAGACTTAAAGTCCAAACCATTGTACTCTAAAATGCAGGGAAATTGTATAACAAGGAAAACTGTGAAAAATTATTTATTACAGAAATGTTACCTTACTGTCAATGATTACTTAAAGTGGCATGCAAATTAATGACAAAAATGTTTGTCATAGATGTATAATTGTCATAAACAAAAGGCATTTTACAATATGCTCTGTGGAATAGTTACAAAAGCCATATGAAAGTGTAACATAACATAATAAATACTTCATGAGCATCTGCAGTTAAACTACACGTATTTCTTGATGATATCCATATCACACATATTGTCAACACATGGATAAATGAGTAAAAAATAAACTATTTATTATAAATAGTACGGTCACAGCACACTACAGCATGATACTCCTGACAATATTTATTTATTTATTATATTTCCATTTTCTCTGTTATTTTCTTTATTATCCCTATCATATAGGCTTTGTAGTTTAGCAATGCTTTTACCCAAATGCCACTCAATTGTGATTTGTGTACTGAAATCCAGTTACGAAATCTATAAATTGCTCTTTTGATGGGTCCAGAATGAGAACGAATCAATCAGTGATGAATGAACAAATCAGACCAGTTGGGATTTATGTGACTGTTGTTCCTTGAAGCTATGACAAACTTCTTTAAGCATATTGGATGTTTACCTACCACATATTTAACTTACACAGTCTTTCTATTGTCTGACTGACTCCCAATGTGAGGTCAGGTGGTCTGTGTGATGTGTCCAATACGATGTAGATTATTTAGCAGCTGCAGATCACAGTGGGCAGCTCCTGCAAAGCAGGAGACATTGTCAAGTTCACCCATGTACTAAGTGCTACTGCCTCATAGTAGCTGTCCATATTTATCCATAAGGAAAGCTGTGTTCATTTGTAATTGTAATGCGATGTCTCTCCTGCTGCCATAGAATCTTTACTGGCCTCATATTTTCTTTCACCCGTCATGTAAAGCCATCACCCCATACTAATGTGTTTAATATCTCTTATGATTAATGACTATCCAGCATCATTTAACACACAAGAGACTGTGACATCTCTGTCAAGAACACTCAGAAATAAAAACTGACTTTAAAATATTTTAATCATTGATTTATTGTTACAGAACTACAAGTAAAATAAAAAAATGGTGGAAATGAGATTAGTTACCACAAATAGGAAGACAATGTGTGGAAAGAAAAACATTTACCCAGAAAGTAAACTGATGATACAAGTTATAACTCTATTTACAGAAATGAAGTCCCATGCTTCTTGACAGAGCATAGGGGAACGATGCGGAAGACCTGCACCGCCATACTAGGCAAGGTCCTAATGAAGTGTTTTGCCATTGCCTTCGTCTGACCATAATGGGAATGAATTATGATGATGATGATGATGGTGGTAATGATGATGATGATGATGATGACACAACAACACCCAGTCATCTCAGGGCAGGTGAAAATCCCTGACCCCACCAGGAATCGACCCTGGGACCCCGTGCTCAGGAAGCGAGAACACTACCACGAGATCACGAGTGGTGGACCACTCTATTTATAATAAAAGTAATTTAAATGATCAGCTGAAACTGAAGGCAATGGCTGAAATTGAAAGCAAAGAAATATATAAGAACAAGTAGTAGTAGTTAATGGGCAATCTCATAATGATGGTTTTAGACAGTTTCTACTTAGGAAATGAGGTAATGAAATAGCAGGTGGAGCTTTAAAGACACTGAGAATTATCTATGTAATATACTGTATTCTCAGGCTGTTCAGTTTTCCTTGTGTCTGCCAATATTAACGTACCTAATACTTACCCATATCGACTTACAGAAATGAGAACGGAATCGGAATTGGATTCCTCAATCCCCCCCCCCCCCCCCCCCCCTCTGCTCTGTTCCCATCTTCCACCAAGAGCTGCACCAGAAACAAACAGAATGGATTGTAGAGGCTCCCAGAGTCATCAGTATGGGGACTATTTCTTTTGAACCTTCAGTCAGTCATGAAATCAAAACAAAAGTGAAAATCTAATGAATCTTGGCACAGACGTATTGCACTGTGTCTCAAGTGCACCCATAATTAATTTCAAGCTTTTAAGTTATGAGAACACAATAAGCATGTAAAGATGCTTAGAACAACTGATCCTTGCACAAAGTGTGAAGTGCCTGCTGAGGGGTTCCACTTGATTTTATGCAACTCTCATAAAGTAAAAGTCACATGTTTCTTTCTTCATGACAATGCTCAGATACACAGACACACACTGCAGGTGCAACAATGATGCTTCTGCAGCTATTTCAATGGGAACTGTCTGATAACCCACCATATTGCCCAGATTTGGCTCCCTCGTAAAAGTAGCAAATAAAACATTTTTGATAATCACGGTGGTTTTGGTTTTGTGACTGAAATACGTCAACAAACTGCTAGAGTAGAATTATAGGCAGGAAACATGAATGCCCAGCAAACAGAGGAATCACAGAGGCTGTAATTATCTACACCAATTGTTAATTAATCAAAGAGGAGTTTCTGGAAATGTGATCTTAAGTAAAAGATGCTCTCCATCAGGAGAACCACAGGCTGTACATTTTCTGTGTTTCAGTGATATTCTAGCTGAAAAACTGTGGCATTGTAATGAAGTGTCTTTCTTGTTACCATAAAAACTTTACTGGTTTCACTGGACAGAGCAAATGTGAAGTGATGGAAACATACAGCTGCCATTAATAAAATCATTGGCTGATAACCTACTAATTTAAAGTTAAGGAATTTAACACTTTACAGTAGAAGAGTTGCTCTGTTATTTCAGACAAAAAGTTTACTCAGACAGTTACAGCAGAGGTGCATAGTGGCTGTAGCAGTATTAGAAGCATGGATCCAGTTGAATAAACAATTTTTAGTCCCAGGCTGTACTACATATGGAGCTGCTTGATATGGTGGAGGAGGAGGAGGAGTAGCAATTCTGGTCAGAGACAATGTAATACACCACCCAACAGCCTTAACTTTGTATTCCGACCAGTGACTACCAGGACTCAATTAGTCAATATCTTTAGTATCAGTGAACATTTATTCAAACAAGTTTCAGTGATTTCTTTAAAAAATAGGACCACTGTATACATTATGTGCAGACTATAATACTCACAACATCAGTTGGCACTGCATGTATGAATCTGTCCCCGCATTATTGGATAATAAATCTCTGACTGTTATGAGTGATGGCAGTCCAACAATGGTTATAGCTCCTGGGAGAAAAAAATCTACATTAGACCTAACACTATTCTCCCCTTGAATTGCAGTAATGGCTAGGTGACAAGTACTGGAGGACTCTCTAAGATTGCATCATTATCCTATGCTAGTGGGAATGCCATCAGGCCCCAGATAGTTGACAATGACCTCCCTCAGGGAGCCATATTGAGTCCCTGCCTGTACATAGTGTATATGCAAGATGTTGAAAAATGTTACAATTCACTAGTGATCTTTCCTTGTATTTGACCACTTATTGCATTGAGACAGCAAAAGAAATTAGATGGAAAGAGAATAATACTGGAAAAATCATTGATGATTGTTTTTGCACAAAGAGGAGTTCTGCACTGCCCAAATAGCATAAGGCATAGTGGAATAAACATCCCATTCAGGAATCAAGTTAACTTCTTTGAAGACAATTTTCCCCTGCATCGTTGCACCCTAGGATTTCTTGAGCAAGCTGAAGGATATAATTATTCTATGATGTCAGAATGTATGGGGTTTCTTTAAATGTGAGACTTGATGACAGTTTCTTAGGCAATGTTTGTATTAAATTTTTGTTCGAGTTGTCTCTAGTCTCAGCTAGCCAGATCCTTTATTGTTATGTTTTTCATTTTTTCTCTGATGAAACAGTCCTCTCTTTCAATTAGAAATTGTCAAAGCTTTTTTTTCTGTTATTCCTCTTTAGATTTTGTAGCACACCTTGATCCATTTGTTACAAGATAGAAGTGACATTTCATGGTGTGTAGGGAACAGTTTTCATGTCTCCATTGACTAGCTTCATTTCTGAAGTCTGAGATGGAACATTGTCAGTCACAAGTAGAGCTTGAGGTGGCAAACAATTTTCTGTTTGAATCTTCTGACAGAGGAAACAAATTGTTCCTCAAAGCACTCATTAAACAGAGCACTGGTCATTGAATCTTTACTTTGATTTTCATAGTAAACAGGGAGAGTGTTCATATTCATGTCCTTTATGGCATGTGGTATTGCAGACTTCCTAATTATTATGAGCAGTAATTTGTTTTTTGGCGCTGGCCGGTGTGCCCGTGCGGTTTAGACGCTTCAGTCTGGAACCGCGTGACCGCTATGGTCGCAGGTTCGAATCCTGCCTCGGGCATGGATGTGTGTGATGTCCTTAGGTTAGTTAGGCTTAATTAGTTCTAAGTTCTAGGCGACTGATGACCTCAGAAGTTTAAAGTCGCATAGTGCTCAGAACCATTTTTTTTGTTTTTTGGCACAGCATTGCTACAGGCTAAAAGAGTAAAGTGTTGCTTATTCATTTTAAAATTTGGTGCAGATGAATTTTCTTTCAAAGCAAGAATTTTTGTTGGGAATACTTTGCAGTTCAGTCCAGTTTTGTCAGCGCTATACCCTAGCTGTGGTGAGTAGTTTTCTGACAACACTAAGTCTGGAAATTCATCTAAGAATGAATCTGTGATGGCAACACTGGCTGATAATTTTTGTTCACTTATTAACTGTCGTATCCTATGTCTCTTTTCCCAATGATATAACCAATACACGTAGCAGTAAATGTTAGATCACCATTCATAAATTTGTTCAGCTGCAATGCCTTTCTTGACTAAACCACAAGAAAGTTGCTTCATCAGTTCTGTCATACAGTGACATGGTGGAGTTGTGGCATTGTTTCAAAGTTTTTTCACTAGCTGTGTTGCAGAAGCTTTCAATTTTCCTCCAATTATTATTCAGTCACTGATAGTGGCTTTCCCAGCACCAAATTCAATAGCCAATTTTGTAGCACTTCCCCTACTGCCAAGCCACTTAAGCACCTTCAGTTTTTCCTTTAATGTACAAGAAATATGTTTTTATTTGCTTCACATTGTACTATACAGTATAGCATCTGCTTTATATGTACAGCATTGACCTAATTTATGAATAAAAAGCATGAACACAGGACTGTATAAGTCAACCTAATTTATTCATTGTACTGTATGTATGGTATTTGTTAACAGCAGCCAAACAAACTGTGCTTTAACTCCTCTGAACACTCCTGCAGCAATCAGATACATAGTTGTATTGTTGTAAAGTGTTATGCATTGTATTTGCAACATTGTCACTTCCTCACATTGCAACATTGCCAGTTTCTCACAGTGGCAAACTATGTTGCCTTGTTGCTGGTAATCCAATACAGCAGCTGTATTTGTATATGTACAGTACATTTTCTTTGGATAAGCTGAACATTTTTGTTTCCAAACAGACCACACTCTCACTTAGTTTGGAATACTGGGGTTCTATTTGCATGCAGTGATAGTATCAAACACTGTTGAAATACACTCCTGGAAATGGAAAAAAGAACACATTGACACCGGTGTGTCAGACCCACCATACTTGCTCCGGACACTGCGAGAGGGCTGTACAAGCAATGATCACACGCACGGCACAGCGGACACACCAGGAACCGCGGTGTTGGCCGTCAAATGGCGCTAGCTGCGCAGCATTTGTGCACCGCCGCCGTCAGTGTCAGCCAGTTTGCCGTGGCATACGGAGCTCCATCGCAGTACTTAACACTGGTAGCATGCCGCGACAGCGTGGACGTGAACCGTATGTGCAGTTGACGGACTTTGAGGGAGGGTGTATAGTGGGCATGCGGGAGGCCGGGTGGACGTACCGCCGAATTGCTCAACATGTGGGGCGTGAGGTCTCCACAGTACATCGATGTTGTTGCGAGTGGTCGGCGGAAGGTGCACATGCCCGTCGACCTGGGACCGGACCGCAGCGACGCACGGATGCACGCCAAGACCGTAGGATCCTACGCAGTGCCGTAGGGGAGCGCACTGCCACTTTCCAGCAAATTAGGGACACTGTTGCTCCTGGGGTATCGGCGAGGACCATTCGCAACCGTCTCCATGAAGCTGGGCTACGGTCCCGCACACCGTTAGGCCGTCTTCCGCTCACGCCCCAACATCGTGCAGCCCGCCTCCAGTGGTGTCGCGACAGGCGTGAATGGAGGGACGAATGGAGACGTGTCGTCTTCAGCGATGAGAGTCGCTTCTGCCTTGGTGCCAATGATGGTCGTATGCGTGTTTGGCGCCGTGCAGGTGAGCGCCACAATCAGGACTGCATACGACCGAGGCACACAGGGCCAACACCCGGCATCATGGTGTGGGGAGCGTTCTCCTACACTGGCCGTACACCACTGGTGATCGTCGAGGGGACACTGAATAGTGCACGGTACATCCAAACCGTCATCGAACCCATCGTTCTACCATTCCTAGACCGGCAAGGGAACTTGCTGTTCCAACAGGACAATGCACGTCCGCATGTATCCCGTGCCACCCAACGTGCTCTAGAAGGTGTAAGTCAACTACCCTGGCCAGCAAGATCTCCGGATCTGTCCCCCATTGAGCATGTTTGGGACTGGATGAAGCGTCGTCTCACGCGGTCTGCACGTCCAGCACAAACGCTGGTCCAACTGAGGCGCCAGGTGGAAATGGCATGGCAAGCCGTTCCACAGGACTACATCCAGCATCTCTACGATCGTCTCCATGGGAGAATAGCAGCCTGCATTGCTGCGAAAGGTGGATATACACTGTACTAGTGCCGACATTGTGCATGCTCTGTTGCCTGTGTCTATGTGCCTGTGGTTCTGTCAGTGTGATCATGTGATGTATCTGAGCCCAGGAATGTGTCAATAAAGTTTCCCCTTCCTGGGACAATGAATTCACGGTGTTCTTATTTCAATTTCCAGGAGTGTATTTATTTCAAGATTATGAGTAGAAGACAAAAAATATGCAATATAAATTAAACTTATCTATTCCATAAGTATCAGTATTCATTACAGTATGAGTAAACAAAAGACAACTTAGAATGAATGTTTAATACTGATTATGAAAAATTTTTATTACAGGTACCAAATGGCATGAAAGACGGAAGTTACTGACACCAGCATTTCATTTCAAAATTTTGGAAGATTACGTACATGTATTCAATAAAAACAGTAGAATACTGGTGAATAAATTATCTGAAAATACTCCAGATTCAACAGTGAATATTTTCAAATACATGACAACCTGCACACTGGATATTATATGTGGTGAGCTTACAACTTATATTCAGATTACTGACAAGTCACATATTTTGAAAAACTAAGCTTGATATACATGTTGTCAACCAATGAGGAGACCCAGATTTTTATATAGTTCTTAAAAGCCAGTTTCATCAAAATTACTCTTGGTGAACCTGGTTTTTAAGAATAATACAAGTTAAAGTTGACTTACATTTTCAATTTTTTTCAGTATTTTGAAAACCTATTTACTCATGGGTAATGATAACTTCTTGATCACTTGTTGCTCAGTTTCATTGTATTTTTAAATTATTAAAACTCTACTGAAGTATATCGTTTTGTGCAAAATAAAATCTTTCAAAGTTTTTGACCTGTAATTAAGAAATAGGAACTAAATAGAGTTAAATGAGAAGTAACAGATAGTACATAATATTTTGAACTGGACTGGTATAACTGACTCAAATTGCCTGCTGCACAAAGAAATGTAATGGGCAACTTTCACAATGGATTATTATGTGAGAAACATGAAGGACAGTGAATGTAAGCTGTGGGATTATAGCCACTCATTATCACTGACTTAATATTATCTGCTTGCCATTGTTCAATGTTTTACCAAGTCATAATTTTCTTATATGTTCATTCTGTTAATTCCATGTGCTCTTTGCATGTGGTTATAACATTTCTATGTTTTGTCATTGTCTGCTTGTGATGCTTTCCCAGTATTGTGCCCAAATTAAATAGTTACTTTGGATCACAAAATTAATGTGCTATATTTTACTTCAGTTTTCAAATTTTACTTGAAACTCTATATTTGAGAGGTAAAGGAGCACAAATTCAATTTCAGCATTTTATGTTTAAGAACATATTTGAAACACTGACATACTGCATCATTTGTCAAGAAGGATGGTGATCAGTTGCAGCCCATTGCCAATTTAAGTTATCTTAAAAGAATATGCAGCTTCTTAACAAATCCAGAATCAGCCAGGGGTTGGTGCAGAATCAATAGTGTATCCAGGATCTGAGATGGAAGGATCTTTGTGATGCAAGTGATGAAATAGTTTTGAAAGCCCACCATCAAGTTGCTTGGGGTGCATACAAAGTTGCTCTGGGTGTATGCACTACTAGCCAGTATCCATTACATGTTCTGGCTGTCTTCAAACAGATAATAAAATGATATGTATGTTTGTGTTGTGGAGCAAGATGTGAGTTTGGGTTTTGAGGATTTTTTCTGGTGGAGGGGAGGGGGCTGGACTATTGCCCTCTGTTGCCACTTGCTGAGTACATCCTTGAGCAGAACTACTACTCTTCTTCCACAAATGAAGTAGTGTGTGGGTATTATAAACATGGTCTTAAGGTTAAACTGCTGAAATTAGATTTATGCCCCTTTCCCTCTCAGGCACAGAATTTATGACAATATTTCAATAGTGTACAGTAATGTTTGAGAAATATTCTCATCAGTAAGTCAGGATCTTCAATGTTAATTTTGTGCCTCAGTACATACCATCACAGCTTACAGCTATATCAGGAGTTTATGGCTAAAATTAGAGTTACTATTTGTTATAACCTTTAATCACTAATAAATTGCATGGATATACAACGTAGAAACAATAGCTGGTTACATGCTACCAATTCCGTATCAGTCATTCGACTGCCGTGCCGTGACATGCAGCCGGCGCCATAGCTAGGTGGCGCTCTCGCACTCAGCCGAGTTGCAGAGCGCCTCTATCGCCTATTGCACGTACTGACGTGGCGGCACTCTTAAATGTCGTGGCACTGTCACAACACTTTTCCCCCCTTGAAAAAAAACACTCACTTCCTAGGAGACACGGACAACGCGGAGACATCCATGGCCTCTTGGGAGGCCCCGAGAAGATCCCGCGGAGAAACACGAGAGTACGGTCAAAAATGTCCAGGACGGAAGCCCGTGCATGGAACGTGCCTCCTGGACGAGATGATGGGTGAAAACTCTGGAGCAGCATCCATAGGTGTCATGGACCTGGGGGGTGTGCTCCAGCAAGATGGGTCCCGGAGAAGGTGGCGCCGCGACCGGGGCCGGGTCCGGCGTACTCGGAAGCGGTAGCGATGTCGGCTGCAGCAACACGCACAGGAGATCAGCAGCAGTGACAGGACTGGCTTCTCGGGCTGGTGGAGGCAAAGGAAGGGGCAGTGGCACTGGCGTGGCCACCACTCGTGGGCGCATCTGGTCGTAATGGCGAACAACCATGCCGTCGTCTGTACGTATTTCACAAAGCCGGCGGCCGCGAAGAGCCTTGACCACCCCTGGAATCCATTTAGGGCAAGATCCATACCCTCGTGCCCACACGTTGGCACCCATCGAGTATTTTCCCGCACGAGGGGACACAGTACAAGGCCTGACAGGGTGAAGCAGGTGGAGTAGAGTGCGCGGTTGGCGGCCATGCAAGAGTTCAGCAGGGCTGCGATCGCCCAGAGGCGTGAAGCGATAATGCAACAGAGCGTCATCTGTGGAAAAATTACTAAGGAATTTTTTCATCTGGCTTTTGAAAGTGCGGACAAGGCACTCGACCTCCCCATTGGATTGAAGATGGAAGGGCGTTGCTGTAACATGATGAATCCCGTGTCCAGTACAAAAATCATGGAAGGCCTGCGAAGAGAACTGAGGGCCATTGTCCGTGACGATCCTGGATGGAAGACCTTCTAGCGCAAAGATTTTGGACAGAGCCAGCGTTGTCGCCGCAGTGGTGGGCAACGGACATCGAACAACAAACGGAAACTTCAAGAAGGCGTCAATCAACAGCAGCCAATAAGTGCCAAGGAAGAGGCTGGCAAAGTCAGCATGCACCCGTTCCCATGGCTGCGCCGGGTCAGGCCACAGAGAGGGCGTTGTACGGGGTGCAGCCAGTTGTTGAGCACCCTGACCACACGCAGCGACCATGTGGGCGATGTTCAAATCAATACTGGGCCAATAAACGTGCCTGCGGGCCAGGTACTTAGTCCGAGAAACCCCCCCAATGGCCTTTATGCAACAGTTTGAGAACATCTTTGCGAAGAGAGGCTGGCACCACGACCCGTAGAGGTGCGCCATCCGTAGCCAGAAGAACACCACCATCACGAACAGACAGACAAAGGCGCAAGGCATGGTAGTTCCGAAGGGGATCCGATGCCAGGCCCTTGGTCCTGTCCGGCCAACCCCGTTGAATAAAACCGATCACCTGACGCAGGACCGGGTCCCGTGCAGTAGCCGACATGACCTGCGAACCTGTAAGCGGAAAACCCTCGACCGCACGACATTCTGCCTCATCAATGTGGAATCAGTAGTTCATCTCGATCGAAAACTGGGTCAGGGCCCAACGGTAAACGCGACAACGCGTCAGCGTTGGCATGCTGGGCCATGGGGCGATAGTGAATCTCATAGTGAAAACGAGACAAGTATAAGGCCCAACGTTGCAGGCTGTGAGCTGCCTTATCCGGAAGCAACGCCGATGGGCTGAACAGAGAGACCAGCAGCTTGTGGTCGGTGATGAGGTGAAACTTAGAACCATACAAAAAAACGCTGAACTTTTTTAGAATATAAATGATAGCGAGCGCCTCCTTTTCGATTTGAGAATAACGCCGTTGCGCATCGTTGAGGGTCTTGGAAGCATAGGCGATGGGTTGTTCCAACCCATCCTCGTACCGATGGGCGAGAACAGCCCCTAGGCCATACTGGGACGCGTCAGTCGCCAGAACCAAGTGCTGACCCGGACGGAATGTAGCAAGACAAGGTGCCGACTGCAAATGAGCCTTCAGGCGGACAAAATCCTGCTCACACTCGTTGGACCAACAGAAAGGAACGTTTTTGCGTAACAGCTGATGCAGAGGATGAGCTACCGCCGCCGCAGATGGAATGAATTTGTGATAATAAGCAATCTTGCCTAGAAACGCCTGAAGTTCTTTTACCGTAGACGGCCGGGGTAGAGCGGTAATGGCCGCAACATGCTGACGTAGAGGACGTATACCCTCACGGGACAAGTGGAAACCAAGATACACGATGGAGGGTTGGAAGAACTGTGACTTGCCCAGATTGCACTTCAATCCAGCCGAATGCAGAACCCGAAACAGTGAAAGTAAATTGCGAAGGTGCTCCTCAGTGGAGGCCCCCGCGACAACAATGTCATCCAAATAGTTTATGCAGCCGGGAACGGAAGCCGTGAGCTGTTCCAAAAACCGCTGAAAAATGGCCGGCGCGCTTGCGACGCCAAACGGTAACCGCTGGTACTGATACAACCCACAAGGAGTGTTGATGACGAGAAATTCCTTGGAAGACGCATCCAACGGCAGCTGATGGTACGCCTCTGATAAGTCAAGTTTGGAAAAGAACTGGCCCCCAGCGAGCTTGGTAAATAACTCCTCAGGACAAGGAAGAGGATAAGTGTCAATGAGGCTCTGAGTGTTGACAGTGGCTTTAAAATCACCACACAATCGCAGACTCCCGTTTGGTTTAGAAACCACCACGATTGGCGATGCCCATTCGCTGGAGGTAACAGGAAGGAGACTCCCTGAAGCTGTTAACCTTTCTATCTCAGCCTTGACAGGTGCACGCAACGCCACCGGAATAGGGCGTGCCCGGAAAAACTTAGGGCGAGCTGTAGGTTTAAGAGTAATATGGGCTTCAAAATCCTTGGCACGACCCAGACCAGCAGAGAACACGGACGAGAATTCAGAACACAATCCATCCAGCTGTTGATACGGAATATCCTCTGATATGAGGTGCACGTCATCATCAATGGAGAACCCGAACTACTGGAAAGCATCATAACCGAACAGGTTTTAAGTGCCCGCATGATCCACCACATAAAACGTGAGGGGCCTAACAACAGACTTGTAGGCAGTGGAAGCATCAAACTGGCCAACGATAGGAATTTTCTGTTTATTATAAGTTTTCAGATTTCACGTAACTGGAGACAAGGGAGGGGAGCCCAACTCCAAATATGTGCGAGAATTAATGAGAGTTACTGCAGAGCCAGTGTCCACTTGCATGCGAATGTCTTTATCCAGAATACGTACAGTAACAAACAACTTATTTCTTTGAGAAAGCACACAGTTAACATCCATGTCCGACGCCTCGTCCTCGTCGACAGGAACTTTAGGGGACTGACACACAGAAGCAATGTGGCCCTTCTTCCTACATGAATTACACGTGGCCCAACGTTTTGGGCACGCGGCCCTGTCATGCTGTATGAAACAACGTGGACAAGAAGGAAGTGCGGAACGAACCTGCTTCTGTGGTTGCTGTTTTCGCTGCGAGCGTGGCGGCCCAACGCGACGTTGTTGACGCGAGTGAACCGCCGCCACATCGTCGGTCCCCTGGGAAACAGGCAAATTGTCCGTGTCGAAAGTGGTCTGTATAGCGCCTACATGACACCACGCGTTTATTTGCGCACCAGCAGCGTGAGACACTTCAAAAGATTGAGCGATGCTTAGAACTTCTGAAAACGTCTGGTTTGGCAGTTGTAAGGCACGTTGCCGAACTTCTTTATCAGGAGCAAGCCGTAGAATAGTATCCCTAACCATTGAATCAGCATAAGACTCATGATGAGTGTCCGTGACAAACTGACATTTCCTACTCAGACCGTGTAGTTCCGCCGCCCAAGCCCGGTAAGATTGATGAGGCTGCTTACGACACCGGTAGAACGCCACGCGGGCGGCAACGATGTGGGTGTTTTTTCGGTAATAGTTAGACAATAAGTCACACATTTCTTGGAAGGACAGAGAGGCAGGTTCCCGCAGCGGGGCTAACTGAAATAGCAGCTGATAGATCCGTGGGGGAATCCAAGATAGAAATAACGACTTACACATAGGAGCGTCGACAACGCCTAAAGCCAAGAAGTGTTGCCGCAAACGCTTCTCATAATCCTCCCAGTCTTCAGCGGCCTCGTCGTAAGGAGGGAACGGAGGCGGAGAAGAGGAAGACAGACGATGCGTAAGCGACGTCGACAACGCCTGAATAGCAGCTGTCAGCTGTGTTTGTTGTTCAATGAGCACTTGCATAAGATGTTCCATGTCTGCCCCGACACGAACACACAAATCCACAACGCAGGAACAAAAATATCCCATCCTCGTCGCCAAAAAGTGTTATAGCCTTTAATCACAAATAAATTGCGTGGATATACAACGTAGAAACAATAGCTGGTTACATGCTACCAATTCCATATCGGTCATTCAACTGCCGTGCCGTGACATGCGGCTGGCGCCGTTCGTAGCTAGGTGGCGCTCCCGCGCTCAGCCGAGTTGCGGAGCGCCTCTATCGCCGTTTGCGCGTACTGACGTGGCGGCACTCTTAAATGTCGTGGCACTGTCACAACACTATTTGTTTTATTCTAGTGCAGTCAGTGAGTTGTCTCATTTATTTACACACACAGAATTTGTGTTCAGAAATATGTGTGGATTATGATACTACCTCCCTGAAATGCTAAAGTCTTGCACAAAACTTTAATACGTATTTGTTGTTAAGCAAGCTGTATCTCTTCATGAACCTCTATTCATATTTTGTGCAAAAGAGAAATCCAAGAAAATATTACATTTCATAAAATATTTTTTTATGTCCACAAGTATTACCAGTGCTAGTGTTGGCTGATTCTCATTGTGAACATTCTAAAATAACATATTTAATGTTCACTCAATATTATTTGTGAATAACTTCACAAATGAGACCATGCAATTATACATTTTACTTAAATGTAGGAACAGCTGGGTTAATAGGCCACTCAGGACATACTGATATAGATTGATCATAGTTTTCCTAAGCCATTATATTCTTACAAGTAATACATTGCTCTGCAGAGCTTTTGTGTAATGGAAGCAGATTTTGCCATACAATAGTTCATGAAATTTAGCTACGTTATGTTGCAATTTACATAATTCATCACGGCCATGGAAATGAGATGGATAAAAATTTCTCAGTTTTCTTGCTGCATCAGATTTTTTTGCATACACATGCTTTCAATGACTTCCTCTGTCATCATTGTCAGGAGTTAAATGACATACTAATATGACATCAGGTACTTTTATAAATAGTCAGCCAAATACTGTCATGAGTATGCCACAAAGTCATGGAACTTCCATATGCTATGTGATGGACATTAATAGTGGCATTGATTCTGTGAGATGGTGGATAACTTAGCTTATTTCCTTATTTCTCTGCAGCCTTTCATTATGTTCTTCTAAAAGAGGCATCAACATAACTTCTGGTAACATATGGAACTTTCATGACTTAGTCTGACTTTAGTGACATAATTGTGCCAACTACATATGGAAGTACCGCTCTGAAATCACCTATTTGTCTTTAATTTACCACTTACATGTGCATCACAGTAGTTCCATCATACTAATGTATAAGCAATGGTTGAATATAAAATATTCCTTAATGCAGGTTATTTTACCATTCTTGTTTTAATCTAGCAGCTTGCTTACTTGGCACACATCTCTGCCAATTTAATGTTACTCTCTTTTTTAATTTCATTGTGTAATATATTTTGTCAATGGTTATATTTAAATATTGTCTTAGTATATAAAATATTTAGAGGTGCATTGAGCGTTCTGAACTTTGAAATGACTTTCATATGCATGGACAGTTTTGAATTTGCATGAGAACCCTGTGTACCTTTAATGCAAAGGAGCAACCACAGCTAAACAAAGACCAGGCAGATGTCATGTACTGACAGACAGGGTGGTTGTAAAAAATTGCATGAACCAACAGAAGGAATCACTCATGACTTCCAAGGTGTTACCAGCAGTCCAGCTAGTACAGTGAATGGGTGTACAGAGCTAAAGAAAACGCAGTACAATGGTTGAGCAGCTCCTCATAAGCCACACGTTTCTCTAGTCAGTGCTTAGAAACACTTGACGTGGTATAAAGAGTGATGACATTGGATAGTTGATAGCTTGAAACAAGTGATTTGGAGTGATGAATCATGCTAAATCCTGTGTCAATCCAAAGGAAGAGTTTGGGTTTGACAAATTCCCAATGAACAGTACCTGCTGTCATGAGTATTGCCAACACTGAAGTACTGAGGAGGTTGTGTTATAGTATGTGGATTTCTTTAATGGTTAGGGTGTGGTCCCCTTATTATACATATGAAATACTAGATAAAAAAGAATATGAAGACATTTTACAGCTGCGTGGTCTGAGGCATCTTGTCAAGGTCCCCACAGCTCCCACCCCCCCTCCCTCCCCCCGTCAGAGATTCAAGTCCCCCCTCGGGCATGCATGTGTGTGTCGTCCTTAGTGTAAGTTAGTTTAAGTTAGATTAAGTAGTGTGTAAACTTAGTAGGGACCGATGACCTGAGCAGTTTGGTCCCCCTTACCACAAACTTCCAACATTTTACAGCATAGTGTACTGCCTACAGCTGGGAGGTGATGACTGTATCAGCATGCACTATGTCCTAAAACAGCATCTGTGAGGCAATGATCCATGAAAAATATATTCTTGAAATGTACTAGGACTGAACATAATTGAACATATCTGGGATGAGTTAGGACATCAATTTCACTCCAAACCCCAGGTTCCAGCATCACTACCTTCTCCAGTTTTGGCTCTTGAGGAAGAATGCGCTATCATTCCTCCACAGACTCCATTCAAAGTGTCCCCAGCAGAGTTCAATATGTCCTTAAGCTGAAGTCTGGATATACCTCACATTGATGTCCACTAATAGGCACCGAGTAAGGTGGCGCAGTGGCTAGCACACTGGACTCGCATTTGGTAGGACGACGGTTCAATCCCGCGTCCGGCCATCCTGATTTAGGTTTTCCGTGATTTCCCTAAATCACTCCAGGCAAATGCCGGGATGGTTCCTTTGAAAGGGCACGGCCGACTTCCTTCTCCGTCCTTCCCTAACCCGATGAGACCGATGACCTCGCTGTTTGGTCTCTTCCCCCAAACCAACCAACCAACCAACCACTAATAGGCATCCAGGTACTTTTGATCAGATAGTTTATATGATCATTCTGCTTTGTGTAAAAACACAGTCACTCCTAAGTATTTGTTACTTGATTGACTTTGGTTGTAAATTATTAATCCTGTGGTTAAAGACTGCTGCATTATTGCATTTCATGAAATGAGTGAGTTTGTTTTCTTACAGTAAGATGTAGTTGCCATATTTCCACTAGGCTGATGTTTTTCAAATATGAGAGAAAATAATATTACCTTGTAGGTAACTAAATACATGGTTCACTGAAAGTTTTGTGAGAAAATAATATTACCTTGTAGGTAACTAAATACATGGTTCACTGAAAGTTTTGTGACATTTTGGGTGAATGTTGATTCCTCCATTTCCAAGAAGGTGACTGGTATTAACACCAGTTGTTAGTAAGTAATGAAAGTTTGACCTTGTTTGGCCTAATTGACAGGCTGCTAACTAACTCTGTCTGAACATGCCTCAGAAGTCCCAATGATACTGACTGACTGTCAAGTCATCCTCTGTTGAAAGGCATCGCTGGATGGAGATATGGAGGGGCATGTGGTTAGCACACCACTCTGCTGGCCATTGTCAGTTTTTATAACTGGAGCTACTACTTTTCAATTTAGTAGCTCCTCAATTGGCCTCACAAGAGCTGAATGCACCTCACTTGTCAACAGAACTTCAAAGACCTCAATGGTCACCCATCCAAGTGCTAGCCAAGCCCAACAGTGCTTAACTTCGGTGATATGATGGTAACTGGTTTTAACACTGTGTCAAGGCGATTGGCAATTAATAGTCTGTGAGTCCTTCATTTCTTTAGCTAAGCATGTTAGTTAGACAGAGGCATCAATGAAGCTGACATAGGAGTAATACTGTTATTAAGTTTTATGAACCTGATGTAGGAAATATGCAACAGGCTATTGGTGATTCTCCATCTTCCAAAGAAATGCTCTATCATGTGTTAATTCATTCAATCAAGTGTGATACTCTCTCGAGTCAGTTTGGATGAATCGGTAAGAGCTGAAGAGTGTTGCTGCACTTAGCATCAAACTGAATACATGTTTGAAAGCAGATCACTAGCTGTTTATGACATCCTGAATGACAATATTTGCATTAAAAAGAACTTTAATTGCTGCTTATCACATTTTCCAATGCCACAGAAAAAAATTCACAAGTGCAGATAATTCTTCAACTAAGCAATAACTCTGATCTAGCTTTGCATGATTTCTTCCTGTTTCCCAAAGCAAAAGAAATTATTTATGGCAGCCAACTTGTGCCTTCTGAAGCAGCAATACCTAGAAGGAACGTACCTAAGGAACCTCCAAAAGAAATTTAGTGGGAAGATTTTCCCAATTAGTTTGGATGGATGCAGCAGTGCACAGGACAGCACAGACAGTGCTTCAAAAATTTTGTAAAAGTGTAACTAAGTGTAAACATGTGCACTTCAATAACAGTTTCAGAATTTTCAGAGTAATTTCATACTTCACATGCATAAAGTCTGAGACTGTATCTCAGAATAACCACAAAGTCTTTAAATAAATCATGAACAATAGTGGTCTTATAATGCTTCCAGTAGGCAAACAAAAAAATCATTTCTGTGTCTGCTGATGAGTATCTAACATACATTCTTCCTGTTAAGAAGTTCTGAATTTCCAGAAGGCATTTGATACTGCACCACACATCAATTACTAAGTAATATACAATCATATAAAGTAAATATGTGACTTTCTCATTGAATATTTGACTAACAGAACCCAGTACATTATACTGGATGGCAAATATTCTACAGAAATGAAAATAATACCTCTTGTGGCTGAAGGAGGTGTAATAGGACCTCTAATGTTCTCAATATACATAAAAAAATCAGATAGGATCGGCAGTGCTATAAAAGTCTTTATTGCTATGATACAGTTGTCTGCAAGAAATTATCACTGTTGGACAAATGCAAGGGAATACAGAAAGCTTTGATCAAAATTTCAATTTGTTGTAATGAATGACAGTTTTCTTTAACTGTGAATAAAAGTAAGATGCTGCCTATAATAAAGTGAAAGAACCCAATGGTTTCAGTTACAAGATTAGTGGTGGAAAATTAAAGTAAGTCACATTGTATAAATATTTAGGGATAATAGTAAGAAGTGATATGAAATGGATCTATCATTTATAATCAATATTAGAAAAGGCAAATGGAAAACTTCAGTTTCTTGTAAGGGTTCTGGAATAATACAATAATCCTGTAAAGGAAATCACATACAAGATACTAGTGTATCCAATTCTAGAACACCATTCCAATGTTGGGAATCCTTATCAAGCAGGCATGACAGTAAACATCTAACGGGTTCAGAGATACAGTGTCAGGAATATAATAGGGCAGTATAGCCCATACAGAAGTGTAACACTAGTGCTCAGGGAACCACCATAATTGCATGTCTTGCATAGGGATCATGAGTATAGTATAAGGGAATTTAGGGGACATTCACATAAATATGGACAGTTCTGTTTCCCTTGCTCACTACAGGAATGCACAGGACCAAAAATTAATATTGGTATAATGTACCCTCCAGTACCCTGTACAGTAACATACCAGATATCTATATATAGATATAGATATTGAGTCACAAATATTGCTAGATATGTATACCTTCTGTTTTTGTGACACAATGACTGCTCCATAAAATTTCCAGCATACAGTCTTTAATGGAGCAGGCTAGATATGTTTTATATACATTTGTCTTTAATATGTTTTGGTCCCATAGTGAAACTGAAGCTTTTTAAATATCCAGAAACGTCCACATTTACATATACACTCAGAAAGCCAATATGCACTACATGATAGTGACGACTTTGTACCAGTATCATCCAGTTCCTGTCCTGTCCATTCATGAATGGAATGTGAGATTCCACCTGAGTGGCCATAGACTGTAGCAAAGTGTGTGTGAATCATACTTGTGTGTGTGTGTGCGTGTGTGTGTGTGTGTGTGTGTGTTTTCTGCTTCTAAAGAAAGAGTTTTTTTTTGTCTGAAAAATAAAAGTTTAGGAGTCTTTTCATTGTGTCTGTCTGCGGATCATGCTTCTGTCATGTGGTGAAGAGCAATCTATCTTTTTCATGTTGTTATTCCATCCTGAACTTTCCATTGTTTTATTTGATGGTTTACACTGTACTCACATGATACTGGCTACACAGCCAAAACTGTGCAGTCTAAAATCCAAACTAAATGCACATTTTAATTTCACAGTCAATGAAGAAGATGTTGCCTGTTTTGCCTTTTTGTGTTATTGTACTTTTAGCTTCCTTTCGTTGTTGCAGATATGCACAGTATTTTTAGTTGTTTGCCAACTGAGTGCAACAATAGTCTGTGTTTTCCCTTATTTATATGTCTTTTTCATTTTGCTTTATCCAATAGTTCTTTCATAACATTCCAGTTTTCATCAAAATGTCTATATTTACAAGTGCAATGAAGACTAGCTTGAAGCTGCACTGTGATCTATTTTGAGTGTGTTTATGAGAATAGTATTTTTAAAATCTGAAATTTGTATCAGTAGTTTTGCCATGATTGTGATACCAAGAATCTGAAATTTTTTTAAATTTAGTGTGATGCAACTTAAACGTGGATTAAATCATAAATTAACAGTTGTAGTCTTCTCAGTGGAAGAAATCCTTACAGGACTGGAGGCTCAGCATATTTAATATGCCTGGATGAAACACCATCTCTCTATATCTTCCTTATTTCTCCATATTCCTTTTCCCAACTTTTCATAATGTTTCTCCATGTTCTCTTTGCAGTCTGTTGATAATTTAAGGTCAGCAGTATGAATGCAGGCTTATTTAGTCAGTCAGCTAAGCCTTACAAAACTGGAAAACATTCATGCCATACTGGCACAAATCAGCCTATATTTTAAAACAAAGATGGCATCTTATTTTACACTTTTCAGTTTTCACTCTCGTTAATCACTAGATGGTGTGTTACCTGAGTTCATTAAACAATGAGGAAGGAAAGCATCACAATGGCTACTACAGTTTTACAATAAAACTGAGCCGAAAAGTTTCTCAGCATTTTAAAACTGCAAAAACTATAGCTATTTCAAGCCAGGAAAACCTAAAGAAGACCTAATGAACTATCATCTAATCACACTACCAAGCATCTATAACAGGATGCTGGAAACATTCTGTATTATGGAATATATATATATATATATATATATATATATATATATATATATATATATATATATATATATATGGGCATGGGATCAGTAATTGGGATACAGAAAACTTAATTCAATATATGTTGTAGCTCCTATATATTTACACTTGATACTGCGCCTGTACAAAATGAAGTATAACAAAGAACTGACTAAAGTAAAGTTAAGATGGAGGCTTGACAGAGCACTTAGAGTTCACAGATATTACGTTTCTGATCGATACAAACCTCCAATGCCACACAGCCCCTAACCCCCCCCTCCCCCCCCTTCCCCCCCCCTGCAGCATGGAGTACTACAGATGTCCAAGGGTGAGGGCGTGAGGGTGTCGACGTCGATAGAAATCGTGCGCGTAGGCAGGTGCACCACAGGTGCTTCCATCTCGAACGACGTGGGTTGTGCTGGCGGAGCGGCGAGAGGCATGTCCAATTCATAGTCAGTAAACCACCATGGCCAGATGAGATGGCGGCCGGCCCGGGAGTAAGGGGTGGGGCAGTCGACGGCGTGGTGGAGGCATGTGTGGCCCTTAAGTGGATTGAGCCGTCCATAGAAATGAAAGCACATAGGGATACTCGGTCACACTCACTCGGGAGTGTGAGGTTGTGTGCAATGTTGATGTGTAAGGGACTGTCCGATGGCAGGACCTCAGTATCTGTCAAAAGAATGAGCACTATAGAAACGTTGTTCCCTCAGTGCGGCAGCACGCTACAGGACAAACTGTTAGTAGGTGTGTGTGTGTCTTCAATCTTGGAGGTGAGGGCGCAAAAATTGCGCAGAGTGAAACAGGGGGCGAGGTCAGGAAACCAGCAACAGTGGTGAACAATCTTCAGTGGAAGAGGTGTGCGGTGATGTTGATATGATCACATCTTCATTCTCGATCAAGGATGGATCATCTGTAGAATCCTACTGCGGCAGTGTGAGACCATCACGGTAGACGAAAGCCGGTGTGCGCTCTTTAATCACGATATCAAAATACATGTCCCCCCCCGTCACAGGACCTTGTAGGGGCCAAGATAAGGAGGTTGAAGAGGCTGCCTAACCGCGTCATCACGCAGCATGACGTCGGAGCAGTCGGAGAGTGTGGTGGGAACATAAGTCTCAGGCGGTGAGAGGAAATGGCCCAATCAGATCAATATGTACATGACACAATCGTCCTGCGGGAATGTCGAACGTGCTCAGAGGCGGGGAGGTGTGGCTGCTGATCTCGTTGCGCTGGCAAGCGATGCAGCTGCGTGCCCAGGTTTGACAGTCCCGTTTGATATTCTTCCAAACAAAACATTCTGACACGAGACATGTGGTGGTTCGAACGCCCAGGTGGGTTAAGTTATGCAGGCATCGAAAACCTGTCGGCGCAGCTCGGGTGGGAGCAAAGGGTGTAAGGTGCCGGTCGAAGAATCACACACACCTCGTCGGAAACGCCAGGAAATTTAGACTTTGTGAAAACAAGTGACGTTTGTGGGTCTCGTAGGAGAGCCTGAGAATCTTCAAAAAAATGGCTCAAATGGCTCTGAGCACTATGGGACTTAACATCTGACGTCATCAGTCCCGTAGAACTTAGAACTACTTAAACCTAACTAACCTAAGGACATCACACACATCCATGCCCAAGGCAGGATTCGAACCTGCGACCGTAGCGGTCGCGCGGTTCCAGACTGTAGCGCCTAGAACCGCTCGACCACAACGACCGGCCTGAGAATCTTCGTCAGAAGCTTGGAGGAGGGCCAGATCGGAAAGATCAACGATATGGGAAACAGCAAGAAATCCGCAGCGACCTTATCTGCACCCCTGATGTAACGGAAGTCGGTTGTGAGTTGAGAAACCAGGTCAAAGTGGCGGTAACGTCGAGGGGGTGGGTCCTCAGGTGGGTTGCAGAACGCTTCTGCCAGTGGTTTGTGATCGGTGAGGACGAAAAACGAACGTCTCTCGACGTCGGGGCGGAAATGTTTGATTGCCTCATAAACAGCAAGGAGCTTTCTATCGAATGCGGAATATTTTCTATGAGCTGTAGATAGTTTCTTGGAGAAGAAATGAAGCCGAGAAATCATGCCACTCTTGCGTTGTTGCAACACTGCTCCCACCGCGATGTCGCTGGCGTCAGTAGTGATGAATAACTCAGCCGAGGGGTCGGGGTAGGCGAGCGTCACAACGTGAGCTAAAGAAGTCTTCAGAGCCTTGAAGGCCTCTAGCATCGGAGCAGTCCAAGAGACGGGTTTTATACCGGAAGTTTGTTTGCCTGATAGCGAGTCCATCAGGGGTGCCTGAACAGCGGAGGTGGAAGGCAGACGGCAACGGTAGTAATTGATGGTGCCGAGGAAACGGCGTAGCTCTTTGTAAGTAGCTGGGGGCGGCAGAGACGTGATGGCCTGCACACGAGATTTGAGAGGCTGTATTTCATCAGCGGAGACGGTGTAACCTAGGAAGGAGACTGACGCCTGGGGCAACTGAAACTAGTCTTTGTTGACCTCGACACCGTTGGAGTTCAAGGTCTGGAGGACCATAGACAGATGATTTTCATGTTCCTCCGCTGAGCTGCTTAAAACGTCTATGTCGTCCAGATAAGCAAAGCAAAACTGGAACTGTCACAAGATAGAGTCAATGAAATGTTGCCACGTTTGCGCCGCATTCTTTAGGCCGAACGGCATGAAGTGATATTGAAATAAACTGAGTCGCGTGATAATAGCCGTCTTAGGAATGTCTTCCGGCGCCACGGGAATCTGGCGGTAGACGTGTTTACAGTCAATAACACTGAACATTGTGGCGTCCGATAACATATGAGTGAAATCATTGATGTTCGGCACCGGATAATTGTCCATGATGGTACGAGCGTTTAAGCATCTGTAATCGCCGCACATGCGAAAAGCTCCGTCGTGTTTGGGGACGAGGTGGATTGGTGAAAACCAGTTGTTGTCTGAAGGTTGCAGAACATCTGCCGCCAAAAGTTCATTAATCTGCTGCCGGGCCGCGCGCAACTTGATAGGGTGGAGGCGTCGGACCTTATGCCTAATAGGAGGGCCGGCAGTGTTAACTATCTTGTGTGTCATTCCATCAGTGATGGAAGAAACTGAGAACTGCACATGACATTGGTTAACGTCCTGGTACTGAGTCTTCGGACGAGTAGGGCACGACGAGGTGTAGCCGTTAGCATGAGTGGGGAAAGATAGCACGAAAGTCACATGTCTCTTATGCAAGCGTGGCGTGCACTTAGGTGGAGGGGGAGGATGCGCGCGCAGCGCCGAGCGAAGGGGAACGTGTAGCGACTGTCCACTGTTAACCTTGCACTGGACAAGTGGTGCGGGCGAGAGCAGCGCTGGCGTCGCACATGGGGCCACAATGGCCGCTGGGTCACGTGGCCGGTGAGTGAGAGAGGGGGAATGCTTATCAACATGCGCAGTAGCTGTCCGAGAGGTGGGTGTGGTCGAAACGCGCTTGCAACTGTCATTAGCACCACTGTTTGAAACACACGGCACTGGATGAGGCGAGCGAGATGGGGGGGTTGGAACGTCACATCCAAGTAAAGTTTGTGGACTAACCTGGTGAGCCGGCCGATGTGGCCGAGCAGTTCTAGGCACCTCAGTCTGGAACCGTGCGACTGCTACGGTCACAGGTTCGAATCCTGCCTCGGGCATGGATGTGTGTGATGTCCTTAGGTTAGTTAGGTTTAAGTAGTTCTGAGTCTAGGGGACTGATGACCTCAGATGTTAAGTGCGATAGTGCTCAGAGCCATTTGAACCAACTAACCAGGTGAGAGTTCGAGCTACGCTCGGCTGAGCAATCTTGTTTAGGTGGCAGCGCCATGGATTGCAGTTGCAGAAGCGAGGTACGAGCCGCAACAAGCTTGCTATACGTGGATACGATGCATTGTTTCAGCTTCTCGTTGCCCTGGCGGAGTTGCGTCGCTGAGTCGTATTCTGAGAGTAGGTCGGTAATGTAGGTCACAATGTTGTGGTGGAAACAGAGTGTTGGAAATAGATGTGGGTGCACAGTATGAGAGCGTTTGTAGGATGGTGGAGCACTGAACCCTGTACAGCATTCGCAGATAGTTCATAATGAGACAGAAAATCCATACCAAGGATCAGTTCATCGATGTCGGCAACGGAGAACATCCACGGAAATTGTAGAGAAGGAGATGGAGTCACCGTAACCTTTATTGTGCCTGATGTAGGTAACGTTGACATGTTGACAGCTCATAGAAGTGACTTCATCTGTGAAGGAGTGGGTGGAGCCATCGAAGTAGGTATGATCGACACGTCAGCACCAGTGTCGACCAGATGCAATGTCAGTCACATGGAGACGACCACTCGGCCTGGCGGACAAGTGAACGGAGTGTTATATAAGAGAACACCTGTTAGGTTCCCCGCAGAACTCGGCGTCTCTTAGTTCCTGTGGTTGGCGTTTGGGTGTTGGCATGGCAAGAGGTGGAGACTGCGACAGTGGGGGCAGCTTGTCTTTGTTGATATGTTCTGGTAAATAGACCAGTACGTAAGGTGCGTGGGCGATCCTGAAGTGCTTGGACAGCGGAGAGAGTGAGCGGACACTGCCAGGAGAAGTAGATGAGGTGATGGTGGAGCACGCCCTGCCTCTGTTAGCTGAAGGTCGGTATGCGGGGGTGGCTGTGCCGACGAATGGTGTGGAATGAACCAGCTGATGTTGCTGCAGCAGTGAATACAACTGGTCAGCGATGCATAGGCGAGAGCCGATGGACTCGAACGAGTGTGGTAACAGATGGATCTGTAGATTGGTAGGTAGTTTGGCAGACCACACAGCCTGTAGCGTGGCGTCAGGCATGGTATGCTCGTTCACGAGCAATCGAAGGTGGCGCCAGAGTTGTGAGGGGGTGTGTTCCCCCAGGTGCTCCTCGTAGAGAATCTTCATTATTAATTCTTGTGGCGAGCAGGCAAGTCGTTCCATTGTAGTCTTCTTTGCAATTCGTATTTTGATGCAGGCAGCGTCATAAGGAGCAGGTCACAAATCAAATCCGACTGGTCGTGGAGGTGTGTGACGAGGCAGAGAAACTTTGAGTTGTCGTCAGACACATGATGTAGCTCGAACAGATGCTCGGCGAGTGCGAACCGCGATGCTGGGTTGTCTTTGTATAAGGGTGGTAGCTTCGGCAGGCTGCCAGGAGGGGGTGACGATGGTGGCTTCGGTGTCTCCTGGGGTAGTGGCTGAACTGAGGTTAAGTCAGAGGCTGGCGCGATAGGCCCGGGTTTAAACCAGGCAAGCGAATCCGTAGTAGCGGC